>NC_066313.1:77272327-77577327 GCF_022539315.1 Serinus canaria | reverse complement strand
TGTATACTTAACCACTTAAAGGCTCTTTCTAAGCTCTAAAACTATGTTTATTTCACTAAACTGAAGTTCCCCTGAGCGAGGGAACAATTTAGCCCTTCTCAAGCTCCATAATGAAACACTGTCTTCTCCAAGCACAGACTTGCACTTGTACAAGTGAAGTGGGTGCCACAGGAAGAAAGTTTGTGTTATCACTGAGAACTCTCCGAATTCTGAGGATATGAGAGATGAGAGTAGCTCAGCCTACAAATGTTTGTGTGACCAGAGTTAAGCACATACATTTTCTGAAGAAAAATGTGAACTGGAGGTTTAGTTTGTGAACACTAGGCTGTCATAATCTGTAGGGACATTAAAATCTTTTCCCATTTTTACCCTAAGGCAAATTTAATGTGGGGATCACAATTTTCTTTCTATTGGTAGAGTTAAAGCCTAATATATTATGAGCTACTGTAAATGAATAATAGCACAACTTTCAACCATAAATGCCAAAAAGCATTTTTTAAAAAAGTTTACTTTTGTTTTTCTAAGAAGATCCCCCCAGAGGCTTGGAATAGGGCTTTGAAAAAGTACTTTAGTTAATAAGAAAATTAAAGAGATTAGATGGAAGATTTATCATCATAATATGCTATATTTTAAAGATATTGCTGCCTAAAAAAATAATTGTATCTGTATGTAGATCTTAATGATGGTTCTCACTTCATTCAGATAATATATTTTGAAAATTATTTTTAGAGTCAAAATACTGTTTTGAATATTATTTGCAAATTTTCTTTCTTTCTTCCTTTCTATTTCTTTCTTTCCCTCAAACAAACCGCTGTGAAAGAAAACAACTCATTCAGGTAGGATTTCCTGTCACTGTGACCCTGTGCTGTCCCTTTCTGACACTGTACTTACCACCAGGCTGACTGTACCATCTATACAGTTACTCCTGTAGGTCCACAAATACCTGCACCTGCTGCCTTAAACATCATGATCTAGGACCTGGAGGAAGGCAACAAAAGAGGAGAAACAGATACAGAAACAGAAAGCAGGTACAAACATCAAATATTTGAACAATGCTAAACTTATATTAGTAGTTAGTATAAAATTGCTAACTCCAAATGGCATAACTTCACCCCCAATGAAATCAATGGGAAGGGAGTGTTTCTCTGTGTGTGTGTGATTTTTTTGTTGCTACAGTTTATTGTTGCTAAGATCTTGAGCTTCATTTGGACCCCTACAAAGACACCACTGTAAAGTGCAAAGAGATTTATTCAAAAAAAAAACAAGAATATTCAAGTTAACTGCTTCAAAATAACACATTAATGGAGAAAAAATAAAGGGAAAAATGTCTTTCTTTAAAATGAAAAACTGGTGAGCTATTTTTGCTGGAATTTTCCAAAAATTGTTCATCTTAGAGTAGATATCAGCCATGGGACCTATCAGTCTGAACTGTTTAAATATGGCAATTATAGGCACTTCAAAGCAGGGTCTTAAAGACAAAAAATTTTAGTCACCCTTAGCTAAAAGCATTTATTGGAAGCAAAATATATGAATCAGTAAAAACATCCAAGTAATGCATAGGTGAAAGACTTGTATGGTTTTCTCAAGGCCTATCCATGTGTACATAATTATGAGTACATGGTTAGGAAACTGCCTTTGGAAAAAACTCTTTAAGCAAAGGCTGAAAAACAAAGCAAAAAAGCACAGTTAAAATTGTCATTTCTTAGAGCATGGCACATCTGTTTCTTCTAAATTTATTTTCAGAGTTCAAAAGGCATCATTGACTAATTATCTGCCAAATGCAGTACTATTGTTTAAATTGTACACATTTTAGTTGATAAACACTTTTATTTTCCTAATGCCTTCTCTAAGCATTTTTTTCCCTGCCATTTTGCAATACACTACATAAAATCTCCTGGCTACTACGAAAAGAAAAGAATTTTCCATTTATATTAAGAGTCAAAGGTATTTCAAACTTTAAGACAGGAAGACTTCAGGCCGATTTTCAATTGAGGTTTTAGTAATTGAAAAAAAAAAACTAGGATTAGTGCTTTTGAATCGTTAATGCATGCAATTTTCAAAGCAGTCTCAATCCTTTTCATTGAGATGTTTCCAAAATCTCTTTATTGGGACACACAGAAGTACCTTCTGGACATTTAGGTCAGTTTCTGTGAACACTTCAGTTGGCAAGGAGTAACTTCAGCTGGCAAGGAGTAACATTCACTTCATTAATTTTATGCTTATTTTCAAAAGCATAATGAAAATAAACAGTTATAAACTGAAAAGATTTGCAGAATTCCTCAATTCTGCTGTGTCCCTTCCTGCCACATTAATCACAAATATAGCTGTGCTTTGGATACTTCTAGATCTTTTCTGAAATGATTAACCAACACATGCCACCTTCTACCCACATTAACCTCATACTTATTGGAAAAATATGAAGCTACTGAACAGCTAATGCCTATTTTAATATCCAGTTCTTGTAGGCTGGAAATGTCTGTGCCACAGATAATCTGTCAATTTGTGATATACAGCTCTTTAGCTGAAGCTGGTTACTTGTATTATGCAGAGTAATCTTTTCCCAAAATATTGAAGGAATCTTCTAGACAGATTAAACAGCCACAGCAACACTATCATCCTGAGAAGAATAATGGTACTCAAATACGGACTGACTCTTCAATTTGTGTGGTCTCCGAGCAAAAACCACTCCTTCTTTTTTTCTTTTTTTTTCCCCCCCACTGGAATATGAAGAAAGTCTGTGAAAAGTACGTTTTGTTGTTTTGGCTTAAAGTGCTTCTACCAGGTAGACAATTATGAAATAAAAACCTAAATGTCTCTCACAAATCCTCAACACTTTTGCTCAGCTGGTATTAAGGCTCTTGAACTGAAAGAAATAGGATGACTGCTTCTCCCAATTTAAAATGGAGAAACATCAACAGAAAAAGCTGTTTACTGGATCTATAGTGAACCAGCTACTACACTATGTGGGAAATGAATTTTAATTTTCACAAAATTGCTTAGTAGGTTGGTTTGCTCAGCCAAGTAATTTTTCTGGTTAATAGCTTTACAGGAGATTTTGCCATTACAGATATATTGGAATTCATATTCTGCAGTTATAATACAAGTGGGTTTTAATTCAAGACCTAGTTAAAGCAATTTTGGTGCAGATGTAACTATTGCATCATTTTTTCAGTGATAATGCTGTTAGGTGGATCCCTAAAGATTTAAAATAGATCCAAAATAGTTGAGATACGATTCTGCAAGAAAAGTCATTAGGCATTTTCCATCTTAATCCATTGATATTTAAATATTTCATGGCACCCTTTACATTATGAAGTAGTGTATTATATTTTCAAGGTGCTATTAAATCACCTGTGAAGCCTCCTCATGGAAAGCTTTGCAGAATCTCAACTGCTGAAAACTAGGAAATAATTGTTGTGCCAAACCTTAATCTTCATATGAATATGAAGAGGAATGTTTTTATGCTTAATAAAAAAAAAATTAATTCTTTTTAGACAGCTGAATATCTGAAAAACTTTCATACTGGCATCTGGATTTTCCATGTTAATTTCCTACACCTTTCTTTAAAATTTTGTAACAGAGGGGGAAATTTTCTCTCTCCCAGGGCTACAATTCTATAATCACAGTAGGTGTTTTTACTTCCATCTTCAAATACTCTTATGGGTTTATATTCAGACTTCACCTCATCCTAAAGTAGACATCCAATGTGAGTCAGGACAATGCTAAATGTGCCTAAAAGGATTAGCTCAGATGTGGATTTCTGTGTTGGCATCTAAACTTAGGAGAGACAAACACACCTCTGAAACAGGCTTACTAGATTCTCATATCCTATCAAGAGGAAGAAATTTTTCCTGTTAGGCCACTGCATAAAGAATTACAGAATTCATTCTTCTGACATAGTGATACAATAGAGTTGATACAACAGAGTAAATATATATGTACATATATGTAACAATGAGAGAAACACCATATGTTGGTTTTCCACAGAAAAATTAGAGCATCCAAGATATTGTAATTTACATGTTTAATTAAGGCCTTCTTTTTTTTCTTTAACTTATGCTGCTTTTTGCTGACAGTGACGTCAATAGTAGTTTAAAATGTACAGTTTGTTTAAGGAAATCATGATACCTTCATGTCATAAGAACTCAAGCTAAACACAAATCTGTTCCAGAAAAATAGCCTTTAAAACCATCACAAACTGACAAAACTTCTGTTGCATTTCTAAAACTTTTAATCTCTCTTCATTTTTTCTCTAGCTCCTTATAAACAATCCCATAATTAGAAATGGCTTTGATGTCAGGTATTTTCTGTTTGTACATTACTTCATAAATTTACTGATTTGGGTTCATTTGGAATATTAATGTCTATTTTCTTTCCACATATAATGGAAAGTGGCCTTTTTTATTATCAGTTCATTTAATATTATTTACTTCAAAAGAATAAGCCTAGATTTCTCAATACTATTATATTTTGAGTACTATCCACCTTTTATAACATTTTTCCCTTATATGCTGTCATTTAATTTGCAAAAAGTCTCAAGCACTGGTTTCTCCTTTCAGTAGCACTGTAAAATCTCAGTCAATCTGTTTGCATGAATTATTGCTTACCAAGGGAACAGAAAATCAGTCACTTACTAACCCCTGAAATCAATCAGGTTATGTAATACAATTTTAGTTTAACTAAGAGTTGTAGAGCGTTTCAAGACACAGATGCCCTAACAAAAAAAACCTCTAAACTTTTCAAAGGTTTTTTAATTTCCCCAGTGGTCGTTACAATAACCTTGCTTGACTTTAGGGAGTGCCCTTCAAATCAGGTTTCAATTTTTCTGCCAGTGCAATGGCAATAACAATGCCTCCTTTCCTCTCATAAAATGTTAAAAATCAGTCAAGAAACAATAAACAACAGCAATAAATTACTAGGAAAAGCAATAGCTCTCCTTCACATATATTAATGTAAAAACTCAAAATGAAACAATTTTTTTTCACTGCTAAAATTATTTTCCAGAAGTCTTAATTTGGAAATTTCAAAATGTTTTGTTCCAATTTGGCAAGACATTTTCTCCTCCAGAACTGCTATAACACCTGCCAGGAATTGTTATTCAGCTATCTTAACTATTGCCCTCCATGGTACTGCCTTTGGAACTGGATAGTCTTTAATGTCCCTTCCAACCCAGGACTACATTCTGGATTCTGTGATTGGATGATTCTGATTCTATGGCCGTATTTAATGATGTCCTTCTTAGGAAGAATTTCTTGGCCAGAATTACATTTCCATGGGCAATTTGCTCGTAATTCATCCCAACTAATCAACCTAAACTTTCTCAGATATATCCACAGTGAAATGTCTCATGTTCATTAGCAGAGGCAACCACAAACAACCTCTTCATCTCCCCCAAAAAAGTGTGAGGTCTCCCAGTTAATATTGCTCCCCAAGGCGCAGCCTGAAATTAAGAATTCTGTTCTTCCTCCAGTTTAGACTGAAAAACAACCTGCTTCAGAAGTTATATATTTTATAACCTTGTCCTCATATCCTTTGTCCCTTTTGAGTCTAAGTCAATAAAAGGTCTATGAAAAAGTCTGTAACAAAAACTGTTGTCAGAATTCCCTGACTCAATTTCCTGTTTACACAATCTTAGGTCTGGGCATTTTTTAAATGTTAGGTACTTTGGGAGAACTAAGTAGAAGGATATCTTGTTGGTATCTTCATTCTAATTGAAGCTGATTATTGTTGTGGTGTTTTGCCTTGGCAGAAGTTTGGCCTTTTCAGAGCTTTCCTAAAGAAAGTCTCTTTTTCTTAAGTGATCCTCAGAGAGGCCTTTTTGTGTATCTAAAGGGAAACAGTCAAACTGACAGTCATAGATCCTAACTTTGGGCACCTAACTAAGGTGTCTGAGGACATCAGCTCATCTGTTTCATTTAGAGTCATTTAAAAGCTATCAATATAAATCAGCCATTGTATCAGCTGGTGGGGAGGGAATTCTTAAGTGATGCATCCAAAACCATCTGAAACATTTATCTTACCATTATCCTAGACTGAGGCCAGCTGGATTGCACCTAAAATTAGGTGCTTAACTGCTTCAGTTCAGGCATTCTGAGTCATACTCTGAATCACCCTGTACATTGCAGTCTATAGAGATAAAAAACCTTAAAAATTAAGTGTTCAGCTTTTAAATACTTAAAGTCATCACAAATATATCAACATCTGAGTAATTTTGTGTAGGTGGCATTTATTCACTTTCCCACAGAGGCCATGGCTTTGATGGTATCACCAAGGAAGTGGGAGCAGAGGAAATGAGACGCTTCATCGTATTTATTAAAAGTCCCCAGTAGATATCCATTTTCCAAACAAAAAACATCTGAAAAGAGGATTGAGCCTGACAGTGGTCCCTGTGATGCCAGGGCTGCAGTACAATCCACAGAAGCAGGCATAAGTAGCTGTATGGATTCACTGTGACTGCTCAGTCAGGCCATGTAGGCACTGACATAGATACTTTTGTAAGCTCAGTAGGGGTTGACTTGTTTGACTTTATTTTTTAAAACATATAAAGATATAAATAAATAAATAGATAGATAAATAAATAAATATATATATATATATGTGCATTAGTGTTGTTGGTTTCATTTTGTCATTTCATAAAACATATTATGAAAGCTGTATATAAAGGCCATTATTTACATATGCAGCAAAGAAAGAATCAAAAATTCTATCAACGGCTGAAATACTTACTTAGTGAGTGTTCCCAAATTGGGATAACTGGGAAAAAAAAGAATAAAATTCAAATAAATTACTATGGAAACAAAGAGTATTTAGACAGGACAAAATCCAAAAACAGAGAAACTGTTTGAAATATAGCCAGGCATTAATTTAAAAAAAACCACCCTGTAACAGTGAGTCAATTAAAATACAAGATCAATGCAATTTGAAGGCTAAATATGTATATGTGTGATTGCATGGCCGTATTAAACAGAATTGTTATTAATAATTTGGATATTTTATAATAAACGCCACATGTACTTAATTGCAAGCAGAAATCATAGAACAGGGAATGGTAATGTTAAATTGACAGTTCCATTAACCTCAGCAGGTCTCCCACTTACATGGGTGCATGGTCTGCTCAAGGGCAAGGATGTATATACAGTCTTTTCTTATCTCACATAGTATCAATTGAAGGAAAACTGGAAACTATTAGCAGTCTAACTGGGAATACAACAGTCTCCTTGTACACAGAAGTAGGGAACTATTTAAAGAAAATAATGATTCTGCACTCATTAGGCATAAAACCAGATTTCAGATAAGGATTTTTAAACATTGTGAAACAATTACATATCCGTATCTAGGACAGCATTGAAGTTACACATTTACTAAGAAAGAAAGGTTAGAAAGACCAGGGTTAATTTCAGTGGTGTATCTTTCAGTTTCAGTTTAAAGGTGTTTAGAAAATACTTCATTTTATGAACAACGAAGATCAAAGGTATCAAAGTATTTTAATGCACTAGGTCCTTTTCCACCCCTCGGGAGAGTAACTTTCACTTCTGATTTATGGTACACATTAAATTAGCTCGGTAGTAGTCTCCATTAATCCCCTTGTCTATATATATGTACGGATCCCAAAACCACCAAGTAATTTTGTTTGACTGGCAAGCTTTGCTCAGGAGAAACTTTGGTCAGGGAAAGTGCATTGCAGGTCACTACTGACCTAAACTAGCAGAGAAAAGCTCAGTTTGCCTGTGCCTAGCAAGAGTCTAAGTGGAAAAAGGAGTGACTGACCAGAAACCCCTGAATTCACCACAGAACTTCTGACAATAGCTCACTGTATTTTCCCTAAAGTCTCTTGACATTCCAGTTAATTTCAGTAACTCATGCTGACATAATAAGAACAAATTGCTTCAAGACACATTCATAAAAGCAATATACTTCTGCTCTCTTTTAAGTTCTGTTACTTTTGATGCTGGCATAAAGAATCCAAGTATCTGCTATTCATAAAAGTGTAGCACATGTCACCTAGTGCCATAGTGAAATTACTTTGCTATTTTTATTCATGATTGTGCATATTGTATCTTAATTTTATTTGTAAACTTTCAAGGTCTATTTCATTTTCCAGTACAGGGGAAGTGTGTTTTGTGTGTGGGTTTGTGAGTTTTCTCTTGCAGACTTATGGCAGAAATAGTTTGGTGGAGCAGAGTTTTCCATCTACCTTTTTTGAAAACTGAGACATTTTGGTGTAGTTTCTCTAGATATAAATGTTCAAGTTCAACTGCATTTTAATATTAATTATTCACTAGTTGCTATAGTTCAACCAGGTTTGTGGATAGCATTTATTCTTAACTGAAAAACCCCAGTGAAAATCAAGAACTTATAGATACTAAAGAATTTGGCTTGGTTCTAGTATTGTGTCTTCTTTTTCAGAAAAGATTTGTCTAATTCAGGTGTTTGCCAGTGTAAAAGATGCTAATCTTCATTTGGCTGGCAAAGCTTCTCTGTCCTTCAAGTGGCTCTGCTAATCTTATTATGCAGGTGAAAGAGCCATTGCCAGACAAGAGGGGTTTTCAGAAAATCCATGTTTCAGCACAGCAGCCTAAGCTGTGTGCTCAGAGCAGCTTCTGAGCATGGAGCAATCCTTGTCACACAGTGGACAGACAAGCAGCCCTGCACAGTTTGAATGTCTTGCTCCTAATTGTTTGGTTTTAATCAGCCCTTGCCCTTGAGTATGTTTTGTCAATATAAAATATTGGGTTCTCTCCATAAAGAGTATTATTGAACATATTAAGCTTGCCTTGCAGTCAATTTATGAGAGAGAAAATGTCTCTCTTCCTCTGTTGGAAAGGGCAGAGAGAAAGGCAGATAATTTATACAGAATCACTGCCTGGTCGTGGATACAGACAATATGGTTTGGAGAGAATCCCTGTCAAGTTTGTCTCTTTAGGACTTGAACCAGAATGTCAGAGAGATCTGATTTGGTCAATAGTTTGAGGTCTTTCACAGACACTATAGCAGGAGGTGTAATAGTGAAGTTAACACTTTTTTTAAAGCTAACCCACTTGCTAAACAGTCAAAAGACTTCTAAAGGGCCTCTTTATCTTGCTAACAGTGAGATTTCCAGAGACCTGGAAACCTTTGGTAGCAAAAGCCTGCTATTCTTTCCACCAGGGAGGACTGGTTATCTTACATATCATTATTTTCCAGTTTCTACCTGTTGATAGCTCTGCTATTTCATCTTTTCTTCTTTAGTGGAGAGCAAAAAGAATATGATGCAAACAAAATATCAGATAAGGTTGTATGTCTGTGTCCCATAAAAATAAATAGATAAGTTAAAAAGTATATTTTAATACTGACTAAACAGATGGGAATTTAGTGTAATACCTGCTGCTCCAGTATCATGACACATGCCTGTATTTTTTTAAAATATATTTACAGCTGGTCTGTGCTTGCCTACAGACAGAGCTTGGTCTGTCAACACCAGTAATAAAGAACACAGCCACAAGTTTTTTTGGGGGCACAGCTGTTGAAATGCTCATGTTGCCACTGGCATGCACTGTAGTGAAAAAGCTACATGAGCACACAGAAGGGGGTCTGAAGGAAACCGGAGTCCCACAATGTGGTGACACAAGGGCAGAAACACCCAGTTCAGCCGGATAGAGAAACAGCTTACCATGGACACTGCCAAGTGGTTAAACACTTGTAAGCATTTTATGTAATTCCAGCAATGATAGACCTGAGAAAAACATAAGCAGATCTGCCAAAAGGATCATTTTTCTCTCCTTATCCCTAATATTTGTGGATGACATACTACTAATTACGTTTGAAGAGTCTCAGAGAGAAACTGAACTATTACATCACCCGTGTGTTACATTCACCTAAGAAATGGACGCTCAAAACTCCATCTTTGTCTCTTTTTTGAGCAAAGATGAGCACAAAAAGCGGCTTTATCCATGCAAAACGGACACCTAAGTCTGTCAACCACATAAATTGATAAATATCTCAGGGAAGGTATGCATCCCTTAGTAACAGTTTTACTCCAAGAATTTCACAGATATTACAGGTGCCTTTGAAATACTCTGTCTGATATTTAACTTCACTGTTTCTAAGAATTTTGTATTGATAGGCAGGGTGTGTATTAAGAGCAAAAGTTAAATTCAAAACTATGTACCTTTAAAAACACAGCCCTCTTTGTTTTCTGGTTTCTTTCTATTTCTTCAGATCTTGAAGTGTGTAATATTGATTTCCCATACATTTTATGTGTTTTGACTTTTGTATGGTTTTCCTGGAAAGACTAGAGGTTGAGATTTACAAGCTTCAGAAATAATTTCCAAACCTTGGAAATAAGTAGGAAAAGAGCAAATAAAAATAAGACTCTGAAGTATTATATAAGGATAAATTAGACAAGGTGCACCAGACTACAATAAGTGAAAGTCAGTCTTTGTGGTACCCCAGGTCTCTCATATCCTTTGGTAAATGCCAGGAGTTTCCTATATGAGTGACAATAATATGTGTAGGCACTCAACAAGTAGTAAGAAATTATATTTAAAAAGCTATATTTTTTAATCCAATACTCAGTATCAAGCAATTGTCAAAATATACAAACCTGGTACAACATGATGCTGTGACATGAAATAGTGTAATTATGGAGAAAGAACAGACAAATTACTTTTAATATTATTGTAAGGTATGACAGCATTACTTTTAATATTATTGTAAGGTATGACAGCCTTATTATTAAGACTGTTTAGACCCATAGCTTAGATGCTTCTTTTGTTGCATATCTAGCTTGGTTTTAAATTTCAAGGAAATTTAGATAGGCATCTTTCTTGTATAATGGAACAAAAATAACCAAGATTGCACCTGTACTAAAGTTGTTACCAGTTGTAGCATTTGTGGTAGAAACTTGACCAGCTGAATGCTGTACAAGATGGAGAATTGTTAAGGTACAGCTGTTTCTTTTTTGATTAATGAAAAAAAAAAGAAACTTCTTGCTGGCATATATTACCAATCACATTAAAAATAATTATGTTTATGAATGCAAATTAGACATGAGTCAAAGAACGAAGACATAGAATAGTGATAAATATCATGATGCCTCAAAATACTTAAACATTAAACAAAACAGGGCAAAGGTAAAATCATTTAAGAGCTAGTAATATGGGGATACCTTAACAATCCAAGAAAGCACATGGACACACAAGAGTTGAAAATATGTCCTTTTTGATGTACCTTCAGAATATAATCAGCTGCAATTCTTTTCTCAAGTCTGTTTAATCAGAAATGATTTTTCATAGC
Organism: Serinus canaria; assembly: GCF_022539315.1. Lineage (NCBI taxonomy): Eukaryota > Metazoa > Chordata > Aves > Passeriformes > Fringillidae > Serinus > Serinus canaria. The sequence continues at coordinate 77,566,053 of NC_066313.1, read as the reverse complement.
CTAAAGTCTAAAAGAAATCATAATGCCAACTGCTGAGTTTTCTAAAGTGCAACTGGACAGCCTAAGGGGTAGAAGAATAATGTGCTCCAGTGGAGCAAGTTTGAAAATATTCTATGGCAGATGGAGCTTCCTCTGGAACAACTAAAGTACAGATTACATTTTATTTTAAATGTGTGCTCTGTCTTTTAATTATTATATTTCTATAGGGTTAGTCTTTCCTTGTGAAAAGGACATAGAAAAGATTTTAATTCAATGTTTGAATGCAAAACATATCAACACTTATTGAGAGAATGCAGCATTTTTTAGCGTGAATACTGCCTGGTGACTTCTACTTTAAAACCCAATTTTCCATTCCATTTAATATATCTTTGTCAAAATATAACTTTGAGTTGAAAGCATCATTATCACTAGAATCCCTACATTTATTATTATCAATATTATGAGAAAAGGGATTTTAAGACAAGAGTTCTGCTATTTTTCTGAATAAGATTGGGCAAGTATTGGAAAGATTTTTCTTTACCTGCACTTTGTAGAAGAAAAAAGTCCATCTTATTTCATTTCTACCAAAATATCCCTAAGTTTGATTTAATAGAAGTTGCTTTCTCTGTGCTGAATATAGCACGTATCAAGAGGTGGCATAAAAAAATTTGGTTTGCACATTTGCAAAATTTTGAAACAATCTTCTCTGTGACCTTTCCTGGAATTTTAATGCTGAAATATGAAAACTTAATAGTCATTAAGTACACTGTTTAGCATGCAATTATGTAAAATAGTTTAGAGTTAAAAAAGGGTGAATGATCTTCTAATATTTTTATCTCATACGTAGTCTTTGCCTCCCTATCTCATGGGTGGGCTATTAATTCTCCCCAGTGACTTGTGACCTGGATTCATTGAAATGCACTTTATTTATTCATACTGCAGAACACCCATCTTCACACCACTGTGAATGAGGTGGTAATAGAGTTGTGGGACCACCACTTGAGATAGCTCTTTCCCAGGGAAAGCAGGCCATAGGAGGTTATCCAGAGAATTACTAAGAAACAGCTGAAGCACAGCCTGGCATCTGCTCAGTGGTGCTCCTGCAGGAAGGCAGCAGGAGAACTAAAGGCAGTGAGGTGTTGGGGTTTGTGTTTAGGTCTTAGATAAGCATAAAAACCACTACAGGGTTTCAGCTGTTTTACTGAGACTGGTAAAACTGATGAGCCTTCTACTATGGACAGCCACTGCCAGTCACGGACTATAAGCCTTCTACTGAGTTTGGAAGACCTCAGGACTGATGCTTGCCACGTATTATATGCATGAAACTTTCTTCAGCTGCCTACTCTCCCTGTGATTTGATTTAGTCGACAGCAATTTCTTTAATTGACCAGGTGTCCACAGCTAATTTGTTTTGCTTTTTTTCTAACTCTGTGTGGTTTAAAACTCATAATTTTATACATACAGAAATAGTGGGGAATTATTTTATGCAGAATGAGGTATTTAGAATTCTCTGACAATTTAATGTGGAGAAAGGCAGGCCTGGCACAACAGCAGAAATCTTGGGAAGGGGAAACAGGAGATGTGGTATAGGGAGGAACAGGCATAGTCTGATTAAAGATAAGGAAGATGCTTGCCATGGGAAATCTCACATGTATAAACCACTCACCAGTAATCAGCTAAAGAAATACAGACCTGGTAGTAAATGAAACTAGTTTTAGAGGTAATAAAGAAATCAAGGCACTGCTATCTATTGTGCATGAGACACCATATAGAACAAATTCAGATGTAGTTTTCAAATGTAAGTCTCCAAAACAATGAATAAGACTAATGAAAATAAGACAATGTGCAATGTATTTCTCTGAATAAGAAAAATGTATAAAAGCATGTTAGAAAAATTTTAAAGCTACAACAATTAAAAAAATCCACCCCTGCATGGAACCAAAGCTGATAAAGAAAAATGTCAAGATTATCATATTCCACCCATCAAAGAAGTAGATGATCACAAATTGCTTTAACACCTCCCATTGCCACCACCGCCTTCCTCAAGGACCTATAGGACCATGAGAAATATGAGCATTACACCAGGAAAAGCTGAAAAAGGAAAGAATGTGCACAACAGATTTAACTCCATTATCACTTTTTCTCTTTCTGTAACAAAAGATTTCAGTTATGTTATTAGGTTACTTTTATATAAATGTCATAGTTTAGGAATGGTTTATAATTCCCACTGAAACTATGTTCTTCTCTCTCACTCTCTCCCTCTCCATCTCCCTCCCCTGTGGTGGTCTGGAGAGAACTGGAGGCATAAAAACTAAAGATAACAGGCTGAGATAAAAAACAATTCACTGGAAATAGCAGTGAGATAAGAAAATGGACAGTAGAGGCTACTATACTAGTGACAGGAGGTACAAGAAAGAGGCAAATGGTTCACACAGAAGCAATACCCGGGTCAGTCCCTCCACCATACCGGGCCAACCCAGAAGGGACCTCTTCTCCCTGGAATAAACTCCCAGTCCTCCCCGCTTCCAGAAATGACATAAGGTGGTATAGAGTGGCCTCCAGTTCCCAGCCATGTCCCCTCCTGGCTACTGCAAAACCAGCCCTATCCTGGTCATACAATAAAATATGCTGTGTCTTTATGTCAATATTTTGAATTTAGCTCTGCAGACCCATTGATTGTGGTGAGAGATACATAAAAAGTAACCTGATTCCCTATACTCAGGGAATCAGATTCTTTTTAAATCTGAATTATCTCTGCCTTTGGCTAACTAGCAGATGTGTTGCTCTTTCCTCCTGAAGTGTGATGTTCGGATTCTTGCCTTTCATGTTTGTGGAAAGGAAATCATTATATGCCAGTCTGTCTCACTGTATTTCTAATAAACTGCCCACAAATATAAGAAATGTAATTTATGATGACAAGGAAATTAACTTCTTTTTCTTGTTTGCTTTTTCTTAGTTTGAGCACGGATCAAAAGTCAAATGGAGTCATTTAGGATAATGATCCTTCTCAGGGGCAAAATTCACTGCAGTTACTTAAAGACCAGGTAATTATGCTTGAAAAAGCATAGCATGAATATCAGCCCCTAGTTCAACAACAAGTCCCAGAGCAACACTACAGCCCCTGTGCTATCACAACTTAAATCTATAAGCCAAGGAGCTATTACAGTCTCTTCCATGACACTTTAGAAGTTTTCCCTTTTGTTTTCTTGTCTGCAAGCCTACAAAATTGGCAGTCAGCTTCTCCCTTTCTCCTTACTAGCCATGCTACTGTGAAGAAGATTGGTAAATATGTACTATAGTTCAAAGGTGATTTTTAAAAAGAAATGTATAATCTTATAAGAGTGAGTATAATATTCTAATTTTAAAAAAATCTGAAATGTTCTAAGATTTGTTAAGAAAACTGGGAAGAGAGTTTGTTTTGAGCTAAGACTGTTTTTTTTTTCTAATAAAGATATTCCACAGAGGGGACTAATGCTCTCTTAGTTTCTATGACGATTTCTCTTAAATGACTGTATTGGAGCTCCAAATTCATAGCCCTAGGTAGATGGTAATCTGAAACAGTCAGCCTTCTCTTGGACTTTGGTCCACAGTACATTAGTCATAAATAACAACTATTCTGAATATAGATCAAAGTGACTAACTTTGAGATTTTTGCAAAGATAAATAAATGTCTGGAAGTTTAAAAACACATTAAAGGGTATTAAGTTCGCAGAAAACTGTGAAAAAATCTACACCTTTATTGCATTTTTATGTCAATAATTTTTTACAATTTTTAAAAGTCTGTCATGCAAGTTATCTAGAATAACTGCTTCTAAGTAAGTTATCAAAGAATAATAATTTGTTTCTCTATAGTGCCATATGTTACCCTTCTAACTAGCCACAATGAAGCAGACTGAGAATAGACAGTTATAAATATCCTGCAGAGTATCTCATTCCACCATTGTCTCTCTAAATGAAGGACAGAGCTCTTGTAATTGGGGAATGTAACCTCTAGAAAAAGAGGCAAAACACATTCCCTCAGGTAACTCTGACCCTGTTATTCAATCACTGAAATGAGGCAATATAACTTTCAAAGCACCTTTGTACCTGGCAACAACAGCATCGCTTTCCAGCAGGAAACAGCAAGCTTTAAAATGTGCTGGTTAACGTGTGAACAAATAAGCATGAAAGGAAGCTTGTGGAAAAGATGTGACTAACTGGAAAGGCACAGTAATTTTTAATATAAACTCAGCACCTCAGCTCCATAACGGCAGACCTTCCAAAATGACACTGTTTAACTATAAAGATTACAGCAGAAAACTATAGCCTAATCCTGTTTTGCACAGAAAATATGTCACCTCTGAATTGGTAAATTAGTCATTTGTATCACTGAAATAAGGGTAAATCAAGGACTGAAATATATTGTTTTGAGTAAAACAAACAAGAGACTATCTCCAACAAGAAGATAGCTATCTATACCCAAGCCTTGATGTGACCAGTGAAGGTCAGCTTTGTGTGTCCTTCTCAAGGTTTATCTCAGATTGTCGTCTGAGGTTAATGCTAGCTTGTCTCTGTTCAGATTTTACATGGAGATCACAATCTTTATTTAGCTTCCCTGAGCTAAAAACACCCTTATTTTTGCTGTAAACACTGTCTTAAGCAGTGTTCTTCATTTATCTCAGCTGCCCTTGCATCTTTAACAGACATTAAGAAAACTGGTTTCCTGAATGTTTGATCTTTATCTGGTGAACAGCAATAACATTACATCATGCTCATTTTTATATCTGAAATCAGAATGTGGTAGGACACCACAGATCCCAAGCCAGGAATTATACTCAGTGCCAGACGACTGAAGAGTGTGAGTGTAGAGGGAATGTCAAGGTTATTTCCCTGATCATATATCCTTTTTTGGGGTGAATCCAGAGGAGGCCAAGATGATCAGAGGGCTGAAGCACCCCTCCTATGAAGACAGGGTGAGAGAGCTGGGATTGTTCAGACTCAAGAAAAGAAGGCTCTGGGGATGCCTTAAAGAAGCCTTACTGTACTTGAAGGTGGCTTCAACAAAGTTGGACAGGGATTTTTTCCATGGGCATGTAGTGATAGGAAAGGGGGAATGGCTTTCAACTGAATGAGGGTAGATTTCTATTAGATAGAAGAAAGAAGTCTATTACAGTGAGGATGGTAAAATCCTGGAACAGGTTGCCCAGAGAGGTGATGGATGCCTCATCCTTAGAAATATTCAAAGTCAGACTGGATGTGGTTCTGAGAAACCTGATGTACTTGAAGATGTCCCTGGTCATTGCACTGGGGTTGGATGAGATTCTCCCTTCCAAACCCTTCCAAACCCACTGGCTAGTGTTGGCACACCAGTACAACCATTCTGATTTCTGAGGTGTACGTTCTTAGGAAGAAGAATATAAAAAATGTTTCGTGTGGAGTTCCTCTTCTATAAGTTCAATCATTTGTAACTTAGGCATTTGGCTTAAAGCTGGTTGCCTAGACTTCTATAATCAAGTGAAAAAGAGAATTAATTCAGAAGAATATATATACCGATATTTAGGATAAGCAGACCCAGAATTTTGCAGTATTGTCCCTTTCTCCGTCTCTGTCCTCCATCTAGACAAACCTATTTTTTATCTGAATTATAATCTGGTTTCAGGCAAATCTGCATTAGACCTAATTCACAAAAAAAAAAAAAAAAAAAAAAAAAAAAAAAAAAAAAAAAAAAAAAAGAAAAGAAACATGTGCATGTGTCTCCATGTTCATTTGCTCATTCCTGTTCTGGGATGCTTTTTTTCAATGTGAAAGTCACTCTGCAAAGATTAGCATCATGTTTGTCAGTATTTCTGTGATAATGCTTTATTGTTTGGTGGGCTATTTTTTCTTTTTAACAAAGCAAAAAGTGAAAGCACTAGTTAGCTGGATGGTATCCCTTGAAAAGTAACATAGAGTATTAGAGGGCAACAATTTTGTTTCAAAACTTCAGACTCAGTAGGGTCTAATACTCTTACCAGTCCAAGAACTGGATGTGTATTTAACATGATTGTGTAATGTGTATTTAACATGATTGTCAAATTAAAATAATTTTTCTGACAGCTAAATTAAGAACAAATGAATTACAATTTCATTTGTAACTCTTTTTCAATTTGGGAGATGCTCATGAGAGTCTGTGCCTGCAGCCTGTCAGATAAGCTTACCTTAAAAAAGGTGCCTAAAACACACACGCCCACAAACAAAATCTGTAGATTAGATAAACACTTTTCCATCAGAAGGCAGAAGAGCTCCTAAGAAAGAGTTTTTAGAGGCCTCTCCTGATTGCTGTGAATAGAACATAGGCTTTGTCATATAAACAGAGTTTCAAAACAATTGGCAGCTATTAAACACTTTAAGAGGTTTCTTAAAGTAGTAAGTAGATGGAGCTGAGCTAAGATGAAGATGAGTCCAAATTAAGGAATTTATATCTTGTGAAGACTTCAGGAATAGCAAGTACCTAGTGGGCTGAAGTTATTTAATAGTTTTATATAGCTCCAACTCAAACATATGGACTCCCCAACATGAAGTGTTGGCTGAAGTGTGAAGTATTTCTCAAATCTGACTCTACTCATCCATGTTTTCTGGGCAAAATTATTTTAACCTGAATTCAGGCAGTTTTCAGACTGCACATATCATGTTCCAGGCTTTTAAGAAGGAGCTTCCAGTGATCCCCTCTCTCTGACATTGGACCCCTGATACTCCTGAGGGCACTAGAAGAAAAATGGGGTAGGTAGATGTGGCAGGTGAAGCAAAAACCGGGATGTGTGTGCTGCATCTGCAGCAAGTGAATTGCATCTTAATGTCAGATTTACAGGGAATAGAAATCTAAGAATAAGGCTTGAGTCATTCCAGGGCTGGACTGAGCAGCTTCCCACCAAGAAAGAAATACAGCAAAAATGTCTGCTTCTGGATTTCACTAGAATGGTTACCCTAATTGGTAACTGGAAATTGTGACTTTCTTTTTTGTCACAGAACCTGAACACCCATGCTTGAACAATTATTTGAAAGAACAAGCTTCTTCAGATGTCCTTCTGTTTCAAACAGAGCTTTGCTCTAAGCCTGCCTTCCTTTCCAAATGCTGTGTCTTACCTTCAGCTACCTATCTTAGAGCCTGCTCAAGGAAATTAGATATCCTTCCATTTTCACAACACAGTAGTTATTGAGATTTTTTTTTTACAGGATTCACCTTGTTTTTACAGGATTCACACAGAAACATCCTGAACCTTTTAATTTTTATAATTTTTTTTTTATTATTAAACCATTGCCACTACCTCTGACTCTTCTTCAGCATCTGGAACATTTAAATTAAATTTAAGATATTTTCTGTAAATTATATGTCTTTATAATTACTAAATAAACTTTGATGGCTCAGTCCATGAGTGGAGGTATTTTTAGATGATCACTATGATTTATTCTTTCCTTTAAATTTATGAGAAGTAAAACTATTAAAATAAAATGTAATATATACTGGCAGAAATCTACCTACACTTTTAAAATTGCTGGGGCTTGTGCTAGAGACCATTTCATCACTGATCTAATTATATATAACTTAATTTAAACTGCATACTGCAGGTGAAACTACAGGAATGCAGCAGCTTTCCAACACCACCTCTCCAGTGAGCTCTTAAACAGGTGAAGGTCTCTAAGAAGTGACTTTCCCTGGTGTACTCTCTCCACCCCCCAAAGCAGAGCTTCTTTTTTTCAAGGACATGCTCTAAAAAAGAACTTTTAGATTTCAGGAACATATAATATTTTTCTGTGGGCATGCCTAATTTCCTCTCACAATTGCCAGCAATCTGGACAGACTACAGCTTTGCCGTGAAAGAAAAGGGGCTGTGCCTCCCACCTAAGCAAACTTTGATGGAGTACATCAGGAGACTTTGAATGGGAGAGTTACATGCAAAACAGCACCTGGAAAACAGGGTGAATGAATAAAACCAATATCCTTTTGTATGAGTAAGAAGCTCCTGTGCACAACAGGCAGCAGTTCTGTAATTTGTAGGACATTTCTGGGAGCACAGTTAACATATGGCAGACAAACACCCCAGCTGTCACTCCTGATTCAGTTGCAGGACTTCAGAGAGTGGACATGCTGCCCAAGACCAGCTTTGATGATGGTTCATGCCTCAGTGCAAACCAAACAGATTAGTCCTCTAAAACTCATCCCAGAGAAGTGCTGAGATTGCTGACAGCTCCTACCTAGGTATGGGTATGACTTTTAATGTTGGGTTTGGCAGTGCTGGGTTAATAGTTGGACTTCATGGTCATAAAGGTCTTTTTCAACATAAAATATTCTGTGATTGAATGTATATAGCCATTGAGAGGTCCTTTTTGCAAGTAATAAGTTTTTGAGTCTAACAGCTGAAAAACTGAGAAGCCAAGGCTGGGCTGTGCTAATTTCCCTTGCATGAAGATTCAAACTTTGTGGAGAAGTGTTTGTTTACAGGGAGCTGGGGGAGGATATACCCCAAACTCTCCATCCCAGCTCTGCTTGTAATTCTCACTGCTGGTATTAGAAGTCTTGACCAAACAAGGCTACAGCCATTCACTCTTTTGCCAACACACACTGCTGGGCAGCTGAGAAACCTCTATGCTAATTGTTCAACAAAAGAAGAGGAGTTAGGGTATCAAAAATGTGGAACACTTTAAAGGAATAACTCTGCAGCATCTTTATTTAAACAAAAATTAGTGGGTGTTTTGATTTTGCTTTTTCAATACCTTTTTGCCCCATCTATAATACCTGCAAATTCCTTACATATATTTTGACCTTCAGAAACTCTAAGATTTAGTGTTATAGAAGAGCATTTGATAAAATTAACATTTTAATGTAGATAACGTTTACAGCTACAAAAAAAAGCAATGCAAAACTAAATTATTAGGAGCCCTCTCCACTCAAAATATGGGATTACAGTCCTTTAGAATAAAATTATACATTATCCTCTTATCATAAGGGAAGTCCAGGCTATCAGCTACTAGTTGATATTAGCTGGTAGCTATCACAAGGCTAATATTAAAAAATATAAACAAAGTAAACAAAGAAACTAAACTTGAATCTCATAAAGACTGACTTTCAAATCTTAATTATCTCTTTGTAATGTAGGATTTGTTTTCCAAACTAATTTTTTCCTAATTAAGTCAAGAAAATCAGCACTTCTTTTCTGGACTACTGCACTGCAATTCTTCAGTACCTCTTGGCTGTATTATAAATGCTGTAGACACACTCCAGAGTGCAAGTCTATGACTGGTTTGACTTGAAATATATATAAATTATTTTAGAAAATCTTATCATATTCCTTTTTCTCTTTTGTCTCACAGCACTTTAATTTATTCAGTGGGATTTTTAATTTTTAATTTATTCAGTGGGTCAAGTGATCTTTCCATGATCACAAGCTATAAAATCATTCAAGGAAAAAGAAAATCTACAAGGTGGCAACTCTGAGAGTACTTTCATAAATACAAATCATATTCTCGCTGTGTTATCAAGCTACATCCTAGATGATAAATTTATTATCTTTCACAGATAACAAAAAGTCTTCCAGCTCAGCAATTCTATGTGAGTCTATGATGTCTGTGACCTCTGAAAATACTTGTTTCTGGCACAGCAAAAAAAAGGACTTCTGGTCTAACCTTGGAGAAATACCATAGGTCACAAGCACTGCTTTTTGTAATACTTCTGATACATTAAAACAAAACCAGGTTATTTCCAAAAATACAGATGCCATTTTCATACATACTTTTGGTCTCTAGAAAAATAAGCTGTAACTCAGGGGACCAGAATGAATTAGGAACTCCAAAAACTGAAACTGGTCCTGAACATGTAGCTAGGAAGAAAGTAGAGCAAGAAAAACAGTTTAATCTATCTACCAATTGCCATGAGACTTGCTTGTAGCAATGCATGCACCACAGCTGGGTACCAGTTCATGAAGGGTGTGTATCCAAGGGAAATTGGATGATTGGCTAGCCCCTTCATTGACTAAATAGAAGAGTGAGGCAGAAAATTGCCTAATGTTTTAAGGTGAAAAAGAGAGGATGAAGCGAAAAGAGGGGAGTAAAGGTCTAGTCTTCTGAGCCAAATTCTCTTGAGGTTTCTGGCATATGAATTTTGTCAAGGTAAATTAGCTGCTTTGTACAGCAGCACAATATACCAAAATTGATCATGCTGCTTACCATTCTGTCCTACAGACTCAAGAAGTCAAGCATCCTATTCTTCATTTTAGGTAACGATAATCCACCACAAACTAATTTCTCTACCCCGTTCCCTTGTTCCATCATTCACTTCTGTGAATCCTCCCCATGCCCCTTATTTGCCATTCTCACTATTTCAAGTGCCAGGCTGCTGTTCCTTGCTGCTACTCTCACTTTTACAGTGCAATTCAAGTCATCAAGCGCTGTTATGCCCTAAGTCACTTGTGACTTCTGCAGTCAGCCACAGGCAGAAAATTGTCACAAGAGCAAGACTTTTTATTAGGAGGCAAATGGGGCTCTTTAAGACAATAGCTGAAAATAGAAAGAAGGAAACACACATGATGGTAGGCTTCAAAGCGCTGGGCATGTAGCAAGGCAGAAAATTCAGAAGAAAGAGAAATGGCCCTAAAAAAGAAAGGAAACAAAGCTTAGAGAACAAAACAGATTGGAGGAACAAATTTGAAAACAACGAACATGAGAACTGCAAACAGGCAGGGAAAATAGGGCTATGACCACTCCTTGCAAAGAATTGGCTTACATGAAAGAGAAAAACAATATCCTGATCTATCTCTGCTTCTAAGCCACTTCAACTTTCAATAACAACTTGAACTTTGAATTGAAGAGAGAACATTGCTACTTATGCTGCCTGACCTAACAGGTAAACACCACTCAGTAACAGCTACAAGAATTAAATCAACTATGCAAAACCATACAGTTTGGTAAAGTAGCAGATTTGAGTAGCTTCTGCCTACAGTTAAAAATTTACAATGTCCGAAAAGCCCAAGCCTTCCCTTACAGTTATTTTTCCAGCCATAATTCTGCTTTTCTTTCCAGTTATCTTCCGCACCAAAAATGACCATCCTTTAGATTAGCTCTGAGGCAAAGGCTTAACCAAATTTTGTGGGACAAAGAAATGCCACTTATGCGGCTGAAGTTCTCTTTGATAAAAATCAAAAGGCCCACTGCACTGAAGAAACCTCACCTTCTCAAAATATTAGGCATGCAAATCTTTTGCAATGCAGACTTTTGTGCAACCTAAATCTGGGGCTTACAACTAGCTAGACATCTTACCTCCTTTTAAAAACTGTCTTTGTATTCTATTCTTTCCCCCATTTCCTTAAGTTGTTTTAGTGGTGACATTGTCAGTTTTCCATTAAACCATTTGCTAGAATATCCCACACTTCTGTACTCTTTTCTCAGCTTGCAAATGTGAAATGAATTAGCTATTCACTAAGTAGAGAAGATGTCATTCTCTCAAATACCATCTTTCTTTTTGTGTTTTATGTATATATATATATATATATATATATATATATATATATATATATATATATATATATATATATTTTCTTAAGGAAATCAAAACAAAAAAGAAAACCTTGACTTGAATTAGTATGATTCTTCCAATTTTTAGGGAATCATTTGGGGTTTAATCTTACTCCAGTTTAGTTGAATATTTTCTGGTTAATTTAGATGAATGAATTTTATCTTCTTTAGTAAAACAATATTAAAATCATATATTTCTCAAGCATTCACATGTGGTTGTTTCTGCTTAGTTAAACAGTGTTATCCAGTTTTATCTTTTTCCCTTAAGAGAGACAGCACCTTTAAGAGAAACAAGTGTAATAAGTAGGATGCCTGCTAAGCATATTTTGCATTCTTTACAACCAAGCTCCAGTACATAAAAGCAAGAGCTAAAAAGAGGATAAAAAAGGCTCTCCTCCATGAACACCAATCCAGAAACAGTGAGTAGTTTCCAGAAATCATCCTTACCTCCACTGTAGCCAGCTGGAGCCACAGGCAGACAGAGGAGATGTCCTGTGGCAATTTCCCCCTCCACGAGTGCTCTCAGTACAAAAGTGTCATCACCATGGTGAATGGCACCATATCACATCTCCATTGTTTTAAAATATACTTCCTCAGTGAGGGAAGAAGGACAGTAAAAAAACTTTTGATCTGGTACCATGAAAATTATCTTCAAGGTCCACCTGATGGTAGGAAACTCCCTTAAGGTCCAATCCTTACTCAGCACAGAAGGTAAAACTTCTAGTTTCAAATGGCCTAATTTGTAATACTTCGCAGGTAATTGCTCTGTTTACATGGGAATGGAGAAAATTACTGTGTTGTTTATATTGTCAATACAAGATGTAAATAGTGATTCTGTGTATTGTACACAAAAGACTGACCATTTTCTTTTCCAGTTCTAAATAAAATGTATGATCCCATAACATGCAGAATTTATCTCAATTTGCAGAATGAAGATATTGCGCTCTCTGCTGTCAACAACAGTATTCATTTCATTTCTACTTTTTGAAAAATTATAACCATTCTTAAACTAGTAGAAAATGGTAACTGATCCAGTTTCCATATCCCTGTGTATATTGATAACTTTGTCCTCTGATACTGAAGACATCCATCCAGATCCTTCCAGAATCACAACTCCTAAGCTTCCTGAGGTAAAATAATTAAATTTATGAGATCTGTGATTTTTAGAAACAATCTTAAAAGCAAGGTACAGATTTTGTACTTGGGTTTAAAAAATTCAGTGCAACACCTGTAACTACAAAAACCTAGCACATGATTGTTATTCTGTCCTCTGACCACCTAGGTAAGGGCATAGCAATCTCCTCTCTCCATATCCTCACAGAGACCAGCAGCAACCTCCAGGAGTTGTAGAAATGCAAGTCTCTTCCAGAACAACAGGGGAGAAATAAAAAGAACATTGTGCATCCTCTCTGAGCACTGTGAAATATGAACATGCTACTACAAGTTCTCTTTAGTATGCTATTTTTTCAAAGCTCATTTCAGTCCAGTAACGAGGCAAGACTCTTAATCTCATCTTCAAAATCTCAGAAGACATTTTTGTTTTGTTTTCCCTTAAGTCTAGCAAAGCTTGTGTTGTTGGGCTCTTGTTGTTTTTGTTTTGTAGTGGTTTTTTTTCAATCTCGTAAAATGTGCACACTCTCTTCCCCTCCCAAGACCATATTAGTATTTATTTGTATCAGCAAACCGGATCAGTTCTCTGCACTACAGAGTGAGAAAGCTAATATTTCGGTAAATTGTTGCTGCCTCCTGTTACATCTGTTCTGTTCTGTTCACTAATTGCCTGTCACAACCACTGAGCCATGGTGCCAGCCACTCTGCCACTTCCTCTTTGGTCAGCTTGTCAGCTCCTATTAATCTGAGCCCTGTTGCTTTTTCCACAGCCAACATTTTTTGCACTCTGGATATAACGAAAATCTATTTCTTTAGTGTTATACGAAAGTGACAAAATAATAATTCAAAAGAAAAAAAGTTAATGACTTTTTGCGTGAAAGTTGACAGTTTCCTGCTGCAGCAGTAAATTATTTTCTTTGATCCTGCTTCAGTTTCAGGACTATATATAAAGGCTTACATATCTTTCAATCTGATGCAATATTACTAATATTATTATTCATTATTAAGGCTTATTATTGCATTACATGGAAAGAAATTTTTAGAATCAAACTTTGTGAATGTGAAAAAAACTAAATCTGACATAAGTAGTGATATCTAGAATATGACAATTTTAAAAGAAAGTCATCTGACTTTTATGCTAAATTTTGTTAGCTTTTTTCCCTTGGGAAGAAATGCAGTTGATTTGAAACTGATCAATATTTGCTAGACCAGTTAGTTTTTGCAAAACTTTTATATTCTCCACATTGTAATTCAGCAGCCTGTAGTAGAGTTGTGAAAGATCAAGATAGAGAATGAGAGCCATAGAATCAGGGAATCGCTTACATTGGGAAAGGTCTTTAAGATCATCAAGTCAAGAAATCCAAATTAACTGCTAAACCACATGCTTTATATAAATGTCCTTTAAATACCTCCAGGTATGTTACCTCAGCTGCTTCCCTGGGCAAATTCTTCCAGTATTGGCAGATCTTTCCTGGAGAAAGATCACTGCCCTGGTCCTGCTGGCCATACTAGCTTTGACACAGGTCAGGGTACCATTGGCCTTCTTGGTAAGCAGGACACACACTGGGTCACATCCAGTTGCTGTTGACCAGCACCCCCAACTTCTTCTCCTCCAGTTTTCCAGTCACTCTTCCCTCAGCCTGAAGCACTTCATGGAGTTGTCGTGACCCAAGTGCAGGACCTGGCTTTTTGCCTTGTTGAAGTGTTCTTATTCCCAACAGGTTTCCACAAGGTGAGGCATGGATAGTTACTTCTGGGCAGCTCAAATGTAGCAGAGCAACAGTGTACTCCCATGAAATTGTTTGTCACGCATTAAGCTTTTAAAAAATTGTAGATATAATATGTCTCTTAAGGAAATGAGAGCTCAAGGTGACACATAAATTACAGGACTGAGAAACAGAGTGATGCTCTCACAGGCAATTAAAAGTGGCTATGGCTGATCTTGCTTTTTTTAGGATAAAATACCCTTTCAGTTTTTAAATTATGCACAGGGGGAAAATAATAGAAATTTCATTTCAGAATAATCAAAATCATTCTGCTGCACAAATTTCTGAGAGTGATTTCATATGGGAATCAAAGTCCTAAAGCTCCAGGGCTAAGCATATGCTCTCAGATTACACAGATCCGAAGGACACTTTCCCCAGGTTAGATAATTTGGCTGTCTGTGATATCAGTTCCTCAGAACAACCCGTCCTTGCTGTGGTCTTGATGAATTAGCATGCTTTCAAACAGTTCCTGGGTGCAGTTCAGGGGTTAGGATGGCTGAGAGACCTCTAACAAACCTGCTGACAGAGCAGAAGCTGAATGTTTTATTTACAGGCAGGTTTATGTGTGTTTTGCCCTCCGTGCTGGAGAACAGCATGGAGCACCTTTATTTTTATTAGCAGGCATTTATTCTCAGAGGCCTATTAGAAGAATGACAAGGCAAAGCCACCTCTCTGTTCACCCCACTTCCCTGAGCTGTACCCACTAACAGGAAGACCTGGCACTGGAGTTTTGGGATTCTTGGGTCTGTAGCAAACTCCCCAGAGCCTATGAGAAGCCCTGGACCCAACCTGCCTGACAGCCAGACATTCAAGATACTTTCCAGCCTGACATGGAAATGTAAGATCCGGGGAGTTACTCTGGATCAAAGAGTTTAATCTTTTAGGAACAAAATGACTTTATAGTCTCTCTTTATTTGCTCAGCAATAAAAGCCCAAATATGTGAAAATTCTGCAGTTAGGAACCAAATAAAACCAAGGCACTTTGTAGACTGGGAAACAACTGTGTATGCCAGTATTGCCAGTGGTCATGCCATTATTGACAAGGTTGGCATGGATTTTGCTATTCTGCAACACCCAAAAAAAAAAAAAAAAAGGAAATTAATCCAAACCCCACAGCATTTATACAAATAAAATACAGACAAATGCATCATAAATATTAACATCTGCATAATTTCATAATCACCTAACTTCTGTTTAAACTTTTGTTAAGTTCTGTTTGAACTTCTAATGCAAAGGTCATGCACATACAAAGGAAAAAAGCATGCTGAAAAAAATGAGCATTTTTTCAGAGACTCAGGAAGAAGTAAAGCTCATTACATAAGTAATGCATTCTCAATAAAAGAATCCCATATGAATGAAAACATGATGATACAGAAAAAAAGAACAAGCTGCATGATATGACACTTCATTTCTGGAGGACCTGGGAGATCAATAACTAAGTCTGTGTAAAATTATTCACATCTCTTCAGAAAATATGATCTGAAGAATGAAATGATGTGCATCACATTTTCTTTCAAGCAACTGGGATGTAACGTAAAATCTGTTGACAAGATCATTGGTTTTTTTTCTCCTTTAAAAAATGAGATATTAGGATGAAATTTTTATAAAATATAACATCAATGAAGTTATTGCTAGGATAAACTCATGCCTGTGCACTTACTTTTTTAAATTGACATGTATATTCTTTTAAGTCATTCCTTCATTCTACTTTGCAAGTTAAAAAATAATTGCCTTATACTTGATTATTTCAGTTTCTATGCTCTTGTGCATTTTGAAAAGAGTCCCCAAATATTGTCTTTCCTATTTTGCTGGTTAAGCACTTAGATTGCCATGAGGCTGGACTGAAATTGTTCAGGACATGATGAGACTCTGGATTTCCCTGGGCTTTATCAGCCAGTAAGAATTCAGGCAAGGCAGCCAATATATTAGAATGAAATGTCAATTACAACGCTCTTCAGTGTTACAAGTTTCTAAGGATGACTGGGAAATAAATGCATGATGGTTGGAGAAATTACTTTCTTTGTAGTTTGGCTGTAATACTGGCAGCCAGCAAAGAGAGAAATCTTATTTTCTCTTCAATTTATTTAAGGGCCTCCACATCTCTGCAATGCTCAGACAACAAGACACGCTTCCTTAACCAGGCCAAGGTACCCAGCCAATTCCTGCAGTAACAGCCCCTGCTGGTATTTTCAATACAATGTCTTTCTGTGTAAGAATTACTTCTTCTAGTAAAAAGAGAGCAATGCCTTTAACGTTAATTTCTCTTGCACAAATTGCTTCCACAATATTTATTCTCCCACTGAATTAACATTATCTTGGCTAGAAATTAGAATTTCTCTCTATTTTAATGAGATCTCTGCAAAGACAAGGTCTTAATCTGGAATGACCTTACTACAACATCTCTTAATTGTTGATGGCAGCAAATGAAATGCAAGTGGACACAGAACAAATTGCTTCATTAACAGTATAGTCTATACCTAAGGAACTGTAACCCACATTTCCAATTCATGGACCAGTTCACCTAATCATTTCTCTCCCACAATGAGATTACACTGCTCATGTAAGCTAACAGTATACTTACTTGTCACATTACGAGAATATGCTGTTTAGCAGCTTATAATAGGTATTATTAACCATTTAAAATATGGTCTTCACTTCCAAATGCAGAAAGATTACAGTATTTTAAAAGCATGTTGTATCTGAGAATGCATGAGAAGGCCACATCAACAAATGGATTTCCACTAAGAGATCCTTGCATTTGCCAAGTGTGCTATTCAGAAGTCTATTTTCTCACATTGGCAGTAGGGCACCACAGGTCTCATTGAAAAATGAAAGTGTCAATGATAATAAAGCTATTAGCTAAAAACTCTTCCAAACACTGGAAACGAAGTAACATTTGGGTTCAGAGTCTGCTACTTAAATAATTGTTGTTGAAGCGTGAAAATTTCAGTATTAAAGTTCTTCCTGGGGTATTCAGCTATTTTGACAATTCAATGCATTTATGTGTGTGTCGCACTGTGCAACCTCATAAATTTAACTTTATTTTAAAAGTAATTAAATAATGGCACACCAAAACCAAAATGGAAAACACACAGAAAATGGGAAATGAGAGAATCAAGCTGTTTGCAGCTTTAGTTCATCTTTGCACTTACATAAGTTCTTAAATACAACTATATAGACAATGGTGGCAAATCCAGAAAGGCTAGTTAGCTTTCACCTCAATGATAAACCATACTTGTTTTTACTACTGTTTTGATTTTCATTCGGCATCCAGCTGTGCAATGAACAAATGGTATAAAAATATAATGAGAACAATTAATATTTTTTCAGCATGACACAAAGGCTGAAACAAAAGGATATATTTAATCTCATTTGTGTGGGTACAATATCTTTTAAAATAAAAGAGAAAGGATAAGGATGCTTTAAAAAGAAAATCTACCTCTAAATAAACAAATAATTCATTACTTTGGGATGACTTTGGAGATAAAAAGATGTCATTTCAGGTCTTTTAAACTGGCAATCTGAACCAAGAGCTCCTGATATAAAGCATAGCTGATGAAAATAAATTATTCTTTGTGTGGAAAAACTACCAGAGAATGGGAGGGGAAGGAAAGGAAAGACCACATATCTGTGAAGATACTACATTGCTCAACCATCCCCATCTGAATGTTATGAATTCAGAATTACAAATCACCAGGAAGATCAGAAACCCCAATGTTCCCTACCAAGCCCTGCTGCAACAGTACCAAAGTTGTGGTTTCAGCTGTTAAACTTCATTCAGGATCAAGGTCTGGGAGACTTGTGAACTTTCTGTGCACCTGAGCACACAGGAAATTCAACAGCAGGCTTCTGGATGGCATGCTTCATTGTATGTGAACCTGTTGCTTTTCAGAGTCTAATAATTTTTTCCAAGTTAACTGTATTTTCATAAGCATAGAAAAAAAGCACCCTGACAAAGTAGTTCTCCTGCTCCTAAGCCCAAAGGCACTAGAACACTTCAAAGAAGCAAATTGTAATATTATTTTTAAAAGAAAAATGTTTTTCTTCTCCTAAAGTAATTTTCATTTTAAATGACAGAGACATTTTTATTGAAGCATTCAAATAAAATATGGAAAAACCTATGCCAAAAATTCTTAGTGTTTGGAGAAGTTATAATAGGCTTATAATAAAAAATAATATACACCAAACTTTACTCATAATAATAGGTGTTATTTCTTCTCTCCAAGCTCCACATAGGAAGCATCTTAGGATCTGAATAACCCCTATGGTACCATTCTTTTTTTAAGACACTAGCATTTAGCATGTATAGTAATTCATGTGCTCTCAGTTTGATAGTTCAGACAGACCACCACTCATTGTCCTCTTTGCACGCAATACATCCTCTGACACAAAGCCAGGTATGGTTGAGGGGTAGTTTGCTCTAGTCTGCAGGACTGCAGCTTGTTTTGATAAGGTAATTTGATTTAAAATTTTGATTTAAATCAAAAAAGATTTGCATTGTCCCACACCCCCTAATATTATTCTAAGCACCTTTCTAGGCTCAAACACACTTATGTGCCATTATTACATTTTGAGACACTGAGAGATGTACTTCCACTTATTCTGCACAAAAACCTTATAACCACACTGTGATATCTCCATATTTATGCATTTCAAACCAAAATAATCTAGTCATTAAAGGTTGGTTGGGTCACAGGGCCACAGAGGAGACCTGGACCAGCTGATAGGTAACATTAACACGTCCAGCACTTTGAAGAGGAGGTTGCACTGGGAGGTAGGTCATCCTGCAACACCCTCCTTGGGACTCAACAAAATCAATCTCTGAGCAGGCACTTTAGTAGCATTAGCAGAGCCAGAACCAAACCTGCATTGATTTAGAGAATGCATGAATGGCCAGAATACTCATTTTTTATTTGATCACACCTATGTGCATTGATTCAGAAAGCAAACATTTTAAAGTGTCTCTCATTTTTTTGAAACAATTCTGTTAGTGAGATCAAAGGCAGCATGAGTAATAAAGTTTAGCAAGAAAAATGTAGATGAGTTATTACACAAAAATCTATACACCTCCATGCAATCTCATTTGAAAACACTATGGACAATTTCTTGCAACGGACATCCCTCTCCATCTCTCTACTGGGGATAATAAACCTTGGAGATTAAATGAAGGAAAGAGAGAAATGAGCCATTTAGTTCTATTAACTATTCTAACCTGACATGTCTGGAATTATATGATAATTACTATTGAAAGGTAGAACATACCATATGGATAGGGCAGAAATGGTCAGGCAGTTCATTTCAAACTGGACTGTAATCTCTTAACACTGCCAATTTTAGCAATCTTGCCAAGTCACTGAGGAAGCTGAATCAACAAAAATGAGTTTTTGATTGATTAGGATTAAATCACGGTATTCCATTTTTCAAACATGGAGATATTGAGGTTATTTAAAGGTTATTAAATATATTCTTCTGTGTATATTTAAGCATCACCCTAATCTCATCAACACTATTCAAGAACAGATGTTTCTCAAATAGCTCAAGAAGATTTTGAAGTACAAACTGTTTATTTAATGATCAGTTAACACTCTGAAGGTCAAAACCCAAAAAGGCAAATCCAAAATGCCACTATTTGCAGTTGATGGTGTGTCCTACTTCTACCACTGCTAGCAAATCAATACACTGTAAACTTTAGATTAACAGTACAAATTCAAGCAACCAAAAATTTAAGCCTTTAGAGGAAAAATCATGCAAAATCCCACAAGCAACTTGCACAAAAGAGGGTTTACACACTACACAGTGGGAGAATTTGGCAGTGTGTAAATAGGTGTCAAGTTGGTAAAGGTAGTTTCCGATAATAACCCTATCTCTGTGCAAGTTATAAAATTCCTATTAAACATTACAGTGATCCTCAGGTACAATAAGAAATTAATAAAAATAAAAGTCAGAAGTGAGTATGCAGAGGAGAAAAAGTCTCATAAATGAAAAATTACCTAGAACTTTTAGGCCTTTAGTCATTTCTCTAACAGCTGCAAAAATGTCAACAGCAGTAAAACATAAAAAGCCAGCAGTGATTTCATTAATAGTACTCAGCTACACTGCAGAGGGAATCGTGCTAACATACACTCGAAGGACAGACATTGCCTTTAAAATTCAAATACATGAATTGGAACTTTTCCTCAGCTTCAACTTACCTGCTGCTACCTATACAAATGAAGCTGGCCAACAGGAGATCATTAATCCGTGGTCCCTGTGAATCTCTCATTTTCTCAGTGAGTGGAGCACAGCATGCTGGAGCACATTCTACTCACAGCAAGAGCATCAGAGTCCAGAGACTCTGGAGGAATGATTGCTGATTATGCTAATTCTGCACTTAGAGTATCAGTTGAAAAATATCCCCCACACCACTGCAGGTTGAGAGCTACTATGTGTGTGTCCTTGAGCTTTTTGCTTTCTAAATTCTAGTGGCTCCATTTTATAATTTCACCTGTCTTTAAAGTAGTCTCTAAAAAAAAGCAAGCAAATATACTGTCTGTGAAAGAAAAAAAGTCACTGTGGTGACAATACTAAGTGAGGTCTCAACAAATTTGGGTTAAATATTTAGATTTTCTCACAGAAGCCTAGACTGACCCTAGACAAACCAAGAGAAGAAGGACAATAAAATCACTTAGGTGAGGCATGAGGCCACTGTCTTTTCTATTTAATACCAAGCTGTCTGTACAAAGAGGTTGTCTTCTATCACCCGCAGGTATGGTACTCGAATACCAGGACATAACTGAGGACTTCTTGGTGCTACAGCTTTATATTATAGCAAAGGTCAAGTAATATTTTGGCATGAAATAAATTTAATGTTGCAATATCCAGACTGCCTGAAAGCAGTAGAAAGCTTACTGCTGTCAGTTCACATAGTGAGGAAGAAGTGGATGAGACGTGGGGCTGGCTGCAGTGCTCTGGCCACACCTTTCCCCTGGCTTTCCCCTGCTCTCTCATGTGACACTACAAATCCAATACACTGATAGAGGCTAGAGTAATCAAAAAAGTTGAATGCCTGAAGAACCTAGCACAGCTTGGAAGGATTTCTAATAGCTGAGATCTCATTAAAAGATAGTGTTTGCATGTAAAGCCAGACAATAGTGAGATAGGCCTGGTAGGCTGTGATTGACAGTGCACCTGCACTCTTCATCCACTAGAGACCTACAGGTTTATGGATCAGCAGCCAAGGACATGACACTGCTTAATTTTGAACTGCAGAAATGCAGCACGATACTACACTTTCCTTCTCCTGTTTTCTTACAGCACAGGTGACCTTATTCCATCAGGATATTGACAATGAATGCAGCAGTGTCAGATATTGTTACTGAAGTTAATTTTTGTAAAAAAATCTCTGTCCTTCTAGGCAGGAACAACTGTTGAATGTCAAGTTAGATCTGTATTAAATATTGAGAAAGTCAAGAGTCTTGAAGTGGCAGTCTGACAGGCAGAATGTACATTTCATTATATTTTAAAGGTATTAGAGTAATGTAATAATTACCTTCCTACTTTATTTCCCAGTCTCTTTGTTAAAACAGAATCAAAATTTTGTAATCCATTTCAAATAGATAATATAACTCAGGTCCCTAGCATGCTCTAAACTTTAATTTTTACCATAGCAAGAAAACAATGCAAAGGCCTCTATATGGTAAAGATCTTAATGCTCTTTTGCTCAACATATCTTTGAAAGCCCTTGAAAACACTGCAGAAAGAGAATAAATGAATCTCATAAAATTTTTCAACAATCTTCGCAGATCCCAGGAGCAGTTCCCTTTCTCACTGATAGAAAAGCTATGTAAACATCTATTTTTTCTTCTGGTCTCTCCAGCAAGTCGTGTTTCTCATTTGCCAAAGCTATAGGGTCTCTACAGGTCTGCCCCCAACTACGGTGGCATAGCCCCCTAGTGTGACCCTCTGCATTCTCCTTCCTTTCTATCCCTTATGCAAAAAAGAGAAATCTGTTCAACCTTTATCATCAAGGGCTTTGTAAATCTAGTGTTAGCCTTCATTTGCTTTTAAATTTTGCCTGAATTCCACATGTTCCATTTCTCTCAGACAGCTATGCAATTACTCAGACAACTAATTACTGTGTGCATTCCCCAAAGGAAATATGGAAAGGCCATCAGGCTCTTCTTAACCGATCTCTACTTTCCAGCTGGGAGGCATAAAAATACTAATCTATTTCTTATTCTATGAAACAATTCTATTTCTATAGGCTTCTGTTAAACTGAGCCAGACTCACAGAACATTGTGGAGAAATATTCCTGATTTTTACCCAATCTTCCTCTATAAAAATTCGTGATGGATTGACTCTGGCTACATGGCAGGTGTCCACCAAACTGTTCCATCATTTCCCCTCCTCAGCTGGACAGGGAATAGAAAATATCATGAAAGGCTCATGGATTGAAAGAAAAGAACAGGGAGTTATCCACCAGTTATCCCCATAGAATCACAGAATCACTGAACACGTCAGGTGGGAAGGGACCACAGTGGGTCATCTGGGCCAACCTCCCTGCTCAAGCAGGGTCATCCTAGGGCACATAACACAGAATTGTATCCAGATGGTTCTTGAATATCTCCAGTGGGGAGTACTCCACAACCTCTATGGGTAATCTGCTCCATTTCATGGTCACCTCCACAGCAAAGTTCTTCCTTGTATTCAGGTGAAACTTCCTGAGCATGAGTCTCTGCCCATTCCTCTCATCCTATTGCTTGGCACACTGAGCAGAACCTGGCTGCATCCTCTTGACGTCCTGTTGTCACATACTTAAAGATATTGATGAGGTCCCCTCTGAGATGTTTCTTCAGCTGTGCTGAACAGCCCCAGCTTCCTCAGCCTTTACCCATAAAAGAAATGCTCCAGTCCCCGTATCATCTTTGTTGCCCTCTGCTGGACCTGCTCCAGGAGCTCCTGTCTTTCTTGTAGTGGAGGAGCCCAGAAGTGGACACAGCACTCCAGATCTGGCCTCACCAGGGCTGAGTAGAGGGGCAGGATCACACCTTCCACCTGCTGTCAGTTGTTTTCCCAATGCAGCTGAGGATACCATTGGCCTTCTCTTACACAAGGGCTCACTGACAGCTCATGGACAGCTTGCTGTCCACCAGGACCCCCAGGTCTTTCTCCACAGAGCTGTTTTGCACCAGGTTGGCCCCCATCTTGTCCTTGTGCCTGGTGTTATTCCTACCCAGGTGCAGGACCCTGCATTTTCTTTTGCTGAATTTCATACAGTTCTTCTCTGCCCATCTCCCCAGCCTGTCAAACTCCTTATGAAGGGCTGCACAGACTTCTGGGGTGTCAGCCAGTCCCCACATCTTTGTGTTGTCAGTAAATTTGCTAAGGAGGCCTCCATCACTTCATCCAAGTTACTGATGAACAAGTCAAACAATCCTGGGCCCAGTGTGGAAGCTTGGGTGGCAATGCAAATGACAGACCTCCAACAAGATCCTGTGTCACTGGTTACAACCCTCTTCAATCTTCCATTCAGCCAGTTCTAAATCTTCCTCACTGTCCACTCATCCAGCCCACACTTCCTGAGCTTGCTTAGAGGGGGGGTTGAGAAATCCTTGCAGAAGTTGAGATTTTTTGTGTCCTCCTTCTGGCCCTTTTTGAAGATGAGGGTGACATTTGCTTTCTTCCAGCACTCAGACACCTCTCCTGATTTCCACAACCTTTCAGAAATGATAGTGAGCCACTGAGATGTGGTGCCTGACAGCTCTGTCTGACAGCTCTGTCATCACAAGTCGATGCATCCCATCAGGGCCCACGGATTTGTGTATGTCTTTTTTGCCTAGGTCATGTCTATCCCAAGCCTCCTTGCCCAAAAAAGTTTTCCTTCCACTATTGCTTTATCCTGATCTTCTTGGTCAGTGAATTCTGATGGCTGGCCTTGCAAGTGAACTGAGACAAAAAAGATGTTCTCTAAGTCTTCCTTTTCTATGTCCTCTGTTGACAGGGTGCTCACTTCCCTTAGTAATGGGCCCACATTATCCTTTGTTTTCCTTTTGTTAATTATATATTTGAAAAAGCTTTTCTTGTTGTCCTTGGTATCTTTGGCCAGATTTAATTCCAGAAGGGCCTTAGCCTTCCTTATCTCATTTCTCCTTCCTCTGACAACTTCTCTGTACTCATTCTGGGTGGCTTTGATGCCTTAATAAAATAAAATTATATCTATGAACCAGAAAATTCACTGATTTGGCCAACTTAAACCCTAAGACATATTCTAATTCAATTAGTTTTACCTCAAAGTGCTCATCTCCAGAAGCATTCTGTTCTGTATTTCCTAATTCAGGTGCATGTCACTCACACACAGGTCCCTCCTTCTTACTGCTTTGTTCAGGGCACTGAGATAGCCCCACCATGGCAAGAACTGCAAAAGCTTTATGCAGTTTGAATGGCTTCAGGTGAGGTTTAATTGCTGCATCCTAATTTTTTTTTAAAAACCTCTGCTTTTTTGTTTTTTATACTTCTTTTACTACATAACTCAATGATTGCCCTTGTCTAAAGGTTCTGCTGCAACTAGTTTGACAGCTTGTTGATTGAGATTTCCACATCATTAGTTGTAGCAAATGTTTATTCCCTGCTTCTTCTCATCTCCTCTCCTTTTTAATAATTTATGAGACCTTCTGCATATTTTTAATGCTCATTCCTTAGTCCAAGGATGTCATGGCTCTCCATATTTCCACTCTGCTTAACACTTTCACAGTTGAGTATCATTAAAGGATGAGATCTGTCCTTCCCCAAAAGGTGAAAAGGTCCTGCTGTTCAAAATATTGGTCCTGTTGAGGATGAGGACATCCCTATTTTTTCCAACTATTCTCTCCAGCATAGAAGGCAGAATCTTGTGATCAGAAATTCTTTTTTTTTTCAATATTTCATGCCCAAAAAGACTGTCTATGAACAGATCACTTTGTGCACATGTCATTTCTCAGTATCTTCTGTGCTTGTGTTTGTGAAACACAAAGCACACATTTCTTCTCCCTGAAGGGCTTGCATCTTGAGGGTATTGTGTGCTAAAAGCCACTTACAGGGGACCTCAAATCATGCAGCGCTCAGCATTAGGATGTTCAGAAACACCATTTGTGTCTGAAATATCCACAGTAACAAAACTGGGATATAAAAGCAGTGAACAGGGAGAAGAATTTGTATTATTCATCTGGAAAAGTTCAGAGGAACTTTTTAAATCATGCTGAACTGGACATCTTGAACCTCACACAAAAGTACTTCTGAGACTGCAAAGTGTTAGCAGACCCAGGAAATAGTATGTTTCATGTCTATTTCAACTCTAGAAGAAAGTTGTCATAGGCTTAATAGAACACTGAAATACAGAATTTGATGCTATGTCAAGAATTTTTTCTAGATCTAAAGCTTTCCCAAATAAACAGTCCTTCCTGTAAGAACAAAAATTGGCACTGATTTCTTAGGTAGCTGGCAGATAAATCGTAGATTTTGCATATGTTTCTCAACACTTTCAACACCTGGGACTGCATGTGTACTGTGATATTCTAGGAAAATGTTTTTGCTGTAAGAGTTTCTGATTGAAGCCTCAACTATCTATGGGATATTCAACTGGCTATAGATATTTGTCTTATTCATCTCTAGGGAGACACATCATTGGCATAAAATTTCTTCAGGTTATCTTCTGATGTTATTCCTCAAGTACTCATTTCTTTGATCCTTTTGTCTTGCCAATACTGGGGTTTTCCTTCATACTACTAGATACAAAAGAATCTCTACAACATTTAAAAATTGTTCTTTCTGGGGAATTCTTTGCCTCTAGAGCTGATGCCTGCACCAAGTACATGATTAGTAGGATGCAGATGACACTGAAGTCAAAGAGATCTGTTAAGACAGAGGAGACCTTTCATGTCTTTCCTCTTTTAAGAAACCAAGAATTCAGCCATGTGACTACTTAATTTGCTTTTATGTTTCTGGACCATGTCACTTCCACTGTTTGTGTCTTGACAATATTTGCCCAATTAATCAGAAAATTCCACTTCTGTTTCATTGGAAGTCTTGTTGAATGTGCTCTCTGCTTTATTTTCCACATTAATAATAAATATATGAAAGAATACCAGCAGCAGTACTAGATTCTGTGTTACACCACTTGTGCCTGGCATCCAAATGGACTCCATACCACTGGTAATAACCTTCTGAGCCCCAAAATTCCATCCATTTTTATATGAGGTTTCTTCCATTTTTCTAGCCCATGTTTCATAAACTTGCTTATGAGGAGTTTGTGGTAGACAATGTCAAAAACCTTCTTAAAGACAAGACAAACAGAATTTTTGAGGCTATCAGGTTGGATAGATGTGGTGTTTGTCACCAGTTCCTTTGCCCATCTAGCACCTGGCCTGCATATACCCAGGTCTTTCTGTTTTTAGCTAATGATGTACCTAAAGAAGACCTTCTTGCTGTCCTTCATATTCTTTGTCAGATTAGGCTCCAAATAGACTTTAGTGTGAGCATGAAATGTCTTCTCAATAAAATCGACAATGTGTCAATTTTAATGAAACTTCCCTTTTAGCAATAAATGTTCCACTGGAAAAAACAGGCTGCAAGTACATTGGTAATTTTACACCGCTTGTATACTCTGGTCCTGGGACCATTCAGCATGGTTTGGCTTCACCCATACTATCAAGCTCTCTCAGTCTTCAAAAGAGGTGATCATATGTCTGTTCCATGTGAGCCAATAAGATAAATCAAAAAATATTACCAAGATTTTTTTTTTTAACAGCAAAACAAAGCAAAAGTATGGCAGAGATTATTCTAACGATGCAACAACATATATAAAAATCTTCCAATGCCTGGATGTGTTCCCTGGTTTCATTTAGTCTGTGGCTTAAGCATAGCTTCTGTGACTCAACATGACAGAATATGTACCTGAATGTTTTACAACACAGCACTGAAGTGATTCCATAGACCTCTGACTATAGATCCCAATTGGTTCACATTCTTTATTTTGCAGGGTATAATTCAGGTTCCTTTGAAACTACACCAGCATGTTTATCAACCCTGTACTCCTGTCCTAAGACTGAGGCAAGGCTTATATATATTGTAATACTAATCACACAGTCTATTTTCTGCTGCTTTTAGCTTTCCAGGCCTGTCCTGCTCTGAGGTATGCACCAAGATGTGTAAGATGACCAGAGAAGAGGATGAAACTTCTTGCCCTTTTTACTACCAGGTTAAGTGTTGAAGTAAGATAGGTGCTTGCCTTCCACTTTGTGCTTGGACCTACCTATATTGGCCCTGAACTCTTGCTGAACATCACAAAGCACTGACTCGGTATTTTAACAGGCTTGTACCAACACCATGGCATTCAACACCATGGCACAACTACAAAAATAGAAATTCCATGTCCTCTTGGGTTAAGAATCCTTCAAATGAAAAGTGGAAAGGTCAAGTTAACTGTTACTGCATGTCCTGCATGACCCCACTGAAAATTGAATGTTACAGAGAGTGAATGCCAGCGTTGAGCTGAGCCTGGCATGCCTTCAGGTGCAGACATTACATTTGCCCATGGGTCACCAACAGATCTGCTTTAATTTGAGCTGCATCTCCACTGCTTATCCTCAGCTTTGTGAACAAAAACATGAATGATACTAATTCTCCCTGCATCCCTTGTGAAAGGCTCACAGCACAGCCAGCATGCACCCAGGCTGCATCAGCCAATAATAGCATGTAGTTTAGAATTATGAAATACAGACATGCTCTGTTCCCATGGAAGGCAGACTGACACACTGCTGATGAAAGTTTGCCTCCTGCACTTATGTGTATTCTGGTAGGTGATTACATTCTCTTAAAGAAACCTGCTTATTTATGGAAACAATAAATTATTCCTTGTGATTTTATTTCCAAATTGACTTCAGAGTATTTCACACTTATTATGCTACATAATTAACATCTTAATATTGTAAATTTTTACAATATACTGCTCATGTAGCTGTAGGATGTATTGAAAATATGACGAGCTGCATTGGCTGAACATTAAGGTTACTTAGACTTAGTTAAAATAAGCTTTAGGAAGTTTGATTCTCTATTTTCTCCTACAGAACCTTTCATTGGTTTGTATCACATACATATTTCCAATGTATTTCAAGATATAATATAGAAGGTGTATTCCTGGGTGTATGATTATGACTGAGGACAGAAGAAAGAGGAGTTATTCCTTTTTCTACTGATGAGCAGAGCAGGCATAGGAAAAAAAAGATCAAGAATGATATCTTTGCCACTACTGCATGTATGCAAGATGATTCAGACTATCCTGTAGTCAAGTGCCACATTATAAGACAAATATTTCCTAGGTGAAATTCTGTGGCTCAGCAGTGACAGCACTCCTTACTCACTTGCAGCTGTGTAATGCAACCCTACTCTGTTCATTAAAGTTGTAGAAATAAAACTGGAAGATCATTTGTCCTTTAGTTATTTCATAGATATACCTAGAATATACATTTACATGGATCTAAGTACTGCAGGATTTTTATTTATGAAGATATCTGCAGCGGAGAGAAAGTGCTTGCTTTTGAAACTCATTGAGGGCTAACAAAGTAAATCCTGTCCTCAGTAAAAGCCAAGAACTGTTATTTTCATACTGTCCTGAGAAAATTGGTAGAGCGGGTGAAGCTAACACCCTATCCATGTAGTAATAGTTTGAGGAAGTGATCTGTTTTAAAGCACTCAGAAACCATAAATCTACTTAAAATTTAACCACTTGTTTTTGTAAATATCAGAAAAATATTATAATCCATTCAACTTCTGAGAGTGAATATTTTCTCTTTTCTCTCAGTGTAACAAATGGGCTACAGCTGAGCCATAGAAGCTTTTCCTGAATCCTTCTTGAGGTTATAAGCCTCAGCCATATCTCAGATTGAAATCTATTTACACCCTGACCAGATACTATTTCCACAGAAAAAAAAAGGGATACTGAGTAGACATTGGTACATTCCAACATTGCACATGAATGCAGATGCAGGCAGAGCTGGTGCCCTAGAATGTGTTTCTTTAGGGAAGTTCAGCATGGTAAGAAAACTTTTTTGTTTTGCACTTGAAGACTATTAGTTATGTCTGCATCATAACAAATTATAAATGTCTTACCTGGTTATATCAATTAGCCGGGTGAAAATGTACTCTGATTGGGCAGCTGGAACTGCACTGTGAAGACAGTCACCAGCGACTTAGTCCTGTCTTCTTTGTTACAAATGTACTGGTTTTTTATTATGCCCTTCTTAAAGGATCAAAACATCACACAATGACCCTAAAAATCAAAATCTGAGAAAAGCATATTTAGAGCAAAATAGAAGTTTGTTGTTTTGGAGGTAGAATTCAAGATTATTATCATTATTTTAAGTTATAACGTTGCCTACAAAACCATGATCTCCTCAGTTTATTTGCCCTTGAATTTCAGAAGCCACCTACAATTTAAGAAAGGTATTTCATCAGCAATGGAATCCCCTGGATGTCATGGAAAATGAGACATGCTAGGAGCAATGTGTGTGTCCCTCCTAGACCTAGCAGTTGTAGCAGTTACACGCAGAATCTATGCAACCTTTGGCAGCTACAACCTTTTCAGGTTTAATTGTAAGCTGGGGCCAACTGGAAAGGAAAGCGATGCAAAAGTCTTTAGAAAAAATTTTGCAGACCTTTATACAATGCTAATTCTCATCCTAAAGGGAGTTCTGAACTCACAGTAATGATATTAATAAAATAATTAGCAAATTTAAGATGGCTTGTGTTTTTTTCCTCTATACTTATTCAGAAGCCATTTTTTCTTTTGGGGGTATGAAATAGTTTACAAAATATCCTGTCTTAAGGGAATCTTCTGAAGTGTGCTGCTTTCTCTTCGAAAACATTTCACAGACTTTTAAGAAGAAGCATGTAACATTCATTCCATCCTAACTAGCTGCACTCACATTT
Source organism: Serinus canaria (assembly GCF_022539315.1). NCBI lineage: Eukaryota > Metazoa > Chordata > Aves > Passeriformes > Fringillidae > Serinus > Serinus canaria. The sequence continues at coordinate 77,535,735 of NC_066313.1, read as the reverse complement.
CCCATGGTTACACAAGAACTCCAGCCTCAAGTAAAGCTGAGCCACAATAATGGCTAAAAAGCTCTGTTGTTGTGCGGCCAGTTCCCCAGCACAGGTTGGAAACATATGCACAGTCACATGTTATACTAAAGGGGAATGAAGGCTACAAGGACACTGATGTGCCTTCCTGTCCCAGCCCATCTGCTGAGATGCCTTTGTGAGATGAAAGGGTTTAGCTTGGGTTATGTCTATTTACTGTGACAGGATCACAGGCGTGCTTGTGGCAAAGCAGGAGAAGACCCCACTAACACATACACACAAGCCTGAGTGGCTCTAACTTTTCAAGGGAAGAGTCAATATTCACAGAAGATATTCTGCCATTGGTACTGGTGTGTTTTTTTTCAGGCAATCTGACATTTGTGGAAGGCAAAGACTTATCTGTACCAACTAATGGAAAGAGTATACACAGTGCATATTTTCATATTTCACTTCACTATTTTTGTCAACCAAAGAATATAAAATATATTTCAATTTTGTTCTATCTGGCATGCTAAAAATGTTGCCATGGATAAAAATTATTTGTCACTGGGAATCCTAATTTACTACTGCCAACTCTGCAAGATATTTCTGTCAACAGGCTCATTGATATGACATCATGGCACTCAAAGGCAGAAGGGGTACATTTATATTTAGATTTACTGTATTGTTTTTCTTTAAATAAGAGGTAAAATAAGAGGAATTCCTTAATGAAGCTCCTAACTCACACATGCTATTTTAGGACACAATTGTGAGAGAGCATGACTTACTGGACGTATCCTTTGAGAGCAAGACATTGGACAGGGTCAGTTGCAACATCTGAGTGCTTCTAAGGCAGGCTTGGTAACTTCACTCTTTTAAATCCAAATAATGCAGCAACTTCCAACTTCTCTGTGAAGAGTCATTAACCACAGGCCTTGGGAATCACCTTGATGAAATTTCATGCTTCCACTTTACAAAAAAATACACATCTGGAAACTTTGGTAAAAGAGTGCTATGACACATTGAGCCTGGCAGATTCAGGAAACCAATATCCAAGAGCTATAGATTTATTCAGTACTGTGTTTTTCAATCCTGCCATGCCCTCAGATAAACCTTCTGGAATGTTTACAAACATTATAGTAGCTTCTGGACTCCACACTCGCTGTGTTTTTCGTACAGATCCATCTTCACACCTGGACAAAAACTCAGCTTGGGCAAACCAGTATAGTTAAGAGGAAGCCAAGAGTCTTGATTTTTATTTGAGATAAACCATCTCAAAGTCCAGCTCCTAACTGGTCTCAGAACGTCTTAAGGAAAGCAATATATCTTGATATACTTTCCACAAGATGGTTTATCTGTTCCCAGGTGAATGTCTTCCTCTCTGTGCTGTTATCAGAATCCCTTACCCTCCTAAAAAAATAATCCTAAACTGGCTTTCCAGCATAAGGTCTACTTTCCTATTTCCTTGTAATTCACATGCAACTACTTGAGACCCTCTAGTGAACTGTACTGTTTGTATATTTGTTCTAACATTTTATCAGCCTGAACTATATATCCAGTTCCTCCCCCAGTGTATAATAGCACTGGAAAGATTAAATATTGATTTTCCTATATTACTTTAAATTATTTAGGGAAAAATACATTCTTTTGAAATTACGGGTTGCAATATAGTGCACTAGGTTTTATTCAGATTTATTATGAACCATGTTGTACAGTATGAAAATACTGTGGACACTGAATATTGGAGTCTCAGTACAGCCTTCGCATAACTCTGTTGCCCATGTAGTAGGAGCAGCCAGAAATAATCTGCTAATGAAATTGTATGAGTCTCAACCATGGAATTATGAGGTTGGAGTTATTTCCTTGGATTCTAGTGCAAGTTAAAAAATACTGTAATTGAAGACTTGCAACTTGAATGTCTTTACTTATTAATTGAGTTTTTATTACATAGCTTATTCAGTGTAATCTCACAATAGTCCTCATTTCGTAGTGTGCTTCATTTTTATTCAAAGAATATGTCTTGAAATAAAAGGCTCTACTCTGAAGACCATCTCCTCAATTTTACAGTCAGATTTTGGCTGGTGCTGATCACTAGGATGTCCAATAATTTCTAAATTTTTAATTTATAAATTTTAAATTTATATTGCAGTCAGTCCTGCTTTGTTATAGTTCAACAAGAGAAGAAAGTCAAATAGAAGGAAACAATTTTCATTTGCTTTTGGCCTGGGGTTAGATTGGAAAGGATGACTGTGAAAAGCTTCTGATTCTATTACCAAGCCCTCAGCAGTACTGTCTTTAAGCCCATTCTCCAGGACAAAATTATCACCTACACTGCACTGATGATTTGCCCTCCCTAAACTGTTGTGTTTTTTTTTTTTTAATATGTGGTAACTAGGGTGTTTATTCATCACAAGAACTATCTAAAATAAATACTGTTGTTACTGCTCTATGAAATATATCATAATAAATATGCAGATATACACAAATTAAATCACAAAGTAGAGCCTCAAATAACAAAAAGCACACTTAAACCCCATCTAAATTTGTACCATAAAGTATGAATTTCTTTTTAGGAAGCTGTAATGACTGTAAAAGGTCCAAAAAGGTAAGTAATTTCCATAAGCAAGGTGTATATTCTGTAAATTCATGCAGGTCATGCCCTCTTAGATACATGTATTTATTACAAATTTATTTAATGGGATTTTTTTAAATTCTTTCTTCCAATATTTTATAGGACTTTTAAATGGCACCACTAAGAATTAAGGGCAGGCTAATAGCATGTGCTTAAAGTGCCACAAAGAAGAGAGAGGTTGTTAATTTGTAAGAAATGGCTGCTCCCAAGACCTCCAGCCTTGAGAAAAAAAAAAAGAAAAGTAGCTATAATGGAAACCCTGATGGGGCAACTTTTCACTTATTTGCTTCATTGGTTGCCCAGAGGCAAAACCACATGCATTTAATACACAATATTGTGGTCACAGCTCTCTCAGTCCTTGCTGCTACAGCTACTCTGCTTGCATAGGAGAAGTAAACATTCAGTGCTCTAGAAAGTTTGTGGAAGCCTGTCACTGAAGGTCATTGAATGGTTCTCCCATGATTACCCTCCATCCAGTGATACTACAAAATACTTCAGCAACTCCAGACTCTCCTTGAAATAAATTGTTTTTAACTCTGTTTAAACAGGATTCTATGTAAAAAATGAGCATCTAATTAAATAATATTTATTTCCCAGGAAATTTGCCCAGGAAAGTATAGGCTACCTATTTTTCCTGTGATCTATAAAAAATAGCCTGGATTAGACAGGCAAGATGGCAAAGTCTGCATCAAGGTTGACAGGAGTGTCTACATACTCAGATATTCATACTGGTCTGATAGATTTCATAGGAGCTAATAAAGCCACATGTCTTCAGGATTTGGTTCACCAATTATGTTAGATTCAGAGATGACATTTTTCATCTTGCTTTTTCTTTTTACTGTCCTCTTGTCTGCTGTTCCATTTTCATCTTCAAGCTTTCAAAGTTAGCTCCTATTTCATGGACATGAGCCCATGAATTCTAATATTAATACTTTTTAGGTTCTGAAATGCAGATGTCTTTACATGGAAACAATCAAGTAAGAAGAAAAGACCCTATAAAACATCTCTCATCCACAGCAGATAACTCCTGTGTCCAAGATGACAGATATATCAACATCAGCATTTCAGACATTACTACTCACAGGTAAATCTTGGGCTTCCTACCAAGATTAGGCTTCAAAGTAAAAACAAGGTTCTACAAGAACCTGCTCTGCCAAGAATTCACATACACCAAAAAATCAGAAAAGGGGACAGAAGGAAGTGAAAAGGAAATAATTTTTTTTTTTTTTAAGAAAATATGCCTTCAGGCTGCTGAGAAACTCCTCACAGCTGCAATGAGATTCCAGATCTGCATGGACACTGGAAGAGCATGTGTACACTCACAGATATGTCTGAGCTTGACACTACAGATGCAAAAGTTTAATCCCAGCCAAGCAAGGCTGCCTGGGGTATGAAGAGTGTAGTAATTGACATGAGTTTCAGTGAAAGCAAGCCCACCAAAAAAATGAGTGCCAAGAGAATGTTAAAATAGAAACTTATATATAGCTATAACTCTAGGGAAGTATGGTTGGAAGGAAGAGGTAATATCTTTTATTAATTCAGTTGATATGGTTGAAAAAGCAGGCAAACTTTCTGTCTCAGAGTCTCTTCATCAAGTCCTTACTGGTCCTCCTATATTCACAAATTTTTATCATCCACTTGCATGAAAACAGTTGAAAATAATTTTTTGAATGTCAATGAGGCATTCTTGTTCCTTTTCATCACATTTGGGCTTGTGTTTTTAACCATGAATGAAGGGAAGTGATAAAGTAGAATAGGACAGTCTACTTAATAACAATGCACTATAAATTAATTTAAACATTTAAATGTATTCCAGTTTTGGTTTTGGACTGTATCAAAGTTACATCTGAAACATACTGACCCAAAGCACAATGACCTGAGAAATTTTCGTAGACTTGTATGAGAAATGCATAGATAAATTGGAGAATAAAATTAGAGCAAAAAATTACCTCATCATTTCAATATTTTTTTTTGCTGGGATTTATTATAAGCCTTGGCAGCTTGTGCTGACAAAAAACTTGGAGCACCTATGCATAAATATATTCACACATCTATCCCTTCCCCAATCAGTATTCAGTTCTATGTGGGAAGTGGTTGACTTTAGCTCACATTTTAATATTTTAAAACAAAAAAGTGCCAGCTGTATCACAATCCAGAAATGACCTCTATCTCTCAGAAGTGACAATTTCAACAATAACTGAAATATGAAAAATCAGTGGCATTTGAAGAAATTGTCAAGATTTAACTTTTTTTACTCCTGCATCCAGGAATTTTAAGAAAAATACTTAGTAAATCAGTGACTCTTCCTCATAACAGAATAGAAAAAAAAATTACAAAGAAAAGTTTACAAAGTTTTCAGGAGTTACCTGGTGACTGAAGGGTGGAAATTTAATTTTAAGTGTTTTTTGTTTGTTTGTTCTTAAAATAAGACAAGTCACAGAACTGCAAAGAAGGAAAATTATCCTGAGACATCTGGTGTAGGATGTCAATAAGCACATCAGCTGTAGATAGCTGACACAAATTTAGACAGACTTGGGCAGGTAGCATACCTGAGGTAAAGGTGGTTTTAGGTGTACAAATATCTGGGTCAGTAAGCAAAATTCAGATTTCTTTAATACTGTTCAATTTAGCAAAATATTTGTCATGGCTTCCACGTGAAGAGGTGAAGATGCTGGCACCTGGGTAGAAGGAGGGGACTCCATTATTCAGTGTAAAACCACACTAATAATGCCCAAGTTTGGTCCAAGTAGTTGGGTACATCATGTAGACCTTACACTTCATGGGGCTGCACGACACTGCTTGGGGACACGTAGAAATAATAGCTCAGCTCCCAGAAGCAGTGCTGTGCTTCTTGTCAGTGTGTTCTGCCCACAGCTGATTAGCCATTTCCTTGTCACAGGACTACTCTGCCATCCCCCAGTCCAAAAACAGCTTGAGAAGGTCTGCCTATTACTTTGTATGAGAATGGCCTAGAGACACAAGATAAGCAGCAGATGCTTTAAACCAGATTGTTATGGAAAGTTACCTGAGAGGGCTGTTTTTCAGAATGTGGCTTGTATGCATCTGAGTGGAAGATTTGGGGAAGTACATGAAAAAAGCAGAATCAGAGCTTGTTTTCTTGGAAGCAGGCAAACTCTTCAGTCTGAATGAAAGTAGACAGTCTTATAGAAGTACTTAGTCCTGAGAAATATTTCTTACAAGATGTTTTAAGAGAAGGAACTTTCTTGCAGCAGGAAGTAAAAGAAAATAAATTGGCAGAGACAAAATATTTCAGTAAGACGTATCAACACTTTTTTCTTGTTTTGATGGAATACCTAAGACTATCAGAGATGAAAGTGAGCAGTGCTGTGCAGACTTTCCAAGGGCTGTGAAACATTTCTTCTATTTGTCCCACTGCTGAAGGTCAGGTCACTTTGATAAAGAGAACTCAACATAAACAAAGCAATTCTTCTCTCCTAACTTCTTCTTAAAAAAAACAAAAAAACCCCAAAAAATAAAACCAAAAACCCAAAAAAAAAACCCTCAAAAAAAAAAACCCTCTCAGTTTTAAATAGAATTTGAGAGCCATCTCATGATAACCATACATCTGAAAAAAATTTAAGGAGTCCAGAACTATACTCATCTGTATTGCTAGAAGTCATTGTAACCATCTGAGAAGCAACTTTGCCTTACGTTTATGTCATAATGGAGACAAAAATAGCTTGCAATGTGGTCTGAAAGTCATTCAAAGAGATATTTAGAATTATCAGCCAGCTTCATCTGCACTTTCAAAGCTCTTTCTCTTTAGCCTATTGATAATAAATGTCAGAAAGAAAAAGCATCTTGTCTGCAGCAGACTTAACACACTTTGTTCCCTTGAAAATGATAGACATCTACAGCAGGAGATGACAGTATCAACGACTGAAACTTAAATCCATCTAACTTGAAAAGAACTTCTCGTAACACCTGAACAATCATTTTTTGCAAAGAGCAAAGACATCCATAGATAACTTCTGATACTGGTGGTAACCATGTGTTACTCCTACCCATAGCTGTACCAGGTATGGAATTTTCAACATTTCTTTGGTGATGTAGGCAATATCATTTAACAGCTGTTGGAAATACCAAGTTTTCAGTTGTAAGCAGTGTGCCTATCACCTAGCATTCATCACAATATCACTCACATAGACACTAAGGTCCATCACAAACTCTCATAGGATTCAAACTCTAAAATATATTTTTAGAAAAGAATTGAAAGGAAAAAAAGTGTTGCTTTTTTGTTGTTTCATTCTATCTGTGACTGCAGTACTAACACAGAAAAAAAACAAATAGACTTAGCAGGAGCAGGGAAGGAGGGACTATTTTCTGTCCTAAGAAGAAAAGCATGAAGCCTGAATATGGAAGGCTATTTTGGAAATGTCCTCAAGAATTTTGAGATATTTTCAGACTAATGATTCCATTCTCATAGTAGCTAAAAGAAGACAATGACATTTTAAATGTATTGTGTCAAATGGCAGGCTAGTGAAAGCCTTCAGTGACACTCCTTGTGTCTGATCACTCAAAAACCTGAAGGGTTGAGATAATTTACTGGTGATTTGCCTCTGCAGTGGTCCTGAAACCAGTTCTCATTGTCTCTGATAGAGGCTGCTCAGGAGAGAGTACAGTCATTCTCTTTGAAAAAAGGTTATATCATAATCCTCTGTCATTCCATATTTCATTGCTGCTTAATTTCCTATCTTCCAGGGACAGCAGCAACTTTGACTCACACTGTGATCTCGGTGGCATTAAATCTCTTCCCCTTGCAGTGCATGTCTTCAGCCTTTGACCAAACAGAGAGCTATCATCCCAGCTATTTGCTGTGGCTGCAGCAGCCCAGGCTGGCTCAGGCCCTGAAGCACTTCACTTTTGGTGTTCAGACCAGCATGAGCATTCAGTGATTCAACCATATTTGACTGTATCCTAATTGAAACAAAGTGACCATTAATCTCATCAGGAAAAACAAAACATAATGCAGGCAAGGTTGATAATGCAACAAACAATCTGCAAGTGCATCTGTCTCTCCTAATACTGAGATTGATGTCTTCCTGCACAATTTCATAGCCAGTCAGTGTGGGCAATAATTCCCTATTTCTCCCTGTCTCCCTGTTTCCCAAGAATACTTTTTCCACACTTCCAAGTTCATGAGCCTGTTCTCTGCCTTTTTAACTTGCTAAATATTTTATGTCCACAATGTCCCAAGTCTGACAATGAGACTGGAGACCTTGCTTCACAAAAGCAAAATTTACAAGTGACTGGGTTTGTAATGACTATGCATGCAGAGCAATTGGAACTTCCCACCCACTTCCCAGATTGCTTGATGTTCTCACATTTTAGAATTGTCCCTTATACCCACATCAAACTACATAGCACCAAATAGCTGAGTGCACAGCAATGACAGCATAGCACAGCCATCATCCCATCCTTCTACAGAAAACCACAGAATGGAGACAGTGTGTGCTGCTCAGCCTGGCTAAAGATTCAGACTTCTGTCTGCCTGTAGGGAAAGTTGCTGCAACAATATGCATCAGTGACTAAAAGGTACAATAAGTTGCAAAGTAGGAATGACACCAAGTTAGCTAACTACTCCTCAGTCTCCAAAAGATTTAACGTTCATGATGATTTTACACTGTCAGCAAATGAGGTGCTCAAAGCACTTTGCCTTAAAGGAGAGGAGAAAGGATTTTCCTTTAGCTCCTTAATCCTATGTATTATTTCCAGATTTCCTGATTAGATTTGACAATCTTCAGGTTTGTTTTTTTTTTCCTCCATGACTTTGACTAAAGCTAAGAACCATCCTTTGTCCCACTGAAATCACCTTGTGACTTTCCTTCCCCAGGAACACTTTAGCTGTCAAATCAATGCATTTTCCTGATATTGTAGTAGTCAAAGGTATCATATGATGCAGGCTTTGATTTTATTTCCTATTTTCACAAATTGTGTCTGCCTTTCCCCACAGTTTACATACAAAGAAATAAAGGACACCAGCCTCACAGAAGACACTTTGTAGTTTTTCCAAAGGAATGGTTTGTCCCTTTCTGAACAGCTGCCCATTACAAGAACATTTCTGCCCTCCATCTCCACTCAGTGACCTGATCTGTGCTAACTATTGTTATTCTGCAACTTCAACAAGCACTTAGGAATTACACTGGAAAATGCTGTCCTCATCTTTCTGAAATACTGATGTCAGCTCACCTCTGGCACTCTGCCTTCCCCCAGGATGTATCAGATCAGCCACAAAATTTTGATTCAGATGTCCCTTGTTTCCCTTTAAAACCACCAGAAATTACATTTAACCTATCTGTAGGAAAACAAGCTGTTCCTATGGAGGATGCCAGGAATAAAAATTCATTCTAAAGAAGCTTCCTTTCTATTTCATCTCTGTCTTGCTCTGACAACCTGTTGAAGGAAGTGAGATCCTCAAAGTCCATTTTACTGATGTTCTTAGTATGGAAAATAACAAAAATAGTCCCAGACCATGACTAAAATTTCTCCATGGTATAATACAATTATCTGATTACAGCAAATTCTAGCCAGACTTTTTAATTTAGTCTGGGCAACTTCCTCATTATATCACCTCTTTTCCTCCTGGAAAATTAGAAGAAAAATGGATGGTTAAAAAAGAGCAGACTAAACTAGACTTCTAAATAAGATTTGCAGTGGTGCTGAGCAATTCTAGTCTGTAAGTGTCTTTGCTTTCTTTGTTTTTTGCTGATGCATTTATGCCGCTTAGTTTCTTTACAATTATATCCCTGGATGCTTATCTTCAGAGCCCCCTGCTCAGTGAAACACACTGAATTTCATTTTTCCCTCTTTTTCTCACAAGAAATCTACTAGTAACCCTTGCAATATAGTCTTCCTTGTAGTATAAGCTGTAGCATAAAAACCAGCTACAGCTACTCAATAATCATAGAATCATGGAATTGTTTGGGTATTTGGAATCTCTTTTAAGGGTCATCTACTCCAACCCCCCTTCCATGGGTGGGGACATTATCCACTTAATCAAAGGCATAAAAGCCCCCTCCAGCCTGGATTTGAACACTACCAGTTATGGGATATCCAAATTCTCCTGGGCACTCTCCATCTCATCACCTCTATCACAGAAAATATCTTCCTAAGGGCCAATCTAAATATACCCTAATTCAGTTTAAAACCATTGCCCATGTCCTGTCACTACCAGCCTTGGTAAAAAATAAAACCTCTCTATTCAACTTTCTTGTAAGATGTCTTTTTATACTGAAATGCTACAATAACATCTCCCCAGAGCCTCCTCTTCTCCAGGCTGAACACCCCCAACTCTCACAGCTGTCTTCTGATCAATTCTGTGGTCCCCCAGTGGACCCACTCCAAGTCCATGTCTTTCCTGTTCTGCTGATCCCAGACTTAGATGCAGTACTTCAGGGAGGGTCTCAGGAGAGTGGAGCAAACATACATAAACACACTGTGGAAACACACCCTGACTGCCAGATATGATCATGCTTATTATGCCCTTAACAAGCTATGTTTAGCACTTCCATGTGAATGGACCATGCTGGGACACAAACAAAGGATGCATTTCCTTTTCTAGGTGTATGTTTATTATATACCTTCAAAAACTGATTCCAGATATGATTTAATTTGGTTTTTTCTTCTATTCTGAAGCTAGACAAATGATTCCAAGCATAAAAGATGCCTTACTGACTCTGCCCTTTGCACATTATTAGATTTTAATAGATATGTCCAGATCTCAAAAATTTTGATGAATAGTTTATATATTTATAAACTATTCATCAAAACTATTTGGTTTGTGGCCAACCAAACTGTGTGTGGTTGGCCACAAACTCTAACAAATCTGTAGTTTCTGGCATGTTCTCTTCATAAATATATGTTTGTGAGATTTGATTCAGCTTGCAAATAGCTGCACAGTGGTGAATAAGAAAGTAGGAGTACATATCTCTTCTATAACCTAAGTAGAAGCAGATATTTCATTCTCATGGTGTAATAAAATGAATGTTTATTGCTGCCACCAATGCTTCTTTCAAAGAAGGGGGAATATTCCTGAATTCAAAGAATAATGTTTCTTTCTTTATGAGTGTACAAGGTGCAGTGTACTCTGTGTACAACTTAACAACAGAAAGTGAATACCCTGAAAACATATACTGAACATACATACTGAAAGGGGGGCAAGAGAATGTGGTTCCTCTTTCATCTGCCTTTCACTTTGAATTTCCAGCTTAAACAAATATGGAACCAGAAAATCAGACTTTTTTTTTTCAGTAAGGTAAAATGTTATATATTACTGAATATTTAAATTTAATTAATTAAATCAATCCAGAGTTACATCTAACAAAACTAAACATCACTTGTCTTGGAGACTTAAAAAGTTATTTTATTTATTACACATTGGTCTTTGTACTCTGGAAATCTACACAGATTTCTCTTTAATGCTTACATACTTTGTAAATATAAGGAGACTGAGCAGAGAAAATATATAGTTTATTTTGCATACATAGGATGGTTGTATTTTCTTAGAAGGTAAAGGTAACCCTTATTAGCAGAGGCTGACATTATACATTATACAATTATGCATAAGCCATTTCTAGTATTGCAGAAATTTTACAAGACAAGCATTTCTACATTTTTTGTGTTTATTTTCTACTACATTTTTGTTAGTGGTCAAAGGATGCATTACAATAGTCTAAAAAGAAGAAAATGGTTTCACAGCAAATGTTTTTGATTGATAGACAAAAAAAATTCCTTACCTTTGAGGCCTTTAAATCGTGTCAATTTGTATCATAACCAGATTTGGTGCCATAAGAAAATACATAGCCACAAATGTAAAGGAAGAATTTCCATAGAGCAAAGATTCTCTGCACTTAGAGTAACATTTAATTTTTTCATGATCAGCATCTGTGTAAACATATGCATAGTAGAACTAAAAATACCTTCAAATCCTTCAGGATTAATTGCAGAAAAGATAAATTTCCTTCCTCTAAATACTGAGAGTTGTTTAACATTTTGCTGGCATTGAAAATTCATGTCTCCATCATAATCTTTCAACAGTTAAATATTTCAGCTTAATCGAAGAAGCAAGGCTGAGAACAAGTATGTGCAAATCTATTATTAACCACTATGACTGCTTAATTTTGTGTTTAGATGCTTTATTAATCACTAAAATATATTGTAATTGACAGACATTATCTTAGTAGGGTTCCATTCAAAACAATATTTATTACAGATTGGAAATACTTCCCCACCGCGAATATGATGTTGTGCTTGGGATAATCTAGCACAATTATCCCATAAATAAAGTGAGGGTTTCATCATTTTTACCATATGATGTCTCGATCCAAAGATTTTTCTAAATTCTTATGAAATAACAAAGAGTTTGCAGCTCAACAATATTATTAATTTATTCATTTTTTTACCACAGACATATTCATTAGCAAATAAGCCACCAGCAATGCGCTTTTTTGTGGGAAAGGCCTGATCCAGTCCTGTTAATTTCTAAGATTAGAAATTAACTAATTTATCTCAGATCTCTCAAGTGAAAATCAGCTTTAAAAAAATAAACAAACAAAACAAGAAAAAAAAAAGTATTTTTATTATGGTAAGGTCACACAAATAAACTTATTACAACAAAATAGATTCTCTTTCCACCTCTTTTTTTTCAAACTAGTCACAATCAGTTTCACTTTTAGTTAGTCAGAAAAACAATGGTTGTGAAATGGTTGTGGTTGTGAAATGGTTGTGGTAGGAGTCATAATATAAGTAGCATCACAAATTGAATAATAGATGAATAACCTGAACACTTTATGGATTTTTTCTTATGTGCTGAAAGGATCTAAATAGAATCCACGTAAATTCTTTTGCATTTAAGTTTTCTAAATAGAAGTTTACTTGAGGAAAACATGCAACATTTTAATTTCATTAAGTTGGTGAAATTAAAGATAAATAGGGAGAAATTTCTTGTTACAAAACTAACAAGAACCAAAGAGGACATTTTCTTCAGTTCTGGGGAGAAAGCAGGAAGATGTTAAAAGAAAGAGCTTCGCAGTTTTATTATTTAATCACATCTGGAAATACCTAGCACAAATCTGTTTTTAAAGAAAAAGATATAAATTTAATAGATATTATTCCTAATTAAAAAATATGAAACTGGTCAGTCTGTAATAGAAATAAATACATTTAAAATCTAATGGGGTTTTAGTTTGGAAAATTCTGCATAAATTCAATGCTGGACTGGGACAGTTGGGACCCAACTGATTACTGAATGTCTTTGTCAGAAAATGTAATTTCTAAAGATTCATATCATTATCAAAAGGATAACTTGTCACTTGTGTAACCTATGGTAAATAATATTTAGTTTATCCTTATCAGAAATCTCTGTAGACTATAATAATACTTTTCAAAAATTTCAGACTGTAAAATAAAAGTTAACATTAAACGTAGAATTTAATCCTACTTCAAAAATATTATTTATTTCAGATTCATTCTTTGATGATTCCAAAGTCTTTTTCTGTAGAAGTTAGCAACTTTATCATTAATTAATACTGCTTGACAATTTAAAACAGCTTCTCCACATAATTAAACTTACCTATGTATTCTAGGCTTAGATTAAATGTCCTTTTTTTAGGACTGGTTTTTTCTCTTCCCTGGTCACGATTACTAACTTTTTATATATGATTATGGGTCTGATGGACACCAATATCTGATTTGTATGCAGTTTTCATAGTAGAGGAAGAATTGCAATATTTATTATTTCACATGGTGGTTTTCTGTGAGTATTTTTTTTTGTCTGTCAATTGTTGCCAAAGCCTGGGAGGCCTAATTGAAAAAATGTTCATAATAAATATAAACAAATGCTTTGAACATAGTGTTTGACCTCCAAGTTTGTGCTGGCATCAACACAAATAGGTCTTGATGAAGCTTTTTTTTTTTTGGAAGAGCGGAAGTGGTAACAGCAGGATCATTAGCATGAACAGACTGTAACAGGTCAGTTCTCTTGCTTTGTGAAGCCAGCCCTTCTTCCACTCCAATATTCAAGGGGTAGGCAATTTTTCAGTTATGATCTCCCTAAGATCTTCCATAGTTGTGATCAAATTGAAGGACCTGTAGGGTAGCATATTTAGAAAAATGTTAAAACCTGGTATTGAGTTGGAGCTGAAAACCAGGAACCTTTTGTGCCCGTGTTTGAAAAATGTTCTGAAGGTATGCTAATAATTTTGTCACATTTTGACTAGTTGCTACTATGACCTCCTAAGATTTAAGTTGTGTTTATGATGAGTGAAAATCCATCCATCCATCCATCTGGATACACTGTATAATTATGTGACAAGAAGGACTACTTTCCCTGCAAAGTTTCTGGGTTTATTTTTTGAAATATTTAAGTTCAAAAATAAAGGGAAGATAGGGGAGGGTTAATATGCTACATATTTTTCTTTATTTGCATTGTGCTGATCTGTTGGTCTAGGAAAATGAGTTGAAACTGTGTGTAGTAACATAATTATTTATGAATGTTGATGATATAGATTCATATAAATCAGACATGTTATTTAATTTTAGTAAAACATTTATTCTAACTAGTATGTCTCTATGGTAAACTAAATGCATATTTAGGGAGTTAAATATGGAAAAAGAAACTACTAAATTTTTAACAATATTAATCATTCCTGCTCATTATTTTAATTTAGAAAAGCAGCTGAAACAGCACCAGCAGCCCCTTCTTCCAAAACACATAAATATTTCCTGCTGTTTCAGGGATTTGCACACAGCAAAAACAGCAGTGTGTGAATCTTGGGAAGAGTAGGTGAGTGAAAGTGATATACACCCAGTCTCTCCATCTCACTTAAGTGGAGTTTTAACTAGGAAAATATAATAAATATCTGGACATTGTGTTTAGTAAGGATTGCTCCTGGTGAAAGCTACCAAAAGTGATTGCCCTGGTGAAAATTATTGGTCCTGTGACACTTCAGGCAGAGTCGTTGCCATGGAGCAAACTGGCTTCTGACCTGTTGCTATGATGGAAACTGGATGTTTGGATGGGGTTAAATTCTTAAGTAGCAATTTGAATCAGCATACTGGTCAGAGACACAGGAATTTCAATGAGGAGAAAGCCATAGCTCATAATCAACTGCTTTTCATGCTTCCTTCGATTAATATAAATGTTTTTTCCAGCATGATAGCAACTACAGCATGAGGATTTCCTGTTGGAAGCTTAATGAACTGGATTCTTGTAACAGGTTTTAAATTAGTTTTTTCTTTAATTCAGTAGATTTTAACATTTCTTTGCTACTATGAACTTTATTCATTGAAGGACAGAACTGGATGGTAAAACTCTAGGGGAAAAAAAAAGAGAAGTTCTTCTAAAAGTTAAAGGTCACATAGATCTTTTTCTTTACCTTTAAATTGACACACAAATAATTTTCATTTTTGTGGTCTTGTTCCTTTTGCTTCTGCTTTCACTTTCTCCAGAATACAATACCTCCATAAAACAAACAGTCCTTGACAAACTGCAGACAATGGCTAATTCCTTATCCAGCACGTGAAACACATGATTCTGGAAAGGTGTTCCTGAAGTTATTGACAACATTTATTGAAATGCATGCTTTATGAAATGAAAGACAACTTTTTCTTGCAAATCTACCATCAGTTATTTCCAGTTTTCTATATGTGTATACATGGTGGATAATAACCATTTTATTGGCCTCAATATTTTAAAGCTGGAAAGACCTTTTATTTAGCTAAGAACATAATTTTTGGAGGTTATATTTGCTCTATAGACTGCTTCCACACAGAATAAATGAGGAAAATATGTTTGGTTTTTTTTCTTAACAGCCCTCCCTTATCCCAGATTCCACAGTTTGTGTGCAAACTCAGTGTTTAAATCCACTCAGTAATGTCAAACAATGATCTGCTTGATATATTATATAATTTATATATTGTACTGAGTTTCTGAACCACAAGAAAGATAAGGATTCATAAGTAGGTAGCATGCATTGTTCTACTAAGTGATTGCATGTAGTCAAATAAACCATCCAGCTTCATAGCATCTTCATTTGAACTGACTCAACAATTGGATATAATGAGCAGAGAGGAAAGGATTGTGGATGGATTTGTACAATTGAATTGTGAATTAGTAGCATTTGCCTCTATAGCTGTTTTATGTTTGTGTAATTTGAGGATAACAATGGTGCCTTCCTTTGCTTAGAAGGAGAGGATGAAATGAAGTGAGAGTCCCAAACAGGAACAAAGAACTGAAGATTTCATTAATGATTAGTGGTCTCACTATTTTGCTTTTCTGAAGATAAAAAGAGGACTCTTGGTACAGGGCAGAGAGAAAAGTCCTCTGCATAACTAATGGAAAATGAGCAGAAAACCAGAAACTGTTCTATTAAGAAACCTGTGAGATTATATTTACAAGCTGTAGAGAAGTAGCTTAAAGGCAAACATTCTTCCTTACTTTGCACTTCACTTTTTATATTTATAAGGCACTTTGGCAAGTGTGTTATGCACTGCACTGTACTATTGTCAGAGGTTGATTTGTGGTGCTATATTGAGCCTGTTTTGCCTTTAGGGTACAAGTCCTCTGTTCTGAATGTTTGGCACTGTTCAACTATTGTAAAATCACCATGTACAGGTAACAATAAAGTTATAATAAAATAATGTTCGGGTTTGCTCCTAACTCTGTGCTCTAGGCTGACTCAATAAAAAATGTATTTTAGTCCACATTCAAGTGAAAAATACAGTAATATACACACTGAACATGTAGCAATACAAGATTACTTAGTCTGATTTCAGACTTTTCTTTGTTATTGAAATGCAATCCTAAGAGAGAGTTCATTAAGAGTGTGGTGTTAGTATTTCTACTAATATTCACGAGATATATTCAATTTACAGTGAAGAAGTTCCAGAACTATAAATCTGAGAGTTTTTCTTGCCTAGATGAGTGGAAGCCATAGGCTATGATTTTTCATTACTTTCTAATGGTCCATTAAGCAACTATTCTACCTATAACCAAGATGTGTTGCAGTTCAAACCAAAATTATGGGTAAAATGCACAAGTCAAAGTAAAGTTCTCTGATCTATATTGCATCAGGGATCAAAGTAGAAAAATATTATTGGCCTTTTGTCCCAGACAGACATGAGGGTCAATGAGATAAGGAGAGATGGCCTAACACAGTCACAGCTCTATGACTTAAACTCATCTAGCAATTAGTTGGCCCTTTCTTTGTATAACAGAGGCTATAATTTCCTTTTTACCTGCCTCTCTGGGAATGACTACTGTTAATCCTCAACATTTCTCTCCCTCCAGCTCTGCTTTACATCTTGTCCCTTGCCCTCTACTGTGACTGCTTTTGCCCTCCTTACCATGCCAGCCCTCAAGGTCTAGACCAATATTGAACAGATCTTATCAGAGATACCTAGTTCAGATGTCTGGGCTCCATCCTGGACCCTGGGCTCCAATCATCAGAAAGAAAATCTCCCTGTTAATACACCTCGTAGAAGAACTGAAAGTGCCTTTTTTTTCTATCATCCATGGTACTGAGGATGAAAAACATTAGCACCTCAGCTAAAGTCATTTTGTGTTGGTATGATCCCAACACCAAAGTGTGTTTTGCATCAGTTTCTTAGGCACCTTTTCCTAAGAATGTTTCTGTCTATATCACAGACAATGAATGTACTTGAAAAAAATACTTACATACAAAACCAAAAACATGACCTTGCTGTTCAGCTCTTGATTAATTTTTCTCCTTGTGTCTTTCTTCCCCTCACCCGAACTCTCTCAGCCTGGAAGTAAAAAGAAAAGTTTTTCCCAGACCTGAAAATGTCATCAACTGCATTAGCCAAACAAAGTTAAATCTGACTTTTATTCAAGCCACAGGTAGAAGATACAGATAGAGAAGAGAGGGAAGACAGTTTGGAAAAAAAAAAACAAACTACCAAATCTGTACATGCAACTCTGGTGTTGGGTTCCAATCCCTCCTCCCAGGTGGTTTTGCCCTCTCTCCACTCCTGATCACAGCTCACAGAGAAAAAGCCTTGAGGCAGCCATAACATCTTATATGAAGATTTCCCATCTTTGACTTTGCAGATGGTATATTCTGGCCTTTGTACCTCGTCCCTCCTTTCCTCTACTTCACCCTGTGATGACACAGAAGGAACTGAATATTGTGTGCACATATACATATTTCACAATTGCAGTAGACACCCTACTATTTGGGAGCCTCTCAAAACATTTTCACTTTCACCATTTTAGTTTATTCTTCTCTGTTGCTCTTCTTTCCTGTGTGAGCCCTGCAGCTACCATCATGAGCATCACTGTAATATGTATTGCCATTCCAGCCACAGGGTAAGTAATGTGACTAACATTTGCCACATGCACTGCAGCTTGTTCTCCCATCTTCAGCTCTCCCAGGTACATCACATTAAAAATATGTATATATATTTTATGACATTCACAAAGAATATAGATTCATAATATATACATTGACTTCTTTCGCTGTTACAGGAAGATTTACAAATCTGTAATTTTATCCTATATCTCTGTTATGCATGTTGTAAATAGTGAATGATATCTAGAGGATTGCACTTCATAGGGGTATATAGACAGCATGGTCAAAATGCTTTGCTTCTTTCAGTATGAACTATTTAAGTAGGAAAAGACAAATCCCAGATATGAATTCATACAATTCTCTACAAAACTGCAATTCTCAAATTGCATTAGTTTTGAAACCCAGCTATCCATGTTGTAGTTCATAAAACACTGTACTGTATCTGTCTAATTAGGACGACTAGGAAAACCTTATAAACTGCCTATGTCCCTAAAATGCAAAGAAGGAATGATTCATATGAGCAGAGTTGTTAACTTTTTAACTTGTTAAAATGAAAGCCTAAAGAAAAATCTAACATGGTGCATCCAAGCATTGGTGTATTGCCATAATTTTCACGGGGACTTCATTTTTCAGCCAAATTATATTGCAATGCTATGCATCTGAAAGTCAGATCATCACTTTGCTAGGAAGGAAAAATAACAAAATTTCATTGCGGGGTCTGACATAAGGTGCTGTCAAACACAGGGCTTAGAACTGTGACACTGGCAGCTGTTCCCTTTGGCAAAAAAAAAACATCTGGAAAAACTACACAGAATGAGATTTTATCTTTCTTACACACCATGATCTTAACAGGCATATGCCCAAAATATTAGCCTTGTGAATGGAGGAAGCTTCTAGAGCTGGTAACCTATTTAAGTCTGTATTGTATGGTCAGTCTGCTCTTGTTAAATGCAGAATGCTGACAAGCTGAGAGGAAAACATCATAATATTCTATGAGGAAAAATTATCTGCTTGGAATTTGTGGGAGCTCAGCACATCACTCCTGATGTCCAGAGCTACCGAGAGAACCCTTGGGGGGCTCGGGGGTCTTAGAATGTTGCCAAAAGCACTTGGTGGCTTGATTTTGATCCATCTAGGGATGTGCCACCGATGTATGAGAAGATGGAACCTGTGAGAATTACTCGGGTGTGAATGGTGAAGGGAAAACGTAGTTATAGAGTAAATTACAGATTTTGGAGTTTTAGTACAGGGGGGGTTATAGAGACAAGATGGAGGAAACAAGGCAGGTCACAAGACTCTTCTTTCTTCTTCTTGTCATCCATTTTCTGGTGTAGTGTTGGCGCTTAGAGATTGGTCTGGGGTGAGAGTGTATCCAGTGACGAGAGTGATAAGTATTGGAGATAAAAAGTAAATATGATATACGTAGTTTTTGATATAAAAGATGTGCCTGCCTTGGAGAAGGTCAGAGTGCCTTTAGCTGCCATGCTAGTCAGATCCCAGTCGGGCAGAGAAGGGAATTTATAGATAAGATATAATAAACAATTCTGAAGACCAAAAAACCCTGGAGTCCAGACTCATCTTTTGAGACACAGCCTGCCAGAACCATCCTAAGCGTGTGTGGGAGCAGAGACAAACAGCCAAACCCCATAGGAATTTATTGCAAATTCATAAGTGTATTTCATGAGCTCAGCCTGCCTAGTCCAAGGGCACCCTGACCTAAGCAGGTTAAATAGTTCTCTGAAGGAGTTTCACTCTTACAAGCAATCTGCTATCTCCTGAAGAAACATCAACCAACATAAGGCTGTAGGAACTAAAGGTTTGGGTTTTTTTCTCGAGTCAAAGACAGGAACACTGGAGAAGGGGTGCAGTGCCAGACGTTGCAGGAATGCCAGCTCAAGATATATTTTAAACTACAGTTTAATTTTGAGTTTCACCTACAAAAAAGTTCTTTTAAAATTTGGGAGTACCAGAATAAAGTAGGGGCCAATCACCATGATTGTATTCCAACAGGGACACAGAGAATTTCTCTTTCAAAAGAGAATTTTGAATTTGTACACAAAATGCTAGGCTCTTACCTCCCCAAAATACCCATCACTACCTGTCTAAAGAAAATTCTTTTTGGTGTTTACACGTGAAACACTGAAATTTCAGGGCACAGAGATTGAGAGGTAATAGTGTAACCTTGGGAAAACAGCACCAGAAACCCTGTCCATAACATATATGTAATCAACTGGTTAGCCAGGCAGGTTTTTCACGAGAGCAGGCTGTAGAAATTTCTGTTTGATTTTGCCATCTGTGGAGAAAAAACTTTCAGATGTGAAACTTTGAATGCCATTTTAGTCTGCATATTCTGGCTCTTTTTGGTGTGCACACTCATATGATCATAATTATGAACATAATTATGCACATAATTATGTTCATAATTATGCATGAAGTATGTAAAACAAAATTATTATAACTAAAACACTGATTCTTAATAAGAAACTATTATTGCAATTATACATAAATATAGCAATATTTCACATTTTAAATTGTACATATATCATAGATATGTAAAATATTTGATATAAGTATTAATGTCTCCATTTTTCAATTTTTCAAATTTGTAATAAATTCAATCAAGTAGTCGTTAAATGAATGAATACTAACAATATAATCTTAAACTTAATAATTGATAATTAAATATTTAAAAGAAATATGTATTTTAAAAGAGGAACTAGTTTTTTAAAAAAATAAGGAATAGGTTTTTATTCCTTATTAAAGCTCTTTTTATTGAATGCCCTGTCTCTGCCTGCTGTTCCACAAACAGGTTGTGGTCTATAAACAGCTTTGAATAGTTGGAGCCAAATAATGCAGCATGGAAAAGATCAAAGCAGTCCAACTCTCAATTATTCCATCTATGAAATACAACTCTTTTCCACACTAAAAACACTAAGCCTGGTGTAAAAAATAAAAAAGCCCATAAGGAAGAGTAAACTGTCCTCTATAAATCATCATTCAGAACAATTTCAAAAAGACAGACAAATAGTCCTAATGTCACCGGTATTTGTTTTGATCTGCAATCAAATGATCTTTAAAATCATAATTAAAGAAAACCTTGATTTTTAAAAATTAAACAGAAAATTAGAAGCACCTGTGAAATGATTACTAAGGTTTAAAACAAATCTACAAAAACAAAGGTCAAGAAACAAATATGTTTGTTATCAGAAATAAACTCTAGAATTGTTACAACTTTATTTTTTTTAAAGAAATAAACCAGAGCAAAAGGGTACAGTGCTATTACGATTTAATTACCTTTTTACATAAAGTATGCATTAATTATCCAGTCTGTCAGACCAATCATGACCTCATCTAGACAGATGCAGGTTAGCCATATATAAACTTTGGAAAAGGATGGGTTTTAGGAGTCCAGGGCTCTGTCAGCAATTTATCCTACCTGGTAAGTTTGTTAGATTAATCAAAGTAGAGAGAATGGGCAAATGTTGCATACACTGACAGCCGTGTTTTGATAGCTTATTTCCTGGCACTTATCTATAGTCTGCCTTGGAAAAGCAAAGAAATTTGGAAAAAAAAATCACTTTGATTAAGGTTATCAGAAATAAGTTCCCAAAAGTTGCATCCAAAAGAGTTTGTAACAAAATGTAAAGCAAGTCATCTTTTGATCAACCTTTCAAGAATAAAAGAGGTACTTGCATATTTATGTCTGGCTTATCATAAAAAAAAAAAAAAAAAAAAACCAACAACAAAAAAAAAACCACACACCAAAACCCCCACCACCAATCAAATCTAAAAAACAGAATCAGGAAAAAAAAAGCTTACAATAAAAAAGCTGGTACTGTGTTTTATGCTTTAAATCATTCTCGACTGTAAAAGTACTTAAGTCATACATTTTTTTTATAGTCTTTTCTGATGTTGTAACATACCCATCACAAATTATAACTAAATAACAACAATTTTCAGAGAAAAAAAATGAAAACCTAAATTTAATACTTGCCATAATTCAAACCAGTACCAGATCCTGCATTTAGATATTGTTTCCTATTTTCCATGATCATGAAGTTCAAAACCAGCCATGAGATAACAGATTCACAGCAGACCCAGGTCTCTGTAAGACTGGAGTACTGAATAATGTCTAGCAATCAAGATCAGTGAGAGAATCAGGCTGAAGGAAAAAAGAGATACTTCAAATTAATATCCAGACCTTTCATAAAATTTCTATTGACTGTAAATTACAT
Source organism: Serinus canaria (assembly GCF_022539315.1). Lineage (NCBI taxonomy): Eukaryota > Metazoa > Chordata > Aves > Passeriformes > Fringillidae > Serinus > Serinus canaria. The sequence goes on along the minus strand of NC_066313.1, from coordinate 77,513,542 downwards.
ATAATCTGCCCTTCAACATGTACAACATTTATCTGAAGATTAAAAAGAGTTGTCATCCTTAATGAGCTTTCCTGTGACCCCTTCCAATTTATTTCCACAATGCAACTGTGTTTACTGCACTGAAGTTATTTCCATGTTAAAGGCCATACCATGGAGAACATTAGCAAGGACTATGACACCATACAAATTGAGTTGTGTAGTTTATTTTGCTAATCATTTACTCTGATGGTAGCCAAACTGAAATAAGTGGGAGGGAACAACTGGCTACTTTTTGAAATAAGAAAATGAAATAAAGCAACTCTCAGCAATTATTATTGCATCCCAGTTTATTATTAGTATAAAAAAATGTTTTTAAGGTGTGACATTAAGATGTAGATACTTCAGTCTTTTTATTTCATACATGCTTATTTGGCACACGTATAAGTTAACTTCAAGTTTCAAAATCCAACTCAGCATGTCCCCAGAATTCCAGTTCTGAAATTTAATTTCTTCTTTGGATTTCAGTGTTATAATTATAATATATAAGGAGTTCATTTGTCCTAATTCAATCTCATAAAAATTCATCTCTAATCTGGACATTTCTGTAATGGAAGCAGCAGATAAGGGAAAAGAGCAATTCATCCATAAATAGACAATAAGTAATAATTCAAATGTCGAGCTTAGACTAAGACATCTGAGTCTTACATGACTAAAATTGATCAAAACACATTCAACACAAGCTGACATTACATGCCTGATGAGAGGATAAAATAGGTTGCATTTGGGAATAACCAAATTTTGGGAACCATGTCTACAAAAAGAACTGACTTTGTTAAAAGTACAAGCCTAATTTTTAAAAACTTTATTTTGAAAGATATTTCAAAGTGCTTGAAGTTCTCAGATGTAATCCATGGGCTGAAGATTTTAACTCCAATTTGATAGTTAACAATTTCACTTGTTTACAATTTCATCAGGAACATTACCAAAGCAGCCATCTTCGAGTCTTTGCCTATAGAGGATTGTTAGGAGCAGTGGTTTCCAAACATTCCTAAGCATGAATTCTGCATCACCTGAAAAGCTGGGTCATTAAACCTGTTCTTTTGCATTATGAGCTCAAGAGACTTTCTAAGATTAGATTAGGTTGAAGACTACCTATATTACATATGTAATTGTCTTTAAATGTAATTTTCCATCTGGAAACAGGAAGGTAATTTACTTCCCAGGCACCATCAAAATTTCTGTGGTCCAGCAGAAGAAGTTTCACAAAATTATCTGTGGTAAACACATTACAAGACCAAGAACTATGTGGGTCGTACAAACACACTCATCTCAAGGGGTGAGTTGGCCCACTTATAGGCTAAATCACCCTTTGAAACTCCTTTCTCTCTCTTCACCACAGAGGGAAAGTAGGACAACTACCTTCCTAAACAAAGACCAAGGTTAAGTGACTAAATATAATCATGTAAAATCAGTTTTGAAATAAATGTTTTCATCATGAAATTATTCCTTAATAAATAAGGAATAGCTATTGCTATCTGTAGAGGATGTTATAGTGTTTTCTCCTGAGGAATAAAGGAAATATTTGCAAGATCAAAAGAATTTTCATATCTATTAAACAAGAGACACCAGATGTGAGTGAAGAATAATTCTGTGTGCACGCTGGATTTTTTAACAGCTAAAACAAGTTTGTAGGGAGCTGAAAAAATTTATTGCACCATTAGCTTGTACAAAATAATAACTTATTCTACAAGTAGTGCTTTGATAAAGAATTGTCACCAACAGTTAGAAATCAAAGGCTAATGGAAGCATATATTCAGTATGCTCACTAAAATACTTCAAAATTGCATTTAAATCTCCAAATAGTCTGTCCAGAATATTATTTTTCATTCTGAAAAATATATTAATTTTGCATCAGCTGTAAATCAGCGATTCTCTTTCTTACATTAAAAATATTTTAAAATATTATATCTCTTTAGAAGTCTGCCTACAACAACAAAAAATTCACTGAGTTTAAATGTAGTCTTGTAAATTGATTTGCACTTTGCTGTATTAACAGAAAATCAGAACAAATGGAAAAAAAGGCAGTTTATTCCCATCTTGGCAATTCGCTTCATCTTGGCAATTTGGTTAAAAGCATAGGATTATAATTGTGTTTTTGCAACACTTTCCTTGAGTTGATTTGCTAAATTTTAAACTTTTATTCAAGTAAAATACTACTTTCATTTGATAAGAAATACTTTCCAGTGTTTCATGTATATGTGAGACAACAGTGATTCAAGATGCATGTCATTAACAGAAACCATTATTTTGACAGATTCCAGCACAGCTGACCATGAATGTATTACTTAGTCCACTCTATAGAATTTACTAGACCAAAAATAAAGTACTTCTTAGTTTGGAGAAAGATGGGGGGAATATGTTACCTCTCACTTTACATGTACTTTATCATATTTATGCAGAATGCAGATGCTCAAGGAGGAGGTTGGGGTAAAGAATTTTAGCTAGAAGTGAATTTCCATAGGGTTAGTAATCACAGAGGAGAATGTCTTTCTCATGTCTGGCATTCAATACATTTTCAGATAAAAATTTGGCATGGAAAAACAGACATCACAAGGAATAAAACTATTTCATGTCAGAACTATTCTAAAACTACTAGGCAGTGGCACTTCATTTATCAAGGAAAATAAGTTCAAATACCGCCTCTGCTATTAAAACAGTCTATGAGATTGAAATAAAAGACAAAAATGCAAAGCCCTTGGCTAATGCCTTTTCATGTTCTGTTCCCCATTTCCACAATATGCTTAGCCTCACACAGCCTTTACATTTAATTGAGTTCCTTTAATAACTGTAATCAAATAATCAAAAAAATAACAAGTTACAACCACCCATAACAGTAAATAAGGAACAAAGTAAATAATTAATTAATAATATAACAAAGTAAATAATTAATTAATAATATAAGAATAAATATTAATGAAGAGGAATAACAATATGTTATGGACTATCACAAATTCAGATGTGACAGAATAATTCTATTATAATCTTCAGATGTTCTGGAATGTTCAAGTGTGGATGCATATGAAAGTGGGGTATAGCTTTATGATCCTGAGGGAGAAAACACAGTCCAAAGTAACAGAATATTTATCCAAGATTTCCCATATATATTCAGGTAGCCAAATGCCTGTGCAGGTGCATGAATACAGCCTACCTCATTCATTTAAAAGAAACCTTTATGCCTTTGTACAGAGATATTATTATACATGGGCTGGCACCCTCCTGGTTCTTGCCTGGCATAAGAATTTTGTAACTTATTCAGATCTGTGTGAAAGTGTTTTAATGCTCTTTAGCAGCACAAGCTAAAACCTCCAAACTTACAACTCTTCATATCATAAGAGATGAATCATTCGCCTTAATGAGTGGGTCTATGGGTTAAATGTCTGAATTCCAGATAATTGCACATACTTTTTTTTGGTTATCATTACTGGAGCAAGAAAGACACCTCTGAAGAACACTTATTCCTATCTGAAAACAGATATCTAAGATGAGCGAAACCAGTAGACATCCATTAGCTGTAGAAGGAGTTGAATTGACTGCCTTAGACTTCATGACTAACTTTCAGACAGCTGAAACTGGAGAAAGTAAGTACCATCTCCCAAAAACAAGAGAAGACCCACTGACAGAAGCCTAAATAAAGATTTTTCCAGCATTTTTCCAGATCAAAATGCTATAAGTTGCAAACACATCATATCTAATTAACAAAAATATTCTGAGGTACCACAGGTAGCTGTGCCCCTGAGCATGCTTTGGACACCACCCTTGTAGTCAGAAGGAAAGTGTAGGTGCCAGGGAAGGTCTCAAGAGTTTCATTCTAGACAAAAAAATGTATGGAGACATGATGACCCTCCAAAGGCCTGCAGACACTCATCACAGCACTATTTATGGAAATATATTTCTCCTCATGGAGGGCTTCACAACAAGCCTGAAAAAAGAGATTGCTAATTTAGGCAGACTGGATCACAGCAGTGTTCAGTAGTAACAGTTAATCTTAACTTTCTTGTTTTCATCCTTGATTGCACTACTGCAACATAAATCTTGTTTCTGTTGCTGAATTATCAACCCCTTAAAATCCCATTTTCAGCAATGGGATTGTTGATAGCATCTCAACCATTATAGCATAACAGCGCCATGATAATCATCACTGTAGGAACAGACCTTACAGCAAGACAGAGTGGTACACTCATTAATTCATTTGCCTGATGCAGCCAGGAGTCAGATACAGCTCCAAGTCTAAAGGTTAGAAGTCATATCAATCTGCTTCATAAATGTTGATTTTAGCAAGATGCAATGTCATAAGGGGAGGGCAGCAAAAAGTTCCTGTGTTTATAGAGTCACCCCGAAGCAACAAATTGAAAATGTTAATATCCATTTAGATTAACTTTCTATAACTTTTATTTTTAATGTAATGATGATAAAAACACCCTGAGGAAAATTCATGCAATTAACACCTGATTAACAGATTTGGCTGTGGATTTGTTGCCGGTACTGCATTTAGAGAGTTTGCTTGAAAGAGCATACCACATATAGTGAAACTTTCTATTACTTACAAAATCAGTACCCTAACTTTAGGCTGTAATGACAATATGTAAAGACTTTTTTTTTTTTTTTCTCTGTGAGCTTAAGCTTGCAGTCCCCTTCTTGCTTCAGAAACGTAGGTTTTGTCAATGCTGGTGCATTTAAGCTATGAGACAACTCATATAACCTGGACACCAATTCATGTTTAGTTTGCTGTGTATCTTAAGCAATGTTTATGTGACAATATATCCTCTTCCTTTTCTTTACTCGAAGGGTGACAATGAGTGAAGGGACAGCCAAATTCAACCATGATTCAAAATTGTACTGTTTGAATAAAGATAAGCACTGAAAAAAAACCCATTTAAAAACTATTGGACATCAAACACCACATTTACCCATACATAATATATAATATATATATATATGACATATATTATATAATATATATATGTCTTCTTTTCTTCTGTCTGTGCCTTGTCTAGAAGCCCTAAGTAACTGAAATTAAGTTTTCTTACACTGTCATTAACTGACTGAGTTCACAAGCTTGATTAGCTTGAATGATTGAAGACAAAATACAGTTGAAAGCTGTCATCATTTATGTAGTCATTTATTTATTATTGAGAACTATTGCTCTTGAGAGGGCTGGAAAAATCTTTTATTAATTAGTCTTGCTTTTCCTCATCCAATATGTTTACATCTTAACATGCATACACGTCAATTTATAAAACTAATTGCAGATGCTGTGTCAGTGTTTTCTGTCATCATCTCCCGTGCTAACAAAATTTTAAAGTTCAGATGCATATAAATCCACAAACACCATGCTGGTACATTTCCTTCCTGTTTCAACCTTATTTTTTGACAGACAGTGTTTAAAAGCTTCCTCAGAAATAACCTCAAACACATGATGTACACAGAAATGGGGTTCAATCAGCACCCAAAAAAGGCTACTTAAAATGAGGATTTTTCTTTTGATATAATGTATTACTAGCAAAACAACTACTGCTTCCTTAAATGAAGCAACACAATATCCCAGTCCTGCCTCAAACTATGACCGTGCCCTGAACAAATGAGCTCATTATGCACATTTTAAGAGATAGAATCCCTTCAGGAGATATTCTAGAAGCAAAATACTTCGTTCCTCTAGGACAAAACATGGGTGAACTCACAGAAGAGTCACAAGCTGAGAGGTTGATTATTGCTGCCTGACTTTCAATACAAGCTGGATTAGAGGCAATGTAGATGATTTTGGCCATTGACTTGAATGGCCTTTGCAGTTAATCACTGCTGGCTTGTTATCCAGCCCAGCCCAGCTGCTTGGATCAGCTCTTGGGCAGGTAGCAAGCAATCAAGACACAGTAAAACATGAAGCAATGATCATTACAGAAAATGAATGGGGAAAAGAGAGAATATCCCTCATAAGTAAATCTGAGAACATCATTACATGATTGATGTTGGACAGTTTGCTCGTTTTGTTTTCTTTCAGACAAAACAGCACTGGCAATTGGGAACCAAGCAATAACAAATCAATCCTATTGTTCCCCAGTGTAATTAGGCACTAATATTTGGAAAAGACTGCTATCATGTTTTCTAGAAATAACACTATTCTCTGTCATATTTTCCAAACCTATTAAAAAACACAAGGACCCTAGAATGCAGACTGCATTCATCAAATCCTATCTGAAACATTGAGTACACTGGAGATTAGAAAACAAAACTCTTTTTAAAAAAATTTTTAGCATGGGCAGAGCTATTTTTTCTTGTCACTCCCCGAGGTTAAAATGCTTTGAACTAAAAACTAACAATGAAAAATAAATCATTATGCACCTATACCACAGGCTTAAAACTTCCACCCACAACTGAGATGCTGAAGAGAAGCTACATTGTCATTAAGTGTGTATGTCCTTAAGTGTCAGGACTGAAATCTAGAAAATTGTATTACAGACAGACTCAAACAATAAGAGCATTCAGATTAAAGTCCCTCAGAAAATGGAGACTCAAATCATTGTAATAATACCTATTCCTGCCATAAGGAAAAAAAAAATAGACTAAACAATTCAGAAGTTTCATAAGCAGAAAAATTATGGTGTGTTGGGTAAGAAAGAAATAAAAAATTAATCCACAGTTTGGAATGACTTGTAGTTGCAACATCTCCTTCCAACATTAGTATAAAAATTCTGAAGTTGGCTACCAAAGGTCAGCATGGTAGAGCTGGTTAATACATAGAGAAATAGAAAGCTGACCTCTGTACATTAAATAACATCTCAGAAGAGAAAATGATTACTTATTACACAACTTTAATTGGTTTTTTCTTTGTTTTGATTAAATTAAATGGGTTGTTGAGATTCCTTCAGTAGCTTTAATCGTTCTACAATGAAATTAGGTGGAAATTACAGCACCACTTTGTCCATCATAAGCAAAAAACAAAAGATATGAGAGAATGATGACAGTACATGCAGACAAACTGTGTACACAAGTGAATTGTAAAGTGGTGTTCAACTATATTTTTCAAGAAAACCATAACATAGGCAGGAAACAATAAATTAACAATTTTCAAACAAAAAATTTTAATCAGCTATGTTTCTACAGTAAAAACCAGAATAATTATGATCCCTCAGTTATACATTAATCTAATTAAACTTACATTAGGCTTAACATTTCTGGCTTTAACAATTTTTTCACACCAGATTTCATTACAATGACCCTCTACTTATACTAAAATACTCAAAACCCATGAAGCTCAGAGATAGGTTGCTGACCATGGTTTTAACCAGCTTCCATAAAGTTGGCAAAAACAAAAAAAAATTAAGCTTTGCAAGTATCTGTTACATATCGAGTAAATTCATAATACCCATAGAGTTCTTGGTGCTTTTGTGTCTGCAGCTATATCCACAGAAGGAAAAAATTGCAAAGCTTTCATGTTTATACCTGTGTAATACACTACCTCACTAAATTGCTGCCTATAAAAAAGTCACTTACCTTGCACTAATCAGAGCTTCTTAAGATTTATTTTTCATGCACCCATTCTAGTGCTAATGCAGCTATACCTCATGGAAATCAGCTCAAAGGTTTGAGACTAGCAGCAGCCTTTCTGTGCACACCTGTGCCAAATATTCATATTTGAAGGGAAAGGTTTACAGGAGTTCTCAGTAGCCACACCCTAATTGCCCACAGACCCTGGACAAATTGCTGTCCAAGGCTAGAAGAAAGGGATAGATATTGGCTTAGCTATACAATGCAAATAAAGCCAGGGTACCTGAGGGAACGCCTGTTACTCTAAGTAGCTTTTTTCTCTTATGAAAACTACACATTTATGCACATTCTAATTAACAGACCTTTTCAACCCAGTGGCTTAATATCAGAATACCAGAAAATCAAGCAGAGCACCATGGTGAATGACACCCTGGACCTGGACATGTCACAGAGAATTAGGCCACCACTGGAAATATGAATATATCTTTGCACATTTGCTTCTTGTCCGCAGTTACAGCAGCTGCTGCTCCATCATGCTGTTCCACCAGCTTAAATAGTCTTCTTTCAGATGAAAAACATCTGAAGCCAAGGCACTGAAAATCCTTTTGCTCTTCTTTTACTCGGTTGTTAGGCAGCTGGCACTGTAAGTGGGCCAGACTTAGGCAACTTTCTTCATTGTTATTCTGAATTCTTCTGGGTCTATTCACTGAAAAAGACAAAATGAAAGAAACTCAATTTTGTCAAGCTCTGTAGATCTTCTCCTAAGCATGACAGAGGAGCAGTCGTCAGCTTGGTTTACCTCCTTTGGTGGTGAGAAGGAATGTCTTCAGATGAGCACATCCTGAGTTTTTCAAACAGCAATTTTCTACAAAGGTGTGGAAATCTGCAGGCTCTCCCCCTCCCCTGAGTGCTTTCTCTGACAACAGCTGACACAGTTTGCAGTTGGAGCTTTGCTAACCCATTATTTTTCCTCACCTTTTTGCCAAAGGCTGATCCCGGCTGGGCTGCCGGCATTTGCAGCCAGCCTGCAGGTTTAGTCTCACTGCAGCCATCATGCAGGTAAGCCCAAAAGCTGAAGCATATCAAAGCTAAACTACTCCCCAGATATTTTCCTTCCTTAATTAACTTTTTTTCCTTTTTTCTCAAAACTCTCATTGTACTTCCATTGCTTTCAAAAAGTAATACAGAGAGTTCTCTTGTGAGTAATTTCAGCCCTATAAAATTTGCTCAATTACCATGAAGTGCCATGTAGAAGAGAGGAAAATGTCTCTGTATTCAAAGGCATTTAGTTTGAAGCCTACCAAAGTTGTATTTTTCATTTATAAATGCTGTCACCTCCCCACCAATTACATTGCTAGTTCTACCTTTTTAAAGAACAAAGTGGCCAGGCAAAGGAAAGAAACTACAAAAAAACCCTAACTTGCTGGTCACATTTAGGAATATCTTCAGCTGCCATACCCAGAAAATCCTCTTGCTACTGTCACTTCTGCTCAAAAATAAATATGGGTTGTGGAGGAGATGCATTTTCCTCAAAATGAGAGATTCTGTCTCCATTAGTTTTCTCTGACCCCCAAAGACAGGGTGGAGACATATACTGAAATACTTTAGAAGCTTTAAAAATATTTTCTACTAGTTTTCTTACCAGGCATTGATGCATTTGAGCACACAGACCACTGTCAGAGGAAAACTTTTAGAATAAGGACGACAGAATTTGGCTTGCATGAAGCAGATACATGCAGAACATTTTTTGATGGTTTTGTGACAGAAAAAATAAGAAGAACAAAGAAATCTCTGAAAATCTTTTGATTGATTAAAATAAATTACAAAAAATAAATTGTTTTAAATCTTGATGTTGTTGACTTTAATAATAGTTTCTGTTTTAGCTCGAGGCAAATTCTACAGACTGATTACAAAAGCAATGAAAATAAGGTGCTGACACAATGTCAACTTTAGAGTAATAATTGCACTGCTATAATAATCTGTTTAATTGTTGTTTATTGTAATTAAATACTCATGCACACCAGACTTGCAATTTTCTTTTCCATGTCAGCAAGGTTTCCTTTTATAGAACAGTTTGCCCAAAGCAACCAGTGACGTTACTAGACAGACATTAATCAAAGGACCCTGCAAAGCTACACCTGGTGTCCTTGAGGCAAATTGTTTGCCAAAACACAAAACCCACATAAATCGATGCATGGTGGTTATGGTGGCATTTTTATGCTTGAAAGCAAAAATTTTATAATTAATTTTTAAGTATCTATTATATGAAGTAATATTCATGAGCCAATATTTTTCACTTAATGACCAAAATACCTCATTTTGTGAAGACTGACAGCTAAGCATAATTAAAAAGACCAATAATTTTCCCATATCCATTTTCCAGATGTTAATGTAAACTAGATTGACAACATAGATAGACATAACAAAGGAGTCTAAGAGAATTCATTTGCACCTGCTCAATACCAAAACATCACAGAGGTCAGCAGAAAATTCAGAGTTAATTTTAAGATTTTGATAAGTTGAAATGGCATCTGGCCTCAAAGGAACATTGAGGGCAAACTCTATAAAAATTTATACCACCAAAGAAGCCTGGATTTAAAAAAAAAATTCCCTAAAGATAATTAATATTACTTTCACATAGAGCATCAGTAATGTTCAAGCTTAATGTGAAATAAACACTTGAGTTAAGTTAATCTGATGCTAAAATGATTGGGCAATTTATTACAGCTTAAGAAGGACATTGCCACCAGAACAGGAAATAAAGGTTTTAAAACTTGGGTAATTATTTTCAATCAGAGCTGCTTTCAAGGTCAAACATTTAATACTAGCCATTATTTTCTCTCTGCTAACTTTGGCAGGCATTTCACATGTCTCATCCATAAATAATTAAACAAGTAACTGCTGTATCAGCTTAGCCTTTGGATTAAAATTTGAGTGTGCAAGGTAAAGATTTTATTTTATTTTTTCCCTCAAAGACAGCATCATATAGTTTATCTGGCCTAAAAAATACTGTCTACTGCTTTCTAGTACAACAATATAAACATTTCTTAATAAGCTTTCTCTGTGATTTATTTTTCCTTTTGGACCATACTCAGCTACTTCAGCAAATTGAGACAAATCAACCTGAAAGCTCTCTGTAAAGGCAATCTGCTAACATGCACACCAAAGAAATTAAAAAGCACCTTAGCTGCTGGCAGTCAAAGATGAAGTAATATTTGATGTGGTCTTGCTCTTATTCAAAATTCTAGATCTAGTATTGACTTTATATTAGTTACAGACTTATATCAGTTTGAACCCCACAGACTGGAGCGTTGACAACAAAGCAAATCAAAAATAAATAAAGGAAATGAGTTATAACATGATATGTTGATAAATTCTGAAATGCACATTACTTTCTGAGGATCAGCATCTTTCACTAGAGTTGATGTCCTCAGTATTAATCATACTTGTTTTTTCAGACCAGAATTAGGAAAACGTCCTACACAGCTAAGTACATTCAGTCCAATTCAGTAATGGAAGCACATGCTTAGAACTTTCTTTAAATCAAAATTAAGGAGAAGAGAGTTATAGGATGTGTTAGTTCTAACACTAAGCACACTTTTAAATATTTTCCTGTCTATTCTTTTTGTTTTGTGAGTCTACTTGATTAAAATAATTATTCTTTATGGGAGTACAAGTAATTTGGGGAGACAGCCAAGGAATCATTATTTTACAAGTGATTAAATATGAGTTGAGGTAGTTTATTACATGTAACAATTTCAACAATAAGAAGTCATAAATTGAAAGGAAGTGTTGGAAATAGTAAGAGAAGTCACCCGTGAATTAGAAGAAGAAATCAAGCACAATATTTATGTATATTATATTAAAATAATGTTTTAAAAAGAGGGGGGAAGGGAGCCAGGGAAGTAGAATTACCTTTGGCATTGATGAAAATATATGGTATTTAAACACAAAAGCACAAAAAGTCTGTGAAACCAAATAACTACATCCCTTTCAATAGTGTTCTTGAGAATTTAACACAGTAGTATTTTTACTGAGGCTCACAGTCAGCAAAATAATAAACTATTGCCTAATTTAAGTCCATGTACTCATTTAAATGTAAGAATATTCAAGCTAAATCATTCTCTCAGGAACACTCAGCCTTAAAATCTACTCATTCTATTTGCTTTTGGTTATTTTAAAATTGCTTAGATTTTTTTTAAATGTCATTACACACATATAAGTGGACTCCCTGACAAAGTCTCTTTGTGTTTACTCTAATTCTACATTATTTTCCAGCGCTTCTTAAGCTCAGCATTTCTTAATTAATGATGGAATTAATAAATTAATGCAATATTTGTCTACACACAAAGCAGCTACATCACTGCCTACAACAACAAAAAAGAGTGGGGAAGCTGTATCTAATAAAAAATTCCAAACTGCAAAAATGTCTGGCTTAATTGCCTTCTGCTAAAGCAAAGCAAAAACAAGTTCTTAAAACCTTTCTCTTGTTTTTTTTTTTCCTCTTGTGGTCACAAATGAGCAATTTTCACACTTACAGACACTTACAGACATTCTAATGGACATAACAGCTTCTCTACTGCCTACCATAGTAGTCAGTTATTATTAACTATTAAACCAATTACTGAGGATTGATTTTTGAAAATTAACTCGTACATAGCACTCTAAAACTAAATGCCTACTGGTTCACATTACAGCAGCCTTTGGGGGATATATGTTGGCTTACTGCTGACTAGATTTATAAAAGAACTTCACATTAACATGGTGTCTGTTGAGCTATTCTGTAGAAAGCATTACAATTCCAGTCTTCAGGACAGGGTCAAATACAGAACCTTATTTTCACATCTTTCCTCTCTGGGTCATGATCATTTAGAAAGCAGCTTGCTTTGCCCCAGAAAGAAATAAAAATCATGATCAGAGTTTGCCATGTCACTCCTTACAAAGTTTTCTTAACTTAAAATGGAGTCCTCAAATTAAACTGAAATGTGTAGTTTGGAATCAATGTCTGCAAGGATGTGGGTTCCCTGCAGAAAGTGCTTCCACACGAAAGACCAACAGTTTCCTCTAAATTGTTTAGAATTGTTATCACCTGAATGCACATATCATTTTGAACTTTCAAAACAGGCACAATGCAGAGGAAAAATATGCTAAAATACTTCATAGATTTATAGTTTATCTTGTTATTGGGAAATTGTTGGTCATAGATGAGTTACATCTTTGATAGCTTTTTTCTGGAAATATCAGCCAATCATAGATTAGAACACAAAAATTAGCCAACAACATTATCTATGCAGAAGATCCTAAATTTTGTTTATAAACTGTCATGACACAGTATGCTGAAAAGACAAAGGAAAAAAGTTTTATCATCAGCTCTACAGTAGACCTCTGCATTCTTCAGGCAAATTCAGAGTCTTGAATAATAGGATCCCTGGAGGCTCTATTGTGATAAATTTATGAGCCATCAAAAAGAAGTCTACCTGCAATAGTTTGTAGATAAAGCAGTGCAAAGCCTTTCCTATTTTTCCATCTCTTCTTGTAAACCACAAGCTGCCCAGCTGGATGCCAGGTATCAGAAAATTCCATGTCGACATGAGAAACCTACATCTTTATGTACTCAGATAGGTGGTTCCATTGGCCATAAATCTACTTAATAATTTAATTTTATGGTAGAGGGAGGATTGAGAAGAAGAGTGAGCTCAGCATTTTAACTTCTGAGTTAATATTAACTTATAGAAAAAACTTATCTGCAAACAGATAAACCCCAGCTACAGGCCTGTCCTAAGTCCCACCCTTCAATGGCACCTCTACAGTTCCTCAGAAGGGAAATAATCTTTTCTATTCCTTCCAATTTCAAGTTTCTTTATTTTTTTTAATCCCAGATGTCATATCTTTCCATGCCATGGAAGAACAGAATATTTTTACATCATATTTTAGCAGATGGAATACGTCCCAGCCAAATTCATCACTGCCAGATGGCTGACCCTTATTTACTGATGAAATGTTAGACACAGAGATAAACTTTCATCTGTTAAAACATCCAGATTTTCTGCATTAAAATGGCTAGATAGCTCTTCCTTCATCATTTTCAGCACAACCAACAGATCGTCAGTTTCCACCACATCAATCTCAAGCCATAAACCAACCGACCTTCATGGGAGATTCCAACATCCTCTGGACTAAATCATAGGATTAATCAGGAAAGGGCTTAGGCCTTTGATACTTCAATTCATAAGGAATATGCTAAATTATCTTCCAATGGCATTAATCCTAACTTTAAAACTACCCACTTTTCAATGTTTGCAAGATAAAAACCCCATTGTGCAACAGAGAATGAAAGGCTTAATAGGTGTTACAGACACAAGTAATATATTGGATACATTATTTATTGGCTATTTTCTTAGTTGGAGAATAAATTCAGAATAGGCTAAATTCTTAGTTGGAGGATAAGGTTCAGAATAAGTTCTGAACCTAGAAATTTTTATGTGGAATGAAAATTTCAGTATCCAGCCAAAGATAAAGATCATCAGCATCTTACCAGAGGGCTAAAAAAAAAAAGGAAAAAATATAAGCTTATCTACTGAATTTATAGGCTTTTACTTCATCCCAGAGTGGTTTTATATTTGTTGTCCATTTTAACAGCTTACTAGTTGGGTTCTGCTTTTGAAAATGTTGTTAAATGGCGCATAGAAAGAGATTCAGAGAAGTAGAAAGAAAAGATGTAATGAAGGATAGACCCAGGAAAGTAGGTAACCCTAAGCTTGTGATTCATGGACCTGAGTTAAATAGCACATGTGAACTCCAACAAGAAATATAAAGGATTCTGCAAACAGTTTGTGAACACTTTGCTGTGTTAATCAGTGTTGCATTACAGCTCCCTGAAATAGCTCTGATCAAAAAATAACAAGCTAATGACAAAATGAGGTGTAATACTAATGTAAGCCTTATTAGTTTCTCCAGGTTTTGCCTGTAAACCAGTAGAATATTCTTTTTTAATTCTCTTCCTGTCTGTGGCCTGCCACTTACATACTACTTGTAATCACCTATCTCCTGCCCCTTTGCACAGAAAGACAGTTCTTAGAAGCTCATATGGTAGCCAAGGTAATGTCTTTAAAGCTCAGTTACTCCCCCCAGCTAATGAGAGGAAATGCACATAGTATAACTACCTGTTTGCTGTAATTTTTCATGAACGCATTTTAAATGCCAACATAAATTTATCTTCCAAAGTAAAACTGGAATTCGGTGTTTTGATTTCAAAAATTCAAAATGTGTCTGTATATTAAAAAGAATTTTTCTTCATGTCCTGTCCCAACCTCCCCATTAGGGCTGTGTGTTCTCATCCTGTCAGTGGTTGCCTGGGAGAAGAGGCTGACCCTCATCTGGCTCTTTCAGGTGGTTGTAAAGAGCAATAAGGAGGAGCCTCCTTTTCCTCAGGCTAAGCACCCCCAGCTCCCTCAGCTGCTCCTCACAAAACTTGTGCTCCAGACTCCTCACCAGCTCTGCTGACCTCTCTGGTCAGCACCTCAATGTCCCTCCTGAATTGAGAGGTCCAGAACTGAGCATAGGACTTGAGGTGCAGCCTCCCCAGTGCTGAGTACAAGGGGACAATCACTGCCCTGGTCCTGCTGGCCACACTATTGCTGGTATAGACCAAGATGCCATTTGCCTTCTTGGCCACCTGGGCACACTCATAGCTCATCTTCAGTGGCTGTCAACCAGCACCCCTGGTCCTTTTCCAATGGGCACCTTTCCAGTCACTCTTTCCCAGCCTGTAGCACTGCATGAGGGTTTTGTGAACTCTATCTAACACTTTAACTGGACTGTTCAAGAAGCACTTTAAGAATCTCTGAAACCCAGCTATGAATTGATCACTAATAAGAAGCTCTACTTTCCTCAAACACTCAATTTAATATACTCAAGCATCACTCTTTTAGCAAAGAACACAGCATTTTGTAGCAAGGTGACATAAAGCACGTTGTTTTAAATTTCTGAATCAATGTGTCCAGGATTTTTTCTCTTGTTCTCTTTACTTTAGCAAGTAGAATTAATTCAGCCACATGCTGAATTATGCAGAATACTGAAATATTAAAGTACTGGAAAAATGCTATCAAAGAAGCTTCTAATTGTTGCACCATCAGTGGGTAGTTCTTATCTCAGACCCTTGTATCTGCCCCATGACTGTATCCATATCAGCTTGGCTGGAAGTTTTCCAAGTGAAATAATAAAGAAATGCAGAATCGAAGCATTCAGCAGTGTGAAAGGCAATACTTTAGTTATCAAAGGGAGATATTTCAAATCTTTTTTTTTTTAAACTAAAATGGATGTCTAGGACAGGATTAGACTATAAAATAAAACATATTCATTTCCTTTCTAGTCAGAGCTACACAGAGATAAGACATTCAATATTGTTCAAAATGAAATGACACTTAATATTCTCTTTTACTTTCTCTCTGTGAAGAACCAAATTGTAAAATTTAAGTAATAACTGTGAATCTTTTTTTAACGGTATCTGTAACAGCACCAAGAAATTCTACAACCAGCTGTAGTTTAAATAAATTTAGACTCTCTGTAAGGAAATGACTGCTACACACAACAAATAATAGCAGCTAGTTCAAACATGAGCCTTAGGATACCTTCTTTCTTGAAAAAGAAGTTTAAACTGAAATGCCAATTTCACTGCTTATTTTATCAGATAGCTTTTTACTACAACACTTCAATGCCCAGCGGAATACATTTTCACTGTAAAAAATTACCAGATTAATCCATTTTTAACACTCACACCAAGATACAGGTTTTTCTGGATGGAGGAAAAGTACACACAAAACCACAATCCTAAATTGCAGTATGCAAGGCCAGTAAGACTTTAAACTGATTATCAAATGAGATTCTGAAAATTGTAAATTGGCTTCACTTTTTACTTTTACATGTAGTAGTAAAGTGTGTGCCAATGCTAGAGGTAATTAATACAAGAGCACAGACTGGGAGAATTTCTTCATGTAAGAAGAACTACTCATTTTTCTTTAGTACTTAGAAAATATTTTTCCACTGGTTCATTTTCTCATTCTCATCAAGGAACTTCATTTTGCACAATATATTCTTCTAGCAAAATAAAAAAGTACCTTCTTTACTGAGTCGAAGGAGCTCTACATTTTTTCTTTCTCTCTTTAAATTATCCTTTGGTTACATCTTCATTAGCAAGAGCATTACAGTATGAATTGATCTGCTGAACAAAATATTAGTTCTGAGAATAGGTGGTAGCATTTTGTGTGTTTTGGAGGCCTCCAGACTGGTTGACTGACAACCAATAGTGTTTGGAGTGCACTAAGGAGAGATTCTGGAGATCATATTTTTATTTCATTTCATATAGGTTAGATGCAGACTGGGGGAATGACTGGGAAATCTACTCCAGAAGCAGACTAGTCTGATCCAAAATAAATTTTGCAGATGTATCCTATAAACATCTACTTCAATGTACTTTCTGATCACATTTCCTCTCTTAAAAATTCTGGATTAACTCTCCATTCATTATATTCATCTCATTATAGTATACAATGGTCCTTTCCATACCTCCTCCAGTCCTTCATAGTATGTTCCTCATAGTCCATTCCATTCCAGATTATGACCTCCCTGCTTTCTTAAAACAAGGTCTTTTCTCAATGAGTGTTAAACATTCACTATTTCTGCAAACTGAACTATCAAGAGCAGTGTAGCAGACTGCTATAGTAACTCTCTGTTTTCATATATGAGGTTCTTCAGGGGAATAAAAATAGAAGTGCCCCATTTCTAACAGATTTTGAAGGTGTTCAGTTTAATGAAAATGCCACGCTTGCTATAGGATCCTACAGTCCTATTAAAAATGCCTACAGAAGAGATAATTCACTATTAAACTCTGATTAATTTTGAAGTAATTTCTACAGATACCTATTATATTTCTAATGAATTTTATAAGCTAAATCCTTATTATGAAATTCCACTATGGCCTTTTGTTCTAGGCAATAAAGCACAATGCATAGCATGTGTAAGTTTTGTGTTTATTGGCTTGAGAGAAACAGAACTGCTTAAAGAATTCTTTGTAATGGCTTCTACACCTTTCCTTCCAAAGAGAGGAAAGTCCCAATGGGCTGCTAAATTATGGTGTGTTGAAAAAAATTACATGACATGCATAAATTTTCTATTCCTCCACCATCTTCTGTTTCACAACCTTTGCAGGGCTGATCTGATTTGCCCAGTCATTGCCAGTCACAGGCTTTTGCCAGGGGCTAAGCTGCCTCTGCTTTTGCATCATTGACCAGTAAGGTGTCATGCTTTTAAAACATACTCAAACTTTTCAACATTCAACCTTCAATGCACTTGGAAACAAGCCTGTTGGATGTGTTAGAGAACCTACAGAATCTTTAAAGCATAGCAATGCAAAAACATAAATTCTAAACTCCTCCCCCTTAACACAGGCAACTTTATTCTATTGATATTGATACAATGTACATGACAGTGCTGAACATCTGCTCAGATTAATTTACCTAATATCTTTGTGATAGCATGAGAGAAAAAAAACAAAGAAAGAAGAAGTATAGTTAAAATCTAGAGACATATCTCCCAAAATTAGAAAAATATAATGTGAATTTTTATTTGTTGTCACATAACTTCTTCCAACGAGAAATAAGACTAAGAGGTAAGAATATTTTCTGTTAAGAGCATAAACACAGATTCACATTTCCAAAAGTAACATGTGGTAGAGAAAAACATATACATCTTGAAAAAAAATAACACCTTGGACAAAAAATAAACACTTGAGCACATTTTAGGTCATGTGTGTGATAAAGTTGATTTCCTAGACAGACAAAGTGTGAAATTCTTGCCATGGCTCTTATTCAAAATAATTTCAGTAGGTCAGCACTCAGTATGTAGCCTGGAGCAGATTTCTTACTGAAGTGCTTACATGTCCTATGACTCAGAATATGTTTCCTCTTGTCCAGAATTTTCCCCTGATGAAACAAAAGATTAAGAGGATTATATGCCTTTCCTTAGATCAGTTTTGCAGTTGTTCAAGCTCTTTGCAGCTTGTGAATATTTTACTGCCTTTCGAACATTTTCCCCTTCATTATTCCACCTTTAATCAGCTTGGTGTCGCCCAGGGTCCCTCCCCCTTCTTTACCCCTTTATAGAATGACAAAGCTCTGAAAGCACCTGAAGACACTCTGAATAGTGTATGTCTCGTATTTGCTTCTGCTTAAATGCAAGAGATTAAATAACCATCTAAGTGACAACCCCCTTTCTGCAAGAAGAACACATTTGAAAAAATTCCCCTGCAATTATGATATTTTTCCATTTTCCTGACTTCTTCCTACATATTTTCTCTTTCTCAGTTAAGACGTGTACTTGTAAGAATTCATTTTCTTAATGGGCTGCTAGGGCACCAGCAATTAAAGAGAAAACGTGAAACCACTTTCACTCATGAAGGACACAACAACTTTATTGACTCAAGGAGACTGCCTCATTAAGAATACCAAATGCACAGGACAGTCACATATTTCTCTAGACTGTGCTCCTGGGGACTGAAGATATGAGACCCAACTCCTGCCCATCAGTCTCACAGCTCTGTGAGCACAAGCTGGTAGCTTGACTAATATTGTCTTTTCCTGGAAGCAAAGGCAGAGCTAACACTCTGGTACACAGCCACACAATGAAAAGCCCTAACTTCTGACCTGAAACAGACACTCAAAAATATAATTGCAGCAAAATAAAGATGCACAGACTCCAGGTTTAACCAAAGGTGTACTTCACATAGACTTGACAATCCTATCTGGATGCAGATAACTTTTATTCTTGATTCCTTTTGATACATAGCCCTCACCATGTCTTGTACTCTGTGTCCTGCAGTCTTGGGGAACCAGAACCTCTACTGCATCCACTCTTCTGTGGATGTCTGATCTGAATTTCAAAATGTCTGGATCAAACCCAGATCTCTGACAAAACTAACTGTGTCACCTTGCCACTGTTGATGTAAGGGTCATACTCCTATTTTCATCTGGTTTAGGCACTTCCATTACCCAGATTTCCTACGGGTCTCAAACATATTCAGATGAAACATGCTGTGCTATGCAGTACTTTACACAATGAGGGCACTATAAAAATAACAATTAAAAATAGGTTCTTATTTCATTTGTCTATCTAAATTTGGTTTACTTAGGAGACCTAATTGCTCTTATGCGTGGGAGCATATACATACACATTTATAAAATGCAGGTAATTAAAACAGTCTTCTCTCTCTTTGTCCTTTCTACCAACATGCTGCCTGTGTGCTCCTGTTTGATCAATGGAATAAATGAAAGTGTTTCTCTGTGTGTCAGCTCTCTGCTATTGTACCTGAATCATAATGCGGCTGTGACCTTGTGCCTTGTCTCTACTGTACCAGTAGAGACATGTTGTGGGTAAGTCCCAGAGCAAAGTCTAGCACCTTTCTGGAGATAATTCATTGTTGTCACATTGCTAGAAATACTGTCTGCAAGAAGAGTTGAGGTCACCTCAAATTGTCAGTAACCTCCTCAGCTATGGCCAGAATTCAGGTAAAGGCATGTTGACATCTCACTCTAACTCAAAACAAAAATAAAAAGTTACAAAATTTTCATGAAAAGAGTGTTCAGGATTAAATCCAGGGTCACCAGTTGTGAGGGCTGTCCAACAGCTGGAAAGAATCTGCAAATCCCAGCCACGCACTGGCTACCCACTGTGTTGATCAAGCAGGGCTGAAGCAGGATTGCTGCTGTCCAGGCAAGCTGCAATCCCCCAGCAGTGTTTTCAGTGATCATTCAGCACTTTTAAA
The DNA here is from genome assembly GCF_022539315.1 of Serinus canaria. Classification (NCBI taxonomy): domain Eukaryota; kingdom Metazoa; phylum Chordata; class Aves; order Passeriformes; family Fringillidae; genus Serinus; species Serinus canaria. The sequence goes on along the minus strand of NC_066313.1, from coordinate 77,493,204 downwards.
CCACCAAAGGGTCTTGAATCAGCCTCAAATGTAAATCTTCTCCTTGGTTAGGCTCTGTGTAGGTTCAACAACTAAGTCTGCATGCTATGAATAGGCTTGGCAAAAAGGAGAGAAGAAACCTGCAGCAATCATTTCCCAGCATAAATACTCCAGTATTTTCAAACTTTTCAAATCTTGTCTCTGTATTTCAAATTACTGACTGCAGTCTAAAATGGGTAGTTTCCCTGTTTGCCTATTGGTATAGAGTCAGTTTAAACAACCCTGATGCACACCATAGCCCCAGTAAATTTGGCTTCTGCAATGAGGTTCACATCCATAAGGTTGTGTCAGAGTCAAATTTCTGTTTAAATGATTTATTTCAGCAGTCCCTTAGGTGCCTGTATCAGAACTAGGAACCAAGAGATCTTGGTAAATCTGTTGTTAAATAATTTCTTTTTATCAAATACAAATTTCTCTCTCTCTCTCTCTCTCTCTCTCTCTCTCTCTCTCTATATATATATATATATATATATATATTATATATATATATATACATTTATATATATGGATGAATGTGACTGTAATCGCTGGGGTAGGAGACCACTCTACTCTCTTAGTTTCACACTGTGAAAAGGCATCACCTACTGCCAGTCACTGAAGATATAAAAAAACCCAGTTTTACAAATGGGACTGTTGGTCAGACTTGCAAAGCCTTTTCTGTTACTTGGCTGTACAGGAATAGCCAATCTTTAGCTAAGTTCCTTTATCTTCATTTGCACAAATAGCAGCCATTAAGCAAAGACTGAATTCAATCAGCTTGTCTCCAATGGGAGATAAAGTTGAAACCATCTGCTAGTTCTTAAAAGCAATGAGGCAAATTTTATTACAGAGTGATTTGGTTACTGATGCCCTTGTTTCAGCTGACACATTGAAGTCTTTCTCTTCTAAGTCTTGCCTCAGGTTCAAACTGAGATTGGAATGCCCAATGCACTGTTTGTAAACATCAGAAAAAAGTGCCATGGAACTACTGAAATAGCTGTTCAAAAGTGGCATACCAGTCTTTTGGGTTGAGATTAACATGAATGTTGGGGTCCCCAGAAGAGTCTTACAAGGTATACATTTTCTTTTAACTTTTTTTTCCCCTCTTCTTGTCTCATTTTGTTTGTATGTCCATTTTTCCTGAAATAAATAGTATGGAAAATTAAAAATTAATGTGAAAATTGTGCGTAATCTTCTGGACTCAATTCTATTATGAAAACCACATCATAGCAAATATTCTGTATAACAGTATTTAGACATCTTCATTGCATTCACCATGGCTAACTGTATTTTAAGTAAAGCCACACGTTAATGCTAACTCAAACTTCCCAGATATTGATACTGGCAACAATATGAACATCCTTGCTAACTCTGCATTTTCAAATAATCCAAAGAGGTCTGGACTACTTACTCCAACAGTAAATACATGGGCAGAGACATGTGCTCTCTGAAATCTCATAAAACTCTTCAAATTCCTTTCCAAACCACACTACAAATGGTTGGGTGAAGTTGGTCCTTTAATTAGAGTAGCTATACAACAACTATGAGTGTATATACCATGATAAATATGTGCTATCATAAAGTATACAACACTTTCATTACTCTTAGGAAGACCAGGTAATTATCATATTGGAATCATTCCAAAAAATCACATTTTCATTCACATTCTCATTCTATAGCAGACTGGAGAGGTTGGAGCTGAAGTGATACAGCTACTTGAATGTCAAGAGGTCTACAATTCTTTCTGCTTATAAATGGAAAATAAAAAAATCAGATTATTCTTCGCAGCCCTATTGCCCAAAACTGGAAGTTATTAAGCAGTTTGCCAGTTGCTGGCTGCATGGACTGGGAAAGACTGGAAGGTTACAATTAGATGAGCTACTAAAGATAAAGCTTTGGGCAGAGACTCCCTGAGCAAGAATTTAAGACACCTGAGAGAATTAGAAACCTGAACATACTGCAAGGACTTGGGAACTGCAGTCTTGTTCTGTTAAAAAGCTCTGACATAAACTGAATGCTGAACTGCTGGTGCTTAAGTGACTTCTGCTTATAACTAGATACTTCTCTCTTCTAGGATTTTTCAGCAGTATATAAGGTTAAGCCTAAGATCAAACATTTCATTTGTTTCACCTACTTTATTCTCCCTGTCAAACTCCTGGTGAAATAAAAAATGCTTTTGTAATAAACTCACTGAACACAACAGCTGTTCACTCTCTTTTCTGAGTGACATGGTTCTGTTAGATCATGATCAATTCTTGTTTTTCACAGTGACACTACTGTGGCAGGAAGCAATACTGGCTATTTGGAAAATTCTGTCCTGGCAAAGAAATGAATTTAAAAGTCCTGTCTGATACCTCTTTTGTAGTGTTATAACATTCAGATTTATGGGAACTGTCTAGACTTCTCTAACTGTAATTAGATGGAAGTCCTAGGCAGAGGTCTCCTCTTGCTTTCTTTTCAATGCATACATGATATAAGCAATAACTGGTTTTGGTCAACTGCTCTTGAGAACAGATTTCTAAGTCTGAACTTCATTTAAATTTTACACCACACTATTTTCTTTTTGTCCATCTTCATCAATTCAGAGGTTAAGAAACAACAAAAATCAATTGATTAAAAAAAACCATAGTAACTCAAGCAGCTTAAGAAATGCTTTGATAGCAATAGAAAATGACAAACATTTATTTTGGGCCAGGGAAGAATAAGGGAAATGCAGCTGTATTTATTTGACTGAGTTGAATCCTTCTTGGGATTTTAAACAATATAGAAATGCCCATAGATATTTTAAAAAATGAAAAATGCAATTTTATTCACAGGAAAAGAATCTCTCGGGAAAAGGCTTAAGCAATTTGAGGGTGGAGCTTATAATATTTTAAAAGCACAGGTCCAAAATAAACATCTCCTGTAATAAAAAGTAAAATGGCATCTGTTCTGTAGATGAAAATATGGATCCATTACACTGTTGGCGAAATGCTGAATGTCTATAAAATATGGGAGGTAGAATACATTTGTAATTGAAATATGGATTAACAAGACCTCCAAGTTTTGTATTTTTATTGAGAAGTTAGATATTTCCAATAATCAAAGCAGATGGCTTACAGCAGTCACTCTAGGCAGAAAAAAACTTACTATTTCTTTCAAAAAGACACAAATGGCTTTTTTTTTCCTTTCCTTTTTTCCCCCATTTTTATTTTATCAGGAGGGATGGGAAAAAGGAGATACACATGTAATGCACAGAGAAAAAAAGCTAAGATTAGTTTTAATCCCTCAAAACAATGAAGTCAGAGGAACTTAATTTTATGCCGAACCAAGAATTCAAACATGTGGCCACTAGGAATACATGAAGAGGTGAGTGTATATTTTGAGATTCTGGGTTAGCACATTTTAGAAGGCAAATTAATCACTCTACTCCGAGGGAGGAATTAGGTGCTTAATAATCTTGGTGATCTCTGACTACATGGTGCATGTAGGGCACAAAGAAACCAATAATGTCTATGGAGCCAGAATTCTCTTCAGGTTTCAAGTTTAAATAAACCATTCTATGCAATCATCTGTAGGAAAAGAAGGCTTGAGTTGTTACAGAGCATTACATTAACATATCTGGCTGATGTTGCAGCAATATCAAATATCTTTCAAGAGCTGCTTGTCTGGAGTAGTTTTTCCTCCCTCACTGATGAAAAAAAAAATCATAGCTGAGCTAAAATACTTCATTGATTTCTGCAGTATTTCACTCTCACTGACAAATATTTGTCTAACATTGTACGCTGTTGCGCCATAAAGGTTATGGATCATCTGTAAAGATGTGGACTGTAGCAAGGGACTAATGTTTCCCATTCCACATTTGTAGTGTAGTTCCTGTATATGACTGGATTTTACCTTCATATTTTCCACACCTAAGGACCTCCACATATTGTGAATTAATTTTAACCAGTGTTTCCAATATGTTTTTAATGATTTCAGATATTTCTTGACATGCACATTTAATTACAAGAATTTTGGGTTTTGAAAGGGAATTGTGACATCACAATTAAAGAGAAAATACTTCTAAGAAAGGTTGGGTTAAAGGATACTGTGTGCATATTATATACACCTATTTTAGCAAAACAATACATTTTGACTTTGCTTCTCTTTTTCTGAAGTTAATGTACTTATGTAATTTTTTAATCCCATTACATTCTTCAGTACCCACAGAGTGAGGACTCTAGCTCCATTTCATACATCTAAGACCATTACCCTACTGAATTCCAGAGTCACTCACCTTTTTTTTTTTTTTTTTAAACCTACTTCAGGCAGGGTTATTAGAGAAAAAAACAGAAATGGGATAAGTATGATTTTCACCTGAAGACTACACATGAACCCTCTGTCTGTGCCTGTGATATTTCTTTACCAACAGCAAATGTTTAATTTGCCAAACTTTTAATTAAACCCACCAAAAGCAGCCAATCACATAGGCTATTGAACTAGCTCAGAGGACTTTAAGGAGTCAAAATATCACAGCTGGGAGTTCAAGAGTTTTATATAAAAAGTAATCAATTCAAATCAAATATCTCTGAGGAAAACACCAGGTTATAGTTGTAGTAATGCAAATAGAAATTTACTTGTCATAGACTCATAAGACTAAACAGCATCTCAAAAATGTCAGCTAGTCCTTTCTGATACAAAAATGTAAATTAGTTACATATTTCTCATTAAATTAAAATCTTTGCATAAGCCATCCCAAAGAAATTTCTTAAATTGCTACAGTAATTTCTTTTTATCTTTCTTAACCACAAAAATCAAAAACAGGAGATGATATTCTTACTATTACCATTCAGAACAAAACCTTGGTCTAAATTTCTGAGACAACAATAGCCTAATTCACTCTACAGGAAAGGAAATCTTTCCCCTTGCTGTCAAAACACTGCCACAAAGTCACTTAGCAGAAACTTTTGGATAAGCTTGAGGAAATATACCTTACATGCAAATGAAGGCTCAAAGACAAGATCAGGTGAGGTGAGCAAAATAGTTTGAAGCAGTAGATCTTCTGCTTTGATGGAATGATGCACCATCCAAGCACTATTTTAACTGCCTCTTCAAGGAGATGATATCAGATGATATTTTTTCATTGAAAAAGCAGGATTTCTCTTCTGAAAAGTTGGACTTTTAAGATGTGATGTGGTAGGAACTACATGAGATAGAGTAATTCTTAAAATTAATCCTTAGCATCTATATAAGAAAACCATTGTTCAATCCACTTTTCATTAAAGTGTGCTAATGATATATACAAAGAAATGCTAGAATAGTTGTTTCCATATATTTAACTCCTGAATAGCTAAAATTCACAAATTAATTTTCCTGAAATGACTATATTTTTTCTATAGTACACAGTACTTCAACAACCTATTCAATCACAGCAACCTCAGGTGAGATTCATTACAGAACTAAATCCAACCCAGTCACCTGGGCTCTTTCAAGAGATACCTCACTTGGTAACCAAGGAAATCCATCTCATTCTGAATCAGTCATCTAAGATCCCTCCTCAGAATGATTTATTTGTTCTACTTCTCTCCAAGCAAGATATAGAGAGCCCACCATGATTTATTTACATTTAAACACAGATCCAGATACCTAAAGTGGTAGCAGAAGCAATCTAAGTGTCTGAATATGTAACTTAGAAACCATCTCTTCAGCTGACCAATATCTTCTTAGCAGAACAGTTGAGTGTGGTTCCAGGACTCATTTTTTGAGTCAGAAGGCAGCAAAACTCATTGCAGGGGCTTAATCATCAGGAGTTGATGGATATATCCTGTAACACATCATAAAGCAAAGTCCATCAGAACTGACTCAATTCAGTCTGTGCCTAACCTCACAGTCCCCCTACATACAAACCCCTCAGCTTTTAGGTGGGTGCATGCACTGTGAAGAAGAATGAGAAATATCCTGGTGCAGATTTTGTAGATTTTTTTTTTTTGTGGTGTTTTGCCTTCTGTGAAATGATATAGTTACTGTCACACTAAAATCAAATTGCTGTTGACATGGTCCGCAGTTTATTATTTCTGTAGTGAATAGCCTGTTGGATTTTAACACCCATTGAAGCTCCTCCTGCTGAAATGCAGGCATTTTATTGCATGACAACATGTGAAGGGTAAAAGAAAAATGGAATTTTTTTTTCTTAGTGCCAAACAAAGTCATTTGGCTATCAGGAAAACCAAATAGCAAAAAGCTAGCTACTGTGTTATTACAGTATATGCTATCTGCATGTTTTAATATGGAACTGTAATGCTAACACAGAGGTAATTTCTAGTGTCTCTAACATTTCCTTCATTGTACAAAGAATTGTAATAAATTATTCTTAAGCAGTTTGATTTATGAGAAACTATGTATGAGTATACTCGCCAGAAAACTTTACAAAATTAATTACGACAGAAAAATAATTTGCAAGGAAGAGTGATATAATTCTCAACTTTTGTTTTTTATCAGTCTATGAAATAGCTGAAATAAAAAACCCCATGTTTTATGAGGTCAATCCCTCTAAAAACCTGTCAAACACAAGAGGGGAAAAACTGTACAAGACACACATCATCCAGATTAACTAATTTGATCAACAGAAAAATAGAAATTCTTGTTGAGTATAAAGTGTCAATTGTTTGAAAGTCCTTTTTATTTGTGTTAACTATTATTTCAGTTTCGTGCATCAGGTCCTGATTCTCATAGGAGCTTAAATTTGCAAGCACTGCCCTGAATGCAGCACTGTGACTGAAGTGTGGTATGCATGTTTTCATAGCATCACAGCCTCATGAGAATCACTTCTGTCAGCAACTAATCCAAAAAGCTGATGCACTAAATGTTTGAGGATTCCACATTCACCTGTTGCCGAACTTTTGAGAAGAAACAAGTTATAATGTGTATCAGGATAAAAAAGATGCTGGAATGAAAGCCACTTGAATGACTGTCTTCATTGAAAAACAAAACAATAAGTTTTTCGGAAGTTTCTTGTCCCCAAACAGCACCAGTAAAATTAATCAATCCTCCCAAGAAAAGATCTGCCCTCACAGGAATCTTTGTATTACTGCATAGGCTCTGTGAGCCTTTTCAAGTGTGCAGTGAACAGATGGAGGTTGTTACAAGCTTTTCAAACCAGTGTTTACTGCAAACCTTCAGGCAATCTGTCATGGTTTTTTGTATTCCCAGGGACTTCTTAAGTTCTTGGAAAGGGACTAAAATCATAAATGTTCCTTACTAATTCTCTTCTGCTTAATTTACAAGGAAACTTTTATATGCAATATCAAAAACATGTATAAAAGGTGAAGGCAATTATATGAACCTCTCAAAAATATCAAATAACTTTCAAAGATGGAGCTCAATTCATTGCTGTGTTCAGAGAAAGCAGACTTTATTGAAATGACAGGATCCTTTCCCAAACAACAAGCCATATTTTTTCTTCCCGTTATTGACAGGATTTGTTGAATGTAGCTGTAGAATAATATGCAAAACTACAAGCTTCGTTCTCTGCTGTTCAGTCAACAAAAGTGTTCTCTGAACCAGATGAGACCTAGAGTAGTTTCTAATTGTCCAAGATAAGGAGCAAAAATTGTTGTGTGTTGTTACCAAGATTCTCATTTTACCTGTACCTAAGCATTCATGCAGTGTTACAATATAGCTCCTTATTTACATATCAATGCAATTTTTCCCCTAACATTTTTCTTAGTGACAAATAAGGAAGAAACTAAATATCTCCCTCAGAGGCACTTGTGGGAGTGTATATTTTTTTTAACCTTTGTTATTTCCTATAAGTAATACCTGCTGCCTTATTTTTATAATAATATATATACTTTTTTAAAAAGCTTCAGTAATTACACTGTTTGAAATTTTTAACTTTTATGAAAGTCAGATCATGAGAAAAAAGTAGAAAAGTATGGTGTGATCACTAACAAATTTTTCTTCCAAATTTCATGAAAATGAGAAAAATATTCTTTAACTTTCCATTCAGATGACAGTTGCAGAGTTCCCAGATTCTATTTCTCCCAATGATTTCACTAATGAGTCACTACATCTGTCAGCAGACAGTGCCAGTTGTAAATTGCTGACAGGCAACAGCCACAATTTGAGAGGATTCTTTCACAGGGTTTCCTACTCCTAATAATATCATCATTGATGTCTCTTGTACTTGAAAGTAAAAAGGGTCATCAGATGAATATTTTTATTTGTCTAACCAGCAACAGCAACCATCTAATGCCTAAAGGTACCCTGACAGATAATTTAAAAAATCACAGTTTGTAGATGATAATCAATGAAAGCAAAAAATGCCCACAGCACAACTGAAGCCAGTCCCTTCAAATTACAGAATAGTTTGACCAATGGAAGCAAAAGCCACCAATCTTGAAACTCAGAATAATATATTTTAATCTGCATCACATACAGTAAGAAAAATGCTTTTGTGCTTAAAATCTTTGCTGTAGGTTACATGGTTTTTCACAGATTGGAGATCCTGGGATTTCTTTATTCATATTTACACGACCATTTAAAAAAGCCCTAAATCTCTTGCTCTTTTTCATCACGCTCCATTTTATGCCCAAGGACAAACCAATCTGGTTTGTGAAGCTGCAAAACACAAATAGAGCCAGCTCACACACTGAGCAGGTGATGAAAGTCAAACTTCCTCATCAATTATTTCTCATGCTTATGGGGATACAGAGAGCTTTGTTGCTAGTGACAGAATGTTGCCTGGGCAAATCTGTCCTACTGGCCCAAGGGTAAACTTCCTATAAGAGCCAAGCAACCAAAACCATAAGGAAACATTATGTGTGGTCTTGACAGTCTTTCAATTCACCAGTTCCAAAAGACTAAGTGATTCACTACCCAAAATCTTTGACATTTCCCTGGTAATCTTATACAAATGATGCAACTCAGCCTTAAAAGCCTCACTGATTTACTCTGGGGAACATCTAACACAACACTTGTCCTGGGACCGAACATGCACGGGGTGAGGAGCAGTGATAACCCTACAGCCAGGCCAACAGAGCTCACTTCAGAGATTTTGCCTTTCAGTCAGAAAAAAATTAAAATCACTAAAAATGCATTAAGTTATACAATAAATGTCTAGAATTCCTATATTAATGTATAACTTTTACAGGTCAAGCAGCAATAATCCAACTAGCACATACAAGCCAGGAAAAACTTGGCAAGCCGGGAATATTTTAGTTGGCATTGCACAGTAAAAGGGCTTTTAAACTTCAGTGAAACCACATTGTTACCCGAAGCATGTGAACACATTCAGAAACCATTTCAAAAGTCAACCATCTGTAGATTTTGAAGCTATGGGAATGCTACAGAGAGCTGAGCATTTCTATTGCTTGATAATGAGCAGCATGATAAATCTCAAATGGACCCTTGTTTTCCAAATGGTGAAAGGAGTATGGTTAGGCCTACCAAATGCTTCATGTCCCATCAGGTTCTTGCAGCCATTTGCTTAGCAAAAAAGGGTCTTTCCTTAACTTTAGGGGCTGAGGTCCACGCCATGACTGGGTACCTGGCCAAATAAAACTTTCTTACCACAGTGTCTGCCTGCAAAGGTCCCTCTACAGCAGTGTCTGTAGGCTGGTAATGCTGCAGAGAGGCTGCAGGAGGTCACTGCAGCAGCAGCAGCAAAGCATTCCTGTGCATGCAGGCACTCAGGAGAGCAGATGAAAAACGCACTGCATGCAGAGGGTTTTTAGCCTAGACATCTTGGAGAATAAATAGGCATTACAGACATCTATACACGTTATTGCAAGCATGTTCATAATTCATGGAGCGCCAGATATATTAGGAATCGTGGCAATTTGTTCCTCTAAGTTACTTGTTTGTTATGCAACCTTTTCTGTGGTGTTTAGCACACAATACTCTAGTCAGGAAGAATCTGCCTATCCACTCCTCAGATCATCAATAAAGAGGAGTGTTGTGAAAAACATTTAAGAGGTAGGCATTGACAAAAATAAAGGGATACAATCAGGACAAGATCTGATATATATTTTAACATATTAATAGAAAAGCATCTGCTACTGGCCATCTATTAATGACCCAGTAAAGAAAAAAGGAGTCAGAGTATTGTATGATGATGGTCTTATGTTCTTTAATTATTCCACAGACTAAGATTTATTTTCAAGTTCCAAGATATGACTCAAGGGAAGAAAGTGCCCCGATAAAGATCCACAGAGATCCTATGTAAAACTTTTACTAGTAGCTGTTTAGGAATATCAGTACCCTAGTCCTGCAAAAAAAGTCCCCACCAAAAACTAGTAGAAACATCTGCATTGGTCCATGTTTGAGATTGTCTATTAAAAACAAGAACAAAAAGAGAAGAGGCCTATTTCTGCCTGGAGAAAAAAAACATGAGAATACATAAGCCACCCATCTGATACATAAGCCACCATAAATGGGTGGCTTATGTATCAGAGCCCACCAGCTCTGATACATAAGCCACCCATTTACACAATTTTTACAAAGTTCATTTCCAGGAAAGCATAAATCTCTTCTGTTTTCACTATTTCTAAAAATTCCTCAAAAAAAAGCACAGTCCTCAGGGGGAAAAAATATAATGAGGCTTTTAGGATTTTAACACTAGTACAGTCATACTGAGTCATTTTACGTACAACATATGTTTGCATCCTCCATCAGATAGGATGTAAACCCCCTTTAAGGAGACTTCTTAAGTATTTAGTATTTTTATACATTCCTCTTCTCTGTTCTCATTCAGTTCCTCCATAGCTGCAATCTCTTGAGTAATTTGTTATTTATCAGAATAAATATTTTTTTCTCTTTGATGAGGCTTTATATATTTACTCTATTGCTTTATAGTAAAATATATGCACCATCTTTTTCTTTGTAAGGTGATTTCAAGCACTACAGTTAAGGTCAGAATGTAAATAAAGAAATTGATTAAGTGTCAGTTTACCTAGATTAGCTGCATCTTAAAGGATTTTAAAGAGATTGCAAAATGTTTTTATGCATTCTAAAAATAAATAAAAAGTAATACCTCTGATAGAGTGGGAAGAAAATCTACAGTATATAAGGCTTATAGTGAAATCCTGATTTGATTTATAATTATAAAGAAACTAAAAGGGATGTTTAGAAAAGCTCAGGAGCTGGCTACTAGAAAAAAACAACAGTTGCAGAATTAGAAAATTTGAACTATTCGGTTTTGGCTTTGGCATGAGATAATTCTCCTTGTAATAAAGCCACCTTTCCTTTAGAATATTATTCTCACAAAACAAAATGGGGCTCTGTAGCACAGCAAAATCAAATACTGGAGAATATAATTTGTGATGTAGTGTAAAAAGTCAGGTTATTTTGCATGCAAAACTCAAAGAGGTCCAATTTGGATCACATCTCTCTTTTAGCAGTACATTTCATATAGGATAGAAGAAAGGTAATTCACTTTGTGCAATTGTTTCTATGTTGAAAGAATAGATCCATTAGAAACCCATTCTAAATTCCATCTTGAGGGAAGAGAGAGGTGATTCACCGACAGTTAGCAAATCTAAGGTGTTTTCAAAATTACACAGGTCATGAGAAATACGCAAGGGATGCCTGACTAGTTTTCAGAACTAGACTCTGTTTTGAGGTAATTTCACTCAAAGCCACAAAAATATGCACATTTTTAGAAAAAAACATCTCCCACAGTTCATATCAGACATTGTTTAGAAGTAATGAGAGAGTTAATCACATCTGGACCACTGGGCAACAGAACTTTATTTATTCACAAATGCTGGTACAACAAGAAGACCTGCAAGGCAGAATGATGGATTGTCTACTCCATGCCCATCAACATACTCAGAAAAACAAAGAAAATTAATTGATCTAAGCATGTTATTAATACTGTTTGTCTAAGATTTTTAGGAAGGCTGGGGAGACAGAGCTCAGCTGATCACACATGCAGGAAGACAAACTGAGCCCACTTTTAATTAGTGGGAAAACTGGAACAATAACAGCAGATTCCCTATTTCCCTGACAAGGACCATAGAACAAGGTTCTTACCTTCAGAACAAGGCTCTATGTGGCATAGAGTATCCCAAAATCATAAAAATCAAACCAATACCTTTATTTTACAAAAGCAAGCACAAATACACAATGGTGACATGACAGGATGAGTCAATCAGTTTTGCAGTGCTAATCCAAGCAACCAAAACTCTTCCAGGGTGAAACCAATGAAAGTAAAACTACTAAGTTCCAACTATCTTTAGTTGTTTACAACAGATAAAATTTATGAGCATCTAAATAATTACACATCTTTCTACTCTTATATCTGTTTAGAATATATATTGGCTCTACTTCATATGTGAGATAACAAAGAGGGCCCTATGAATATTATTAATGTGTCCTCATAAATTTCTTTTTTCTTATTCTTTACAGGATAGAAAAGAAAAAAAAACAGAAACTTATCAACACTCACAACAGCTTGTCATATTTTTAAAATAAGAATATTTGCCACTAAACTAAATCAGAAAAGACAATCACAGATTAGTACTAACAAATACATGACAGAAAAATGTGCCACATGACCTTACAAGAAGGAAAGTGCTGAAAAATGGATAGTTTAGCAGGAAGTTTAGAATTTAATCCCTGAATGTGCTACTTATCTGCCCATGTAGTTCCTAAGAAGATATTCCCACTGGGACTTGTTAAACAGGTTAAAATTATTTGTGTAAATTATGGTGGCAAAGTCAGGCTCTTAGGGAGCAATACAATATGGATTGCCGTTAGTACAGCTTTTGAGATGATGAAAGGGAAAAAATATTCCCTTCCAAATAAAGATATAAATAAATACCTAAAAGATGAATATCTTCCTGAATCCTGAATCAGGGACCTTCAGCTGCTGCACGTAAAGGAAGCAACCAGGAGCCACCTTAACCCAACAGAAACATGAACAGATAGTGATTCCCACGGCAGTATCCCAAAGGTGCACCTCAGAGTACAGTTTTCCAGGAGCAAACTTAACCCATCCACTTCTTGACTCACTCATCCAGAGGGCAGCTCTCACCAATGTGCCACCCATGGCTGCTCCCTGTGGGAACTGCTTCATTTCCATAGCAGAGCTGACTAAGCACAGGGAAGTCACCTCTTCTCTCAGCCCACCTGCTGACCCCCACCTCTGCCCTTGCACATGTGCTGGCCCTGCCATGAGCCAGCTGACATCCCAAACAACAGGGAAGGATATGCTTTGAGGTGTTTGTTTGGAGTGTTGTTTTTCTTGCTGGATTAGCTCCCAGAACCAGTCATTTGGATTTCACAAGTGCTAAGGCAGGGAAAAAGCAACAAATTCATTAGTTCAGCAGTAGGTTTAGTCAGGCTGAACAGTAACAAGCAACCTGATCTCTCATCATGGGAATCAATTCATTGCAAGGGTTTGTTGTAAACCAGATCAGTGAAAAAAAAAAACAAGATTAAAAACAGAAGAGGGTATGAGCTCTAGATAATATGAGTCATACTTTTCCAAGAAAAAACTTTAAAAACAGTTCCACTGACACAACAAAGGAGAGAGTGATTTATGAGGGGCAGAAGAGATGAAAGCAGCTGAAAACAGAAAGGACTATGACCTTCAAAAATCAGACTTGTCATCAGAAAACAGCATAAAATGAAGCCTCAATTAAACATTTGTTTGAGTGTTATCTTTCAATTATTTACTACAAAAATGTCTTATATAGCATTTTCAGCCTTTTTACCAGGAGATTTGCTCCATGTTTGTGCATGCCCTACACATCTCAAGTGTAACACGGAGGATTTCCAGTGAAAACCTATATGCACATAGACAACCTGACTGCCTTTTATCTCCGAGTCTGTTGAAACTGCTTTTCTATATTTTTCTCTCCTTCCCCTTGTGCCCAAGGTGCTGAGAACTAATAGCTTACTGTCAGTGCCAGTGCTTTGTGGAAGGGAATGGTTCTGAGCTGACCAGTTAATAGCTGAGAGTGAGCAATGGCAAAAAAATCTCTACAGTCATAGCACATATCCATCTGCTCTCATCACCCTGGATGGAACTCAGCATTGCAGATTCTACTTCAGCCTAAAAACCAGGGGATTTTAGGATTAATAGCAAACCCACACAGAAACGTAAATAACACCATGAATATATGGCTTCTGAATGTGCATGGTACCTGTATCTGATTTCTGTATTGCTCTGAGACCTGGTAACAAGATGTATTTCCACTGCCCACTGACTCTACTCCAAGTCCCTGAATTTCCTTGAAGAAGAACCAAGCCCTGAACTTCTTTAGTGCGCACACACTTCTTCAAATCTAGCATAGCAAACCGACTCCTATCCTAGACAGAAACACCATGGAAATGCATCTGAATACACCAGCTGATTTAATATACTCTCATTCTTAGGCTTATGCAGACTGCTTCTGAATTTTCTTTGGTTCTTTGCTGTTGTCCTAGAATTTCTCAGCCCCACTTGACTCCCACCTCACAAGCTGTGAAATTGTTTTCAAGCAATGAATAAGGCATAAAGTCTCTTCAGAATTATACAGAATTATTATCAAGTAGTTGAAAATTAATGTACCCTTAGCTGTGAGAAAGACAATGAGTCATAACACCTTGCCTACTGTTTAAGACTGAAAATAATAAAGAGAATGTGGCAAGTCATATTCGTAACCTATTAATTTCTTAGGTATTCTTCAGGGATTTGTCCTTGTCCCCAGCTCAAGCAAACCTTTTCTGTGTCATTTTGTGTATGCAATTTTCTTTATAAAATTTAAAAAAAAAATTAATAATTTTGTAAAAAAGAAAATACTAGTTTTTTGAGGTTTTTTTAGGGCAGTGCCACGAGTCTAACACTTAACACACTAACGTTTTTTAACACCATGCAGGTTATGTAAATATGCAATTGTTCATATGTCACATGCAAGTCCAGTATAAAATGACAGATACTTAATATTCCAAAGCTTTGAAATCAATAACAGCCATTAAACACATTGAAAAGAACTGCTGCCCCTTGGTAACTTATACGTTCTGTAAGCAGGCACTTCACACTTTCCAGCAAAGCCAAATGCTGCACTACTGACACTGGTTAGAGTCTGTCTACGAACACATAACTAAATGTCATGTCATTAGCAGAGCTGTGTTTCAGGAGGGCTTTATTTTTATGTGCATTTAACTACTTTCTTTGAGTCCACTAATTTACAGCTGTGTTTGCTCCAGATGGAAACATTTAATCTAATCTATGCCTCATTTTCTATACTGCTCATGACAAAGCTTTCAAGACACTTAAGAGAGAGGAGGAGGGAAAAAGTGATCTGTGAGATGTTGGGAATGATTAAAGGCTCTGCAACTCCAGAAGGAGCAGGGGGATGTTTGGCGTGCTACTTACACTTTTTATTACCAAGCAAACAGGAGAAATAAACTCCTTTCTGTCACACTACTCTGCATCCAGCAGCATTCACACAGAAGCCTTGTGAACAGTGGCAGCAGGGACACACTCAGCATCTGGTGCCCTGTTTTTGCAAGTCTCAACTGTTTTGCTCTGTGTTCCACCAACAAGATCAGAGCATAGAGACTGAAAAACCAGACTCTCTGAAACTCTCCCATTTGTTGAGCCAAGGTATTGGCCTAAATCCTGGTGAGACTGCACCTTTCTCCACTGGTACCTGCTTCTGTTGAAGTGTCAGTATGCTAAATATTGTAAACCCCATTTTGAGGCTTCCACATCTTCTTAGGTGTTACGGAGGTCCATAGACATCTATGTCAGCTTTGCAGCACAGGATCCAAGTTCCCAGGCCAGGGCTAGGTGCAGCACAGTTTCCTTGTGTTCAGCCTCTAGGGCACCTTTCTCATCAAAGGATAATGCAGCCTTTTAAAAATTAATCTTTTCAAAGCACAGATTTAAGTGGTTTAATCACTAACATAATGTATTACACCAGTCACACACAAGCAAATCCATAATTTAAACGACCAGGATTCTGTATGGAAGATTACATCAATAGTTAAGAACTGAGGATTAAATCAGTTGTTCACTTTTACTTTGGACAGCTTCAGTTTCCACATCTGTGAGAGGACAGATGTTAGAAAGGGCACAGAGGAGTGGCTGAGGAGAGGGACCAGATGTTTTGTGCAGAAGGGTTAAACATGTTAGAGTTGGAAGAGGGATGTCTGAGTACAGAGGAGGGAAAGATTTACAAAATCCTGAAGAGGGCAGATAAGGTGGATAAAGAGCTGTTTTTCCCCAGATGTTGATACATAGGAAACTCGTATTAATGGCCACTAAGAGATGCAGGGCTCCTTACCCAAACAGTCAATGGCTCAAGTCTGAAAACGGATGCTTTCAGAGTGAAAAGGGATCAGAGGTATGGAGAATCTCTGAAAAAAACAGTCAAAATGCAGTCAGATATCCAAAATACTATTTTTATTTTAAAATTCAGTGGAAGTACACAGGTATCTTGCTTACCAAAAGAAATGTTGTGTTTCGATAACTTAGACATAAGGCATGCAAGCACCACCCAAAGTAAAGATCATCTGAGGCTGGTAGGAAGTTCACAGCTTCTTGGTGGTTATGAAAGAGTAAAAAAATGAGCTAAGAAAGGGCAAAAGAAAAACAGCCCTGGTAATTGCTGATAGCTCCTCATTTTTAAGCAGTCAGTGACATTTCTGCTTTTTTATTTTCTGATGGTTTTCACTTTGATCCTTGCAAAGATAATCATCAGTACCATAACCTGACAGGTAATGTGTTAAGCTGTGCTTTAGTTTCTTCTCTCCCCTGTTAGCCAAATCCTGCAGAGGCCAATTATATTGTCTATACCAGCATCAAACACAACAGGACCTATCATTTGGTGTGCTAGTGATTACAAACACCAAACTACAGTCTGAATAAGGATTGTGCTGTGAAGTTGTGTTTCCACTTTACTTGAACTGCTTTTGAGTAGAAACACATTTATCTTGCAATGGAGATACTTTCTCAGGAGTATTATTTCTGTCTACAGGAAGACACCTGTGTGGTGCTTCCTTCTCTAATTGCAAAGGTCAAATATTTCACCAAATATGAGTTTTTCTACTCTTGTCATTTTTTGACATCATGATTAAGTATGATCTATGTTTCATTTATTAAATCCATTATATAAATAATAAATATAGCACTTTGTCAATATTTGATAAAGCTGCTAAGTATTTCTGTTTGAAAAAATTAAAAACAGAGAACTCTGCTCTCAGGCAAAATATATTGACTTTCCATTGACGTTTGAAAACTTTATAATCATCTTCTTCACAACTGCATTTCAGGCAATTTCAGTGTTAAAAAGAACTCAGTTTTTGACCAAAGACAGAGGCGTTGCAGGAACGGAGAGCAGGAAATTGAATGCTTCAGTGAAGAACAATTAAGGTTAAAGAGACATTCTTGATAGTACATCAGGGCAGTGATAGATGAGCAGCCTTATATTTTTTACACACGACATTTCTTTTCATAGTAAGAGAGTTCTAGAAATTAAAGCAATGTTTTAAAATGAAGCCACTTGACTTTTGTAATACTGGTTATTGTTAGCTTCCTATATAAAATACCCATGACATTTTAGAAATTAAACTGAAGGTTAAAGTCCTTCACTTAGAAAAAAAGGAGTTTTTCCAAGAACATTTTAAATACTGGTTGAAGAAAATTGCTTTTAAAAACCTTTGTTTATCCAAACTTCTCTACTTGGCTCAGTACTCAAAAATCATGTATATCAAAGTTAGTTTGATGCAGCCATGTACATTTATATAACTATGGGCAAGGACTTTGGAAACCATCTCTAGGAAGGGTAACTGAAGGAGTCTGGGCAGTTGGGACTTCACACAAAAGCCCATGTGTTCTGGGGTATCCTCAACTGAATAGAGACTTAAGGACACTGTGTAAAGTTAAAGACACAACCATGGATCTGGGAAAAATCTGGAATTTCAGGCAATTCCATGGCTGGGAAGGAAGGACATCTATGTGGTCCTAAACTCTGACCTGAATATGAAAACCATAAAATAACAGAATCAGAGAATACCAAATTGGAAGGGAAATTAATGAGCATCTGGTCCAACTTGGCTTGTCAAAAGCACAGTCTAGACAAGGTGGCCAAGCAGCTTATCCAGGTGAAACTTAAATGTGTCCAGTGTCGGGGAATCTACCTATTTCCTGAGGAGATTTTTCCAACTTATTTTTTTCTAATTGTGAAAAATTTTCAAGTGTCTATTTGGAATCTCCCTAGGAGTAGCTTGAACTTGTTACCCCTCATCATTTACATGTCACTCCTCATAAAAAGGGAGTTTTCATCTTCTTTGTAAAGCAGAAGATGTCCTCCAGCCTTTAAAGTGAACATCATAAAATTTATTTCATATTTGGATGTACAGACAAGGGGCTGAGAGACCCAGGAACCTGGCAATATTTGAAGGCTTCAACTCTTGGCTGAAGAAAGTGCAAGTGCCCAGATCATTGGGAAAATTCACCCTTGTAGCAATGAGGATTAATTTGCTCTTTCTTCCCCTTGACCCAAAGTAAAATAGCAATAGTTAATGTCACCCTGTTCAAAACACATACAAGAAATGGTAGAAGAGTTTGAACAACTTTAACCAACCTGATAGGAACAGACTTTGCCATGGAAAGATGCAGGGAGACCTGCTTTCTGCTTTTGTCTTTATCCATGTCCTTTAACAACAAAAGATAATTAAATACTGAACACAAGGTGCAAGAGAATGAAACATCTACCAAGTGAGATAGAAGATTTATTACAAGTACTTACAAAGAGAGGTAACTTTGATTACAGGTATCCTTGAGAACCCTTGCAGAGTGAAAGGGCAGGATGTTAAGCCATAAATCCCAAATTACTATTATATTCTAGTAAAAAAACCTTGATAACGTAGTTTGACTAAACTAAGGCTTAGTGGCCTTTGTAAGGGTAAACATCCCAACCAAGGATTGTCCTTAAGCACATTTGC
The DNA here is from genome assembly GCF_022539315.1 of Serinus canaria. Taxonomy (NCBI): domain Eukaryota; kingdom Metazoa; phylum Chordata; class Aves; order Passeriformes; family Fringillidae; genus Serinus; species Serinus canaria. Next base: position 77,474,286 of record NC_066313.1, on the reverse strand, counting down.
AATTTCTTTATGAAGGTTGTCATGATGAGAGAAAAGGAATTTTCTCTTTATATAAAAAGAAGGTGATCCCGAGCACAGTCACTCAGGAGCCCATTTCACCCTGTGCAGGTTGCTCTGGAAGATGAAAGTGGGCACTCACACCAGGTGTTCAGTCTTTGTGATCCCAGGGCAAGGATTTGTCTGTACACTGTGTCCCACAGAGGCACCCTTCACTTAAACATGGCCTGTCATTGAAGCTGTCTCCACAGATGCACTAGGTTTGGAGACTGCCAGGCAGGCATGTTCACAACTGTCCCCAAGAGCGTCCCACCCATTGCTTAGGACAGACACACACTGACAGCTCCTTTAGAACACAGGCTCAGCCATGCCATGAGAGGAGACCTGTGGCAGACAGCTCTCAGGCACTTCCATCTGGGTCTCATTGCTACATTGCATTGCCCTCTGTTGCAGGATTGCTGGGTCTCCAATCACTGTTCCTTCTTTTTTTTTCCTTTCTTTTTTTTTTTCTTAATTTCTTCACTAAGGCATTGCCTTTCATCCTTCCTCCTTTCCCTCAGCTGTTTTCCCTTTGATATGCCTTTGACATTTACCTTTCTTCACCATAGGAGAGTTTCTCAGAAAGAGCTGGATCTGATTATACAGCACTTAGATCTCCCCTTGCTCCCACCAGCTCTTAAAAAGATAGGTGGCTAATTGGAGCCAGCTGCTTGGCAGGTTTTCCACCTATGTGGTAGTTCAGTCTGTCACAACGAGATGACAGTGGGAATAGACCATAAAAATCCTTGGAAGTGAAGACAAGCAGCTCACATTTGATATACAGAGGAGAAAGCATGTGGAGGGAATCAAAGGCAGGGGCTGCATGCTCAACAGACCCAGAGAGAGATCTTTAATGTAGTGCTGCAAGACAGCTTGTGTCGAGGGAAGGGGTGGCTGCAGCAAGGAGATGGGAGGTGATCAGAGCCTTGTGATGTGGTTTAGTGCTGGAAACGAATAAGAAAACCCAAAGCTGAGAAACATATTTAGGAAGGATCAGCAAAATTTAGGGAGTGTTGATGTAAAGGCCAAGAAAAAGGAGGATTAAGTCTTATGCATTTGCCATTTATGACTAAAAACTTAACAGGAACAATGAAAATACTGCAAATACACAGACTGATGTGAACATAAAGACTCAAAGTTTCCTCCACTTTTTTCCCACCTTTTCAACTCCCTCACCTCAATTTAGCCTCCATTTCTAAATTCTACATTCTGTGGCTGAATTCTACATTCTGTGGTTAATAATCAGGATCAAAATGAGAAATATGCTCATTATTTATTCTAGAGATAAAAATCTACTTAGCATTGTGGCTTCAATTGTGGTTCTTTAGAGTCTCAGTAATAAATACTAGATTTTAAAATGTACACAGCCTATTTTCTTTAATCTTTTCTTATTTAGGAGGTATGCTTTAAAATATTGGAGTAGCATCACAACACACCATCAAAAGGATTTCATTTCATAACTGTAGTAGGAAATTATGTCTGCTACTTGTCAATCCATCATTATAATAATACAGCTTGAAGATGAAATATAAGTTGAAAGAAAGAAAAAAATGGAAATTACAAAAGGAAAGAGAAGAAGGCAAAGAGGGGAAAGAAAAAGGTGAAAAGGGAAACCACTTCCCGATCAGCTACAGGTGGCAGACTTTACATGCTCAGATGCTACTGCATTTTATGTCATAGCCCACACAGAAATTTCAGGAAAATTATGCAGTCTGCTGCCTAAAACCTTTTTTTCAGAGTAGGATGTAGCTTAATCTAATTACGGACTGCTGAATTTAAGCATCAGCTTTTATGCATCCTGTTTATTGTACACTTGCCAATTATGTCTAATAAAGACAGACAGGTGAAGTTCAAAGGAGTAATTCAGAGACTTAAAATGGGAATCACCCAAATTAGCAAAACTGTATGGCCAAATCATGATTCAAAGAAGTCAAAGGGAGCTTTGTTTAAAAAGGCAGTACATTTACAATTGGGCAAATGAGGGTTTTCTAAACATGGGTGGAAATGAGTAAGGAGTTTATTTAAATCCTGGTTTTGTTAAATCAAAAGAATTTTTTACTTTTTTCCCCCTGTAAGTTCAGGTTGCTAACAGTCTGGTTTTTGTTCTTCCCTGAATATATCTGAAATGCTTAACGCATCATGTAACTTTGCATCTTGTCTGGAAGAACACACACAAAGTGCATGTAAATACACCCATCTGTTTACTGAAGCCACTTGCCCTGGTGCCTCTGAGCTTTTCAGCTAAAGTATAAGAGCTGGATTTAGGCAAGGTCAATGGCATCCCTCTGTTGGATCTCCTCAAGATCAGGTGGGTTTTGTGGCAGGACTGATGTCTCTCCACAGTGAGATAGAAACCCAGAATGTTCTTGTTGCTTATTGAAGTTTCTGTGGCATTTCTCTAAGTATTGTTACCTCCAGCATCAATTCCTATGGTCTGAATAATTTCCCAATGAAGCAAAATGTTTTTTTAGTTTCCTTTTACTCATTTCATGTTGCGTATTGCTGGGCAAGTAGCTTCACACCACTAAGCAGCTACTGAGATTCATTTTATGGAGCTGCATGTCAATGTCAATAGAAGTCTATTTACATATTCCTTACTTTTCACACAGTTTCCTTCTTGAGAGGCTTAATAAAGGTATGTGATTTTTTAATGGTTTGGGAAGGACGATAGGTGTAGAAAAAGCATTGGATCCTACTGAAAGTCAACAAGGCTGAAGTTTCCACTTTGGGCTTAATTTAGATGCTTCCAAAATGTACTGGCAAACTAATAGTATGAAATGAAAGCTATGTCTATATTAAGCAACTAGTACTGCACAATAGAGCAGAAGCAGAACGCTGCAGCATGGAAGCAAATGGTGTTGAGGACCCTACACTTTACTGGGCAAGAGCTCAGGAGTGTAAGTTTACAGCAGATGTACCCCAGTTCCTTGGGATGGGCAGCTCAGCACACTCATAACGTGAGGCCACCAAGACACATGTGGCACCAGGAGTGCATGTGGCACACAGTGTCACAGCAAATTCCTGGGGAGCCTCTCTAGAAAAGGTTTAGCTAACACTCTGTCAAACCTCCCTGCAAACCAAACCCAAATGCGCTAAATGGGGACAGCACAGGGGTTCACTTCAGCAGGGTGTGCTGGGCCCAAATCTGGGTGCTGGATTAGCTGCAGTCTGCCAGCCAGGACTCTACGTTAAAAGCACTGCCACAGCTTGCTTTCTTTTTTAGGAGGCCATAAAGAAAGATACTACAGATTTGTGTGCCTATCTCTGCATCTGTCTCTTTGTGATGATGCATTGGCAAATATTTTTGTGTGAAGTGCTTAATTTCAATGAGTCTTAAGCTAAGGCAGCTAACTACCCTGTTTTTGAATAAACTGCTTTTGAGCAAGATAAGAATGGCCATTTTAAAAATAGCTTTCCTATTGTCTTTTAGTATTACAAACTATTATGAGGCTTACCTAATATTATAACAGAATTATGAAGTCTAAATTCAGAAACTATTTGATCCCAACACTATAAATATATCGAAGGCTTAAGATGAAAAATGTACTGATTTCTGGTAGCTATTATTTCAATCAAATTTAAAATGCAAATAGTTTTCATTCCTTTTCATTATTTCTCTCAGAGTTTATTGTCTAAAGAAAACAGAACTATAAATAGCAGGTAAGAATGTCTTTCTTTGTAATAATATTTCCCTTAAAAATATTGATTTGTCATTGTTTTCATCTGTAAAGGCATGGAATAGAAATCCTGAACTCTATTACATTGTGCAAGTCCAGGTTAATTCTGTTAAAGGAGCTCCCTTTGAGTAATTCTGGCTTGACACTAATGTAATCAAGACCATGACACCTCGGTTGTTAAGGAAATCAAAAGAATTAAGAATTAGTATAAAAAGAAGAGTTCAGCACTCTCTGTAAACAAGGATGCATTTATACAAACATTTACATCCATGTTCTTAATTTTTTTCACTTCTTTGAGAACTGTAGGTTTACATTCCACCTCAAAAGGGCATCAAGAAGGGTCAAAGTTGACCTTGACTTTTTAGTCACTTCAGTAAAATGTCTGTCTTTCTGTGAAAGAAAGAAGTCTCTGTGAATAAGAAAAAGCACTCCAAAAATCACAATAATAAGCTCTTATTCCTATGTTTAGAAAATAAGTTACCAAACCAATTGGAGAAAAGCATCCTAGTTTACATCAGCCAGAGAAGAATGCCTTAGCAGCAAAAGGCAGAGCACACAGGACAGTTCTGATTTCCCTGGAAATGGTGCTCCTCACTGAGTCTATCCAGGGGCTCTGGGTGCTGATCAGCTTGGAAAGTCTCACACTGTTCAGAGGTTAAAATCTTTCCCTTCCACATCAGAGTAAACATTTGACAGAGAAACAGCCGGGCTAAATTGGGCTTTTAGCACCCCATAAAACTGAGCAGCACCTGAACTGTTTCTTCTAAGCACCATTGAGTTAAAAACAGAGATGTCTTGCTGGCAGCTTGCTGCAAATGTATATTATGACAGAATAAATTACATATAAAAATGTATTATTTATAAACACTACTACAGTCATTTCTAAACAAGTTCAAATTAGTGGGTTTTTATAGCTGGTTTAGTAAAACATTATTGCCTTTTTTACTAGTAAAATGCTAATCCTGGTTTCAGACCATGTAAGTGTGCCTTTGGCTTCTGTCACAGTCAGGTGACTTCAGTGTACAGCACAAAGACCAGAGCAGATCACTAAACAGCCAGTATTAAAATAAAAGGTGGTAATATTTTGGATAACGATAATAAATCAATGGTAATGTCTCTTATAACAGATTTCTTCTTATTATTTTATTACAGGTTTTCTTTTAAAGCAGCCCATTAAATTTAACAATCCTTTAAAATAAAATGTGAATGCATTAATGAAAATTAAAAGCTTTTCAGTAAATTTTGCCGTAATTTCATTCTAACCAAAAATTACTACACCAGTATCAAGCTTCTGCCATTTCAGGGGGGAAAAAATTAAAGTCTGCAATGTACAAGACTTCTTTCTAATAAACTTCAGCTATTTATATATTCCTTCATGGGATAATGTGTACAGGATCATGTTTCATTTTTATAGGACCCTGCAATTCAGCTCTTACTAAATTCTACAGGCTCTTTCCATTTCGGGAAGAATAGCAGTTCTTGAGATTTCCAGTCTGTTTAGTAACCCAATTAAGAGCATCAAGGGCAAGTCCTGATCATCAATGCTTCTAGATCATGGAATCTGATGGAGCCCACCAGGACATGGTCTGTGCCAGAGAGTTTGGGTTTTCTCCCACCAGCAGACCTGTCACCAGGGGTATAGTGGGAAAGGGTGGGTTGAGTCTCATGGTTTAGACAGTTCATTGTGTACTTCACTCCATGGTCAAGCAATGGTAGTGAGGGGAAGGCAGAAGCCATAGCCATTCTGCTTTCTCTACAGCATGTGAGGAGTCACTTTCCTTTAGCAGCAGTGACAAGACCACCAACTGATGAAAGCAGAAATACCACAGCTAGGTTTACCTTCAGTCAGAGTGATATCCATGTTCTGGCTGAAGAGCTGCCTTAATGTGTCTTCCCAAGAAGAGTGCAGATAGAAATGCCCTGATTTTCTGAAGTTTCAATAAAATAATGTGCTCCCTGTTACTCAACAGCCTGGAAAGATCTATCCACCTAGGGATAAGGAAAATCACATATATTACATTCACACATGAAGAGCTTCCTGAAAGATCAGCAAAGCCCAAATAAGGCCATGTTTAAAAAGAGAGGGACATAATCTGCCAGAAAACCTGGATAGACTGTTCTTGCCCAGTAGTGTGTGTTGTCCTGGAGTACGTTTATTGTCCTGTTACTGCACACCTCTGGGAAACCCATGGGCATCTTTCCTTCTTGAAACAAACGTCTAATGGAATCTGCTCCCCTGCTCTTTCTGCCTCTGCTTAATCAGTGATCATGTCTTTCCCCTTATTTCTAGGGAAGAAGCTCACATTCCTTCTCTCAAGATGAGTCATTGCTATCCCTAAGGTGGTTTTGCAAACATTGCCACTTGCACAGTTACAGAGCTGCCAGGTTGAGCTCATGCCCTATTCAGCAAACCTGGGATCTGGCCTCTTAAGAAATATTGCAACCATTTTGCAACTCTCTTGCAAACATAAACCTCTGAGCAATGTCATCAGATTTCATTACCCAAAATTCCAAACTATACTCTATGAGCTAAAATTACTTTCCAGTTTGCTGAGCCCACACAAGGATTACATATTTAAACTATTTCTGGAAATAAATAGATATGAAAACGATAAATAAAATGTCAAACAATGTGACAGAGTCAGAAGAAGACAAGACTAGACACAGACCATCACAGTATTAATAATGAGCAGGCCCACCCTTCCAACAGGTCTGCCCTGCAGGTGGTGTGTACCTTGTCTGACAATGTTGACACACATTATCTCAAAACTGACACGAAATAATAATGCAGCCAAGCTTTGAAAGAAATGGGGAGAAAAGTCTGTAATAACAGCATTTTACTTTTATTGCCTAGCAGTTAGAATAATCATCTTCTCTGGTTGGTACCCTATTATCAACAGAGCAGTAAAGCTTCAGTGTAACTCCATGCCATAAAATCTAATTGACTGTTGTCCAAACACTGGATGTAAAGCAACATGCCACAAACTTGTCTCTTGTCCATTTACTGCAGTGCTTGGGAAGTGCTGTAGTGATTTACTGACCAAGGTGCTCTGCTTACTGCCTGTGATTTACTCTGCAGCCATGCAGAAAATGACAGGACTGACAGATTCCAAGAAATGTTTGTCAGCCATTACCCCCATGAGTTAGCAAAATGTTCTGGTTGGTGATAAGCAATTCTCACCAGAATACTATTTTGTATTTATTCTGGATTTTACTATCTTATCCCTCAGTGCTTCTAAAAATGTTCTTCTTAAGGTTTTGAATGAAATTTTTATTGGCTCACATAGTGTGTAATTTACAGTCTCCATAAAAGTGCTGAATGTTAACCAGAAGTATTAGATAAGAATTTTAGAAAGCTGTATTTAAAATAACCTACGAAGGCATTCAGAAACGCAGCACAAAAATAAATACTGAGGAAAGCACAAAAAAAAAGGACAGCAAATATATAGTGTGCTATAAAGTAGTGGTACTGCTCTAAAATAGCTTGATTACCATTAGCATAAAATTACAGAATTATCTGCAACCAGAGAACAAAGTAAAATATTATTATTTGGATTTGAGCTAAGCTGCTTTCTCAGGCAGGGACAAGGTTGTTAGGACATCATCACTCAGGTGCGAGGATTAAATGAGCTCTTTAACTTTTCTGCAGACAGTAACATCCACTTTCAGGACAGAGGTGAGCAAAGCATTTAAAAGATCAATAGCCTAAAAGGACAGCATACCATGTAAGACCCAAGATCTGTCTATAGACCAGTAACCTGAATCAGAAAAAGAGGTGCCCATGATAGGGCAATAAATGATCATTACTTGGACACAGGCTTCCATCTTCTCATAAGCAGCATTTTAACAGATAGCAGTGCCCAGGATTCTCACAGAAATGCATCTACTGTTCTTCTATAAAAAACAGACTCCAGAAGACCCAACCTGGTCCTTTGCTGGTAAGAGTAAGTAATTTTGTTTTGAGATTTCTCAAAAATGCCAGATCCCTTGGGCTACTCAAGCCCAGGAGAGTCAGCCACTGCACAAGAGAGGCTCCAGCCTCCACACAAAGGTTGGACTCACTCACATGGGAGAACATAACATGCTATCAGCACTCTCTAAAAGGTATGCAGATACCTCAAATTAAAACTAAAAATGTTTAGTAGATATGAGAATATTCAGCTTTATAATACCTTAGCATACCATGTTATATTATGTGTTCCAGGGGAAATTGGGAAGAGCAGAATTAACTGTGCTGTTGTGAGAGAAACACATTAAAAAACATTTTATTAATAAGATGCTAGTGGTGGCATCAATGAACTTGTGATGGTCTGAGAGAAAATGTTTAAATAGTTAGTCATATTGATGGAAGAAATTAACAAGATTGCAAATCACACATGCCCCTGCTCAATGTCAAAAAATGCCTGAGGCAGGAGCCTGTTCAGCTGCTAGCCAAAACCTTTCCCTGGGGCTGTATTTCCCTGGGATTTTTCTCCAGCCCAGGCCTATGGAAGAGCACCCTTCCCAGGATTTGCAGATGCTCTGCATGGTGTGGTCACAACCTTCTGGAGGCATGGGATTCACTATATGACAATTTCCAAGGGGGTCCAAGATATCTCAGAAACACCAAAAATTTCATGAGAGTGACAGTTCAGCTGACATACGTGAGACTTTCATTTATATATCCTGTAATATACCCAGAGTAGAGGCAGCTGGAGTTCCAGGTGTGAGGTATTCACAAAAATTATTTCAGCCTCAAATTCTAACCAGGCAGATTTCCCAGAACAGACAACTTTTTACTTGGGGAAATCCAGACATAAGGATAGGAGAACAGGCTACAGAAAAGCCTCTCAATTGTTTAGAGGTTCCTGCTTGGGCATCATTTTTTTTACAAAGTGTTACAAGCCTGCGACATCTCTGTTCTGAAAGTGAATTAAAATTATATTAAAAATTGTTTCAAGTGGATTTCAACAGTTCACAAAATGTTAGCTTAAGAATATGTATTCAGAGAGGGAACAGCAGGAGTGCCTCTTGGACTTATTAGAAACCTGCAGAGAGGTAGAAATTCAAAATAAAAATCCTCAGAGATACTAACATCAGAAATGAGGCAGTAGCAATGCTGAAGAGGACTCACCTTCAACACTAGATTACAAAAAAAAAAAAAAAATAATGAGTTCTCTGATACAGCCAGGGATAAATCTGTGGAGAACATGCAGATATTCTGGTGGTCTTAAAAGCAGTTGTTAATAACTTGATTTCTCTGCCCTGTTTTGTGTTGTTGATGAAGAAGAAATTAATTCAGGTTATGTCTAGGGCCAAAGGAGCTGGTGGTTGAAGAGCTCTGTGGTTCTTTGCCTTGAGTGGCCATTCAGAAATAGAGAAGTCAATCCACACTTATGGAACTCAAAAACCAGAAGGGGAAGTTATATCCCCCAACTTCTAGAAATGAACCACCCCTAACTGTGTGTCACAGGAACCATCCCACCCAAACATCATTATGGGACACAAAGAGATATAGGAAGAAAGCTCAGCTAATGTTGGTTACATAAAGGTTTGGATCCCTTAGCAGCAATAGGGGATAGGTGTGTGAAGTAGATGGAATTACTTAGAGTCAGTAAGGTAAATCTCACATAGACAAAATTCTGGAGGAGGTCAAGTTTGAGCAAGACACAAACACTTTATTAATTTTAATAGCTTCAGTCCTAATTTGTACCATTGCTTTCTAAAAGGAATGCAAATATGAACAGAAAAAAAATCAGTACTTAAAGGTTATCTGAGCGTACAATTTCAAGACTGCATTTCAACATTTTCTATGAAATAATAATATTTGGAATGATTCTATGAAGCTGGTATTTTTAGAGGGGAATATGGCAGAAATACCCAACTCATGAACAATTCTGATTGAAAGTAAAGCATAGAGGAATTCAAGTATGAAAATTTTAAGTTAATCAGGAATTGTTTTACTTTCTAGTCACTCTCCTTACAGAATACCATTCCAGAAATAATGGGTTTTTGAAGGACTGAAGATTAAGGAAGCCAGAAATACCATGTCCTTTACTGGGATTTTTTCCTTTCATGTTTATGGAAGAAACATATAAACCACAACAAATTTTAAACTTTACATGTCATACTAACAACAATGCAATAAGGAATGTTGGAGTTACTGTGAGTATTTTTGGCAGAACTGGACTCATCAACTATAGAAATCTGTGTTTGCAAGCACCTGGTGCTGAGAAACACAAGTTGAACAAACCCTACAAGAAATAAAACAAGTATGATTTAAAAAAATAAAAATGAAATTATAAAATCCCCTTTGTTTTGTTTTATTAAGCAGAGAAAACACCAAATTATCTTCTATACAATAGTCAAGCAGTAGAAGGGTTGTAGTCTATCAAATAATCTGTTTAAAGATACTCTCTCCATGGAAACTGTAAACAATTTGCAGCTAGCTCTGGGTGCAGCTGCTGCTGCCTTTCTTGTCTCCTTGGTAGCTACTAAAGATGAAAGAAAAACAGAAACAGTGCAACATGTTAGTTATCACACAACCTGATGGGACAAATAAGGATGAACAGAGTAGATTTCAAGCGATGACAAAATCAGGCTCCTCCAGAAATTATTCCGCTTCCCATTTTACTGCTACTTCCTAGTGGGTCAGATTGTTTGAACTACTGTTATATATAAGTTTATTAACTCTTACTGTGCTTTTATCTCAGGTGAGCACACCTAATTGTGTTTCCTTTTATTCTGCCCTTTAAGGGTCACTTTTCTCGGCTTGCGCTATGCATAGGTACTTACCTGCACATGGTAATACTCCTAAATGACCAGAGACCCACAAATGAAATATGGTTCATAAATAACTTCTGCAAAGTCAAGAATCAACTTACAAGACTGCCCAGCTCCAGCAACTAGAAATCACATGACTGAGAATCTAGAATTATACTTTTAAAACTACCTACCCATGATGTATTCACCATACCCATTAATGCATCCTGCCTGTGCAAAATCTTCCCATGCATGAGGAAAGTAAGCCAGAAGTTACAAAAAGAGCAACTTTAAGTGTGGGTCTTGCCCATGCAGGAGTGTGGAGATGAACTGGACGACTGGAGGAACCATTACACTTCTGGGCCAGTTCTACTGTAGTACAACAAGATTCCTAGTTTGCACTGAGATCCATACATATTTCTATTTACAACAAATAAAATGGAAAAATTAAAATGCATGACCAGAAAAATCCATTTCAACATAGTTTGATTCCTGAATTTAATGTTAACATTTTATTTTCCTTAAATGATGTTAAAGTTATACAGCCAAATTGCCTTCAAATAATTTAGATCAATTATATTTCTATTTGTGTGGTTTTGTAGGAAAATTATTCCCTACTTAAGATGAAAATTTCTTTTAAATGGAAGTCCTGTAATTCAGAAGGAGTACAACAGATAGACTCACAAGTAAAAAGTAACCTGTTAACTTTGTAGGAGATGGCACTCCTGGTAAAAAAAAGTTGAACCAGAGTTTTTTTACTTCTCTGTCCATCTTCAAGTTTCAAGTTTACAGCACAGTATCTATCAAAATCCAATGATGCCACCAGATTTGGTGGTGCTCGTCCCTGGCCCTGCAGTTCTCTGTACTGGAAAAATTGCTATTGCTCCCAGTCCACGTGCCCTGCTGCCAAAGGAAATGGGGGAGAGAACTGCATGTACATAGTTCCTCTGTGTCTCCAAGTAGCATTGAGTATTGCCAGGATGCTTACCAGGACTTTGGCCTAAGAAATTCTCTAGTGACTTGTCACAGAATCATAGAATAGCCTGGGTTGAAAGAAACCTAAAAGATCATCTAGTTTCAACACCCCTGCCATAGGCAGGGACACTTCCCACTAGATCATATGGCTCAGAGCCCCATCCAACCTGGCACTGAACAACTCCAGGGATGGGGCATCCACAACTTATGTGGCCAACCTGTTCCAATGCATCACCATCCTCACAGAGAATTTCTTCCTATCACTGATTTAAACCTACTCTTTTTAAGTTGGAAGCCATCCTCCCTTGTTCTGTCACTACATGCCCTTGTAATCAGTCCCTCTCCATCTCTCTTGTAGGCTCCCTTCAGATTCTGGAAGATCACTATTTGGTCACTCCAAAGGCTTTTCTTACCCAGGCTGAACAATCCCAGTTCTCCCAGCCTTTCCTCATTGAAGTGCTGCTCCATCCCTCTGATCATCTTCATGCCTCTCCTCTGGATTTGCTCCATGACAGATCCATGTTCTTCCTGTGCTGGGGACAGCACTGCAGGTAGAGCAGAGTAGAGGGACAGAATTCCCTCCCCCACCCTGCTGGTGACATCTCTTCATTTCAGCCCAGGACAAGATTGGCTCTCTGGGCTGTGAGCACACATTGCTGGGTCCTGTCCAGCCGTCCATCCCTTGTCAACGTCTGTATGTCCACTAGTGCTATGTGTGGCAAGACACCAGTCTGCAAGAACCAGAGTTTCTGACGTGACACGACACTGACCTTTCCCAAAATCATGCCTACCAGGATACTGTGCTTTAGCAATGTAGGCCAGCCTGACAAGTTTTTTCAGTGCTTCTTTACCACCTGTTTGAAGAACTCTTCAGCAAATCAGTCAGAGGAGGTTTAAGGAGACTGATCCCCAGCAAATCAATTCAATCCTAAATGAAAGCCCTTTTGTAGTCTTCTTTAAAATGATAATAAAAAAGCCTGATTAAGTAAAATACAGTTTACCTTTAATAAAACTACCACAAAGTAATTGTGTTGTATAACAAAGAATATATCAACGCCCATATTTATAGATTTTCCATAGTAGCCAAAGTCACAATGATCCATGTGCCTTCAGCCAGGTTAGTTATTTCTTATTTTAGAAGTATAGGAAGAATAATTTAAATTTAATTATCCTTTTAAACTGCCATAAAACAGAGTTTTAGCATTCGAAGAAATCATCTTTAAATTAATCTCTGAATAGAGTGATAACACTGTTCTAGATGGCTAATTATTGAAGAACTTATTATAGGTTAGTGAGGACAGTAATCAGCCCACCAGTGTGGAGAGCTTTTGGAGTTCGACCCATCTGAGGGACACATATCCATGCATTAAATCCTGACTCTGTTACTGCCACTGTCATAGCTGATGGTTCCATCTGTGACTAGGTCCAGAGCCTGAATCCCCAGAATCTAATTGCTAAAAAAACCTTCAGGAGGAACCACTAACAACTACTGTGGATAAAAAAGTTAAATTAATTTAAGATCTGCTAAGGGCATTTGCTCTAAATCTAAACTAAACTTATATAATATCCCTGAGGTTCAAAGCCTTTGGCTTTGAATTATTCTGGTATGTTTCAGCTTTTTAAGCTTTGGAGATGAAAGTGTCAAAATATCACAAGTCAGCTTCCTCATATGAGATTTTCCATGAAATTTTGCAGACATAAGAGGTTCAGGAAATTTAGAAAAGTTTCAATTAAGAGTGTATTGCTTGCCTTTGCTCACCCTACAGTATTTGTTACATGCGAAAAACACAGTACAACCACACACACATATGCAGGGACTTCTTAGGTATTTAGGGCCATTAGAAATGTTCCCTGTGTCAGATCAATGAAAATTGGAGTTTTATATTACCTGGGAGGAAAAAAAAAAAAATCAACAGCAACATTTGAAGTGGAGTTGATCTATATCTGAAGAAAACAGTTAAACATAAAGTGGTTTAAAATATGATGGGATTTGTTCCTTAGGTTCTTCAAGATTCAGTTTGAAAATGTAAACTGGCATTGTACTAAAGATTTTGTTTAAGCAGAATGAAAGTACAATGGATTTTGAATATAAAAAAGCCTTTTTCAAGGCAAAACACACAGAAAATATGCAAAAAAAGGTTGTCTCAGTGATAAGACAAAGAAATAATTGAATAAATAATACATACCTGAATAGAGTCCTATTAAAAACAACTTATATTGAAGCAGCTTTTATAATGGCCATGAGTTCACTTAGAAGTAATGAATAATTGCTTAGCTTCAGCACAATGACAAAACCTGTATCTATTTCAGCAGAGACAGAATTTAAATTTATATGTAGTGAGTACAGTTAGGGGGCCTGTACTCCTCCTGCCTTTCTCACCTGAAAATTGCCTTCATTTGTAGCCCATTGGTATCCTGTTGGCTTCATTTTTCCCTCACTGAGAAAAAAACAGATTCCTGAATTTTAACTCAACTATCACCAATAATTCTGAAATACTGGATAAGCACAGAATTGATTCTGAGAGGCTTGATTTGAAACGTCATCCTGAAATGTGGAAGAGATGCATTTGATGACCAGAGAGCTCCCTATAAATTGCTACTAGCAAATGACAAAGATAGTAAATAGTACATTTGCTAGATTTCTATACTATCCTATATTTCCAGCACAATTAGTTGAATAAGACTGTTGAAATTTTTTTCTATATTTCCCAAAAGTTTGCTCAAGCTTTCAGATTCTATGTATGCATGTAGATACAGTTTTATCTGTGGGCATAATTTCTAGTTTGATGTTTCAGATTAACCCCAGCCTTTTCAGGTAAACGTCCTTGTACCTCAGTTCTCCACCTGTAGAACAGATACAAAATAAAGCTACTGCAAATATAAATTAGTTTATCTGAGATGCATGATGTTCTGGTTATTATAATTGTACAAGAAAACAGAGAGAAATGGTATTTTTCTAATTCTTTCAATCTAAATTGCAGGCAAAAAGACTAAAGGAGAACAAAGACATTAAAGTTTAGATCCAAGTTCTCTGGTCTGTTTGTCACCCTTGGTTATGATCTTAGAGCTTATGAAATTAGGGAGGAGATACCTATATGTTGCAAGAGATGAGCTCTCCTGATTATCACTCAAAGCAGTAATCATGTCTGAAATGCTCCTTTCAGTGTCAATGCAGGAAATGATTTATGGGATTATGCATTTCTTTTCAGAGAAATTTCTCTCTCCAAAACTAACTTCTAAAAATCTAAGTATTATACATGAGAATTTTCTCTATGTGAGCTAACCCACTCTTTTATAGCACTCTTCTTCTTATTGGAACCAGCTGTGGCCTATGAAGGGCAGGCCTGTTCCTAATCTTTGGGGATTAGTACAGCTGCAACTCCTCAAGGGTGAGACTACCTTCTGCACTCTATTTTCTTACATTCTATGCCCCACATATAGGTAGGATAAATGGGAAAGGTTTTAAACTGAAAGAGGATGGGTTTGGATCAGATATTAGGAAGAGATGCTTTACTGTCACAGTGGTGAGACACTGGGACAGCACAGGAAGTCATGGATGTCTCATGCCTGGAATTTCTCAGAGCCCCATGTAGCTCAGGGCAGAGCTACATGGGGCTCTGAGAAACCTGATCTAGTGGAAGACATCCCTGCCCTTGGTAGTAGGGTTGGAACTAGATGATCTATAAGTTCCTTTCCAACCCAAACCATTCTATGATACTATGACTCCATAAGAGAAAAAGAACAAAACAGAGCTCTTTCCTTCAGATATTCCCAGTTTTTTATAACCTGAGATTCTTGATCTCCATGATATTGGAACATGGAGCATTTTTTTCAGACATCTTTAGTACTTCTAAACATAAAATATGACTTCCTCAAAGGGATCCCTTAGAATGGTTCTAATAAATATTAAAATTTTATTTTAGGATTTCTGCTATGATAGAGGTCACAAATCATTCATAAAAGTTGAATTTGAAAAAATAAAATTGATTTTGAAATAAATTAAAACACCAGCTAAAAGAAAACCACATTATGAAATATATTCCACCAGTTACTGCCAGCACCTCTTAAGTGATCTGAATTATATATCTGTATGTTCTGGCAAAATGAAATGCACTGCAGATCAGAATGTTTCCCTTTGAGCTGGGAAATAGAGTGTCATGCACATGCCTACTCTCAGGAGAAATACACTGTATACACAACACTACTATATGCCTTAAAGGAAGAAATAGTGGATTAGTCACCCCCTAATCCACTATCACTCCAAAGGACTTTTCTGACATTATATCTAGCCTCAGACAAGCTGTATACAGTTGAGACTAATGTCTTTTCAAGTGCATTTTTAATGTAATTTTTTTTAATAAAGTGTATGAAAAATATATTCCTTAGTAAAAGAAGCCTTAGAAATAGTTATCCTTAGTAAAAGAAGCCTTAGAAATAGTTATCCCACGGAAGGAGACAGACCTCATTGAAAATAAATCACTCTTTACTAATCAATTTAGAGCAGAGTATGAGTCCCAGTAAACATAACATATTTTCATAACTGTGGAAAGGAAAGAATCCATTTTTTCTCCCTAAAATTTGATGGGAAGACAGACTGTCTTTTCTGGAGGGATAAAAAAAGAAGTCATTACAGAGGAGAAAAAATATATGGTCTGGACTTCTAGAAGAATTGATTGAAGGACATTAATAAGAAAGCTGGAATACTCCACTACAGGATACAAGTGACAGTCATAAAGCTTGAAACTTGAATAAAATCTTGACAAGAAGAAACAATCCTGAAGTGAGAAGGAAAGGAAGACCTTTCTGATCTAATTCTAGGGAAGTAAGTTAAACAGATTTTTTCTATTTATTTCTTCACCCATTATTTCTATGAACTCCAGTGACTGAGCTAGCTGCTTCTGACATTATAAATAAATGATTGCCTATTTGTTCAACCTGTTTTAAATTAAGAATAATTTTTTAAAAAGAAAACCTGAATCAAACCAAAGCACTTCTCAAGAAGTTTCAAAGGTAAATAGTGAGTTTTGTTGACATGGTAACAAAGTAGACCCCCATTTGAGCTTCAAAATCAGAGCAGAGAATAGGCAACAGAGGGTCAGGAGGTTCTCAGCTGTCTTCAGGTGGTGGCTGAGGGGACGCTGGAGGATCTAACAATCAATAGCATACTGAGATACATACTTGAATGATAAATCTCAAGAGTAATAAACTTTAAATAATGTCTGAGAGTGAGACAGAAATAAGGACAAATGTGTTTTTCAAGTATATCGTGGCACTGGCAGTTTTGTGTGTGTTAATTACAGGCCTCAAATCCTAGCAAAGGACACAGATTTTCCACTGTAATACATTACTCTAAAAATGAAGAATTTTAAGATCAGGAAAAGGGAAAAAGTCAGAAGATTTCAAGGACAATAATTTCATGGGTAAACTGAAGTTGCTGTAGTCCTACTCCCTTGTTTCTTAGCTCACTCATACCATTCAGATGGTAGAGAACTGCAGACAACCCAAAGATTAGAAGAGAACATTACTGACAACTCCAAAAATTCAAGAATCATAAAATAAGCATAGAAATTATGAGATTGTAAAGCCCTGAGATTTAAAAAAATATTTGAGTATCTGTCTGTCTTTGGAGACATTAGGCTTCACTTGAGTCATACAAACTCTTCAGCATGACCAGAACAAAATGAAATCTGAGCGTTTCAAACAAACAGAGGAGCTGGCTTTACCCAGAATCCACTAAGCATTGCAAGGCACATCATAAAAGTTACAGACATCAGCAAACAGGATTGTTAAAGCAGTCGTGTTTTCACAGAAACCCCAAGCCATGATGAATTCCTTTCTTCCCTTGATAGTCTGCTCCAATGGCTAATTACACTTATAAAAGTTGTGGTTTCTTTTCATTTTTCATCTTGATACTTTTCTAACTCATTTTATAGCCAAGGAGAGTCTTGCCATGGCTTCATCATTTTAAGTCCCTAGTTTTGAGAACCACTTCTATTTTGATGAAAACCACCAAACTCAAAAAATATCTTTGGTGTTTTTATGAGCTTTATTCTTTTTTTTGTTTGCCAGGGTAGCTGTCTTGCAATGGACTGGAAGATGGAAGGTGCTGTGTGCAGACACAAAGGCAGCCTTGCCAGTTCTTTTTCTTGCCAGTTGAATCTGAGTCAGCAGTGCCCTGGCAGACAGGAAAGCCACCCTTGTCCTGGGGGCACCAGGCACAGCAGCACCAGTGGGAATGTCCTGCTCTGTTCTGCTCTGCACTGGGGCGGCCTCACCTTGAATGTTGTGTGTTGTTCTGGGCACCAAAATATAGGAAAGACATTAAACTATGCATCCAAAGGAGGCCAACAAAGATGGTGAAGGACCTTGAGGGGAAGCCATATCAGGAGCAGCTGAGGTCACTTGGTCTGTTCAGCCTGGAGGAGACTGAGGGGAGACCTCATTGCAGTCTGCTGCTTCCTCATAAGGGAAAGAGGAGGAGCAGACATGATCTCTTCTCTGTGGTGACCAGTGACAGGTCCTCAGGGAATGGTCTGAGGTTTTTGAGGTAGGTATAGATTGGATATTAGAAAAAGGTTTGATATTATTCACTCAGAGAGTGTTTGGGCACTGGAGCAGTCTCCCCAGGGCAGTGGTCACAGCACCAGCCTGACAAAGTTCAAGAAGTGAACTTGGGCACATGGTGTGACTCTTAGGAATGGTGCTGTGAAGGGTCAGGAGTTGGACTTGATGATCCTGATAGGTCCTTTCAAACTCAGCATATTCCGTGATTTCCTGTCTTTCTCCTGGCGAATCACACAGATGCAGAGCACGAGCCTGACCACAGGTCCTCAAGTCCACATGCATAAGAGACATTTGCACCTCTGAACCACAAGTGGTCTAACTAGTGAATACAGCAGGATGTTATTCAGTACAGTTTGCAATATATTCCAAACTCCTTACTCTCTTTTGATTTCTTCTTCCATGGATTACAACACTGTGTAATAAAAAGCAGCTGCAGTAATTTCAGTTTCATATGAGTGAGTACTTAACATAACTCTTCTGGAAAGCAAACCACAAACCACTCTGAAAAGCAAAATATTGCTATCCTAGTTTGCATGACATTCAGATATTACCATAAAATGTAAGTTAACCATTCAAACAAAAAAAAAAAGATCATAGTAATGCAAATTTTATATTTTTATATAACTTATTATTAATGTCTTTCATATCCAGAGGAGGAAGACAGCGAGAGCTCCTCTATGGATCACCTAAATGATTGTATAAAATAGTTATAGTAGTTCGCATTTTTCACTTCATTCCCACACTTTTAAAAAATGGTAGTTCAGAGGACTCTCTTGCCTGAAAGCATTTAGAAAGGAGGTATCCATCTTTCTTCTTATTAGCCCAGACATTTTCCTAAGGATGTAGAAGATATCACAGTGTGTTTTGAGTTCAACTATTTTTTCTGTGGCTATTCCTTTATCAGGACTTCAAATACATCAGTGAAAGACAGTTTCTTGTGAAGAAGTCTTAAGGAACAGTAGGAACAGGAACATAGTAAAAGCTTCTTACCAACACATTATATTTCATCCTCGAATAAAGTCTGAACAACAATTATTCCAGTTTGTTTAATAGAAGGATAACAGTTTTACAGCTATGGATCCTCAAAAGGCACATGGAGTTCCTGAAATGTATGCAGCATATAAAGTAAAATTGATTAATGTAGTGGTCACCTGAGTTTCAGTTTGGGCTTTTTGAAAGGATTTTTCTTTTTCTGTTTCCTAATTAATTTTTAGTATAATAATAAAAACTTAAAGAATTTCTGGAGCTTACATGTCAGGAGTATAGTGTGCAAACTACAAGAGGAAAAAAATCTTTCAGTGCTTGTGATATATTTTAGGACAAAGAGAAAACCAAGCATCAAAGAAAAAAGATCTGTTTACAATATTTTTGCCTCTTTTTTTCAGAAGAAAAAAATATTCAGAAAAAAAAAAAATAAAGCAAACATCTTCCATGGGAGTAAAGAGTAGCTAATAAAACACAAAACATAAGCCAGACATATTAAAATGATGCAAAGTGTCTGAAAGTGTAATTAAACAAATGATTTATCTATGAAATTTTTTCTAGGATATACATGTAACTATTGCTTTGGTCTCTTTCATCTGGAACATTTGTTACTTGGAATACCAAGAGTAAAGGACAATATTTCTAATCCAATTTGTAGAGATAAGTTCATTGCTTCTGGTTCTACTTTAATTAGGTGATAGATGTATAGAGGTTACGACCATGACACATTTCTCCTGAAAGCCACAAAAACCAAAGCCATAAAAAATAACAGAATCTAATCCTTTGATCCATTAAAATCTAACACACTGATATTTGTCATCTTGTATGGTTATGTACAAATACTTATATCTTATGAAAACAGATAATTTTTATCTTGACTGCTATATTCAGATTTTATCAAGTTGATCAGTCTGTTAAACTGCATGCCTGAGAGATATCTCATACGGAAGTTCAGCTCGTGAGAAGGAGTTATGTGTTTATCAGGAGGCCTCAATGGCAGCAGGTGTAACCATAGCTAAATGAATAAATCCCCAAGTAGCATTTAGAAAGAAAGAGAATAAGAACCAGGTCATCCAAACATGTCACCAGTTTGGGCTTTTTTTCCACAGGTCACCCTATTCCTCTGTAATTATGAAAGCACTGCTATTGCATGTTTAAGTTCCATGGCAATGACACTGTGTATTTACTAATCTGGCAGTTCATAACATCATAATTACATTTACAAATATCTGACAATACAAGTCATTTTCTTCAATGCAGTGACCCATTAAAACCTTTCAAAAAATTAACACTGACTGCATTCTTTGAGAAAATGTTCAATAATTAATTGATACACAGAAAATGTATTATTATTATTCACTTCCTTCAACTATTATTCTGGGCAATTACCTCTGCTCCAGATATGCTTTTTTAAAAGAGACATATGTGAAACTAAATTCAGAAGAAAACATACCATGTTTTGATTTTAAAGGAGGAAAGCACATGTTTGTATTCTCTCGAGATTGTGATGTGTGTCAACTCAAAATTGTTTAGGAATCAAATTTTGAGAAACTAGTATTCAACATTTTTGCCTCAAAAATGTAACAGCTGAAAAGAGAGGTTTACATAGCATGATATGTATAGGTATCTGTCTTTTATTGCTCTATCTTTTCTAGATTGTGATCAAACACTCTATTAGACTTACACTTCTGGGATTTGTACTACCTTCTTGTAATCTTAATACCTGTCAGGAATTTCTGAGCTGTTTTATCACTACAAGTATCCAGTAGATTTTTGGTAACTCAGTGAATGCAGTGTTGAAGGGGTTGTTTTCTCCTAATACTATCAGTATCAAAGAGAGACACATTGTCCATGCAGAATTCAGGGTTTCAGAAGATTGGTTTTTTTAAATTTTTCATTGAAAGGCTAGTGAGTCTTCATATGGATAACCTGATTGGAATACAACAAAAATTGCAAAGCCATGTTCCTATTTGATCCCCCAGGAGCACTGAGAAATGTATCTAGTTGAAGCATATGATCAGTCTCTCTGACCCTTTGCTTAAGCAGGTTGTTTTAGACAAGGAGCACAGTCCCTAGGCACTTACTTATATTTCTGCCTATATAAACATTTACAATGGCTGGATGCTCAGGAGGGAAGATAAGTCTGTATCATGCACTGCAGCATGATGTGGAGCTACACAAACCAGCTTTGGAAATGCTGGCAGGTCTACACAAAAATGGCTTACTGTGAATCCTTCTGTGCCAGCTGAATGCATGGACCAGTTCAAGGGGAAGCTAGATGAGGTTGTATTGTAATATAAGAGAGGCTAGAAAGAGACCATAAGAGCATCACCATAAATGCTCTTCACCGGTTCAGTAATATAGTTTCATGAGAAGAAACTAGTTTTTGTCCTAGAGGCAGGATGGCTGCCTCTATAATAGCAATGTTCTTGGAAATTAGTCCTACTTTTCTAAAGCATTTTAGCTTCATTATAATCAGATTACTTAATGTTGCACCCTTTTTACAATGTCTGTTTTAACTAAGGTCACACACTGCTGCCTAACAGCAGCCAGTTCTGTAGCTTCCTGAATTAGAGATCTGGTGTCTGATTCAGAGCAACCCTTTTACTCAAACCGACTTCAAACAAGCTCAAATGTTACTTAGTGCTCCCATCTCTTCCTCTTTTTAAGGGCTCTTTCTTCAGTACATTGATAACTTTCTTTCTCTCTGTTTCATATATGGAATTGGTAGTGTCACTGAAGGCATCTGATGTCCAAACTAATTTTATTTCTTTTGTATTCAATATGGTCCATACTAACTGTTCCTAATCATAAACACCCTTGTTCAGTATAGGCAGCACCATGTCATTTGTAGAGAAGGAACCTCCAGAATCCAAGCAGGAAAAGTGCACTTTTTAACATAAGTAACTGTTCTTTTTCTGGCCACTGCAATATCAAACACCATAAGGTATGGAGAAAGACCCACACATTGCATAATCAGACCATTTCAGTTCAAAAGTCACCCTCTTGAGATTGAAATTTGCCTGGAAATTGAGGTCTGTAACAAATCATGTAAATTTATGCCCTCCCCTCACTAACTATGATTTAGGACTGACTTGAGACATATGTAAACTCTGCAGAGTAGAACAAGTCAGGAGAATCATTACTCCCCAGGCACAGGGGTGGGTAAAGACCCACCCATGGCTGGTGAGCTGTGTGCCCAAACCCTTCTGCTGATTTTTGGGACATGGCAGAGACCCGTGAGCTCAGCCTCAGCACTGCAGCAACACACAGTCCCTGCAGAGATAAAGCCACAGTCTGGAGCCCCTCCCCTGTACTGGCAGTCCTAGAGGAGAGGCAGGTCTGGAGAGGAGCTCTTGGAAGAGGCTATCTTCCCTTGATTGTGGCTGATTGTGTCATCAGAGAATGGCACAGACACAGGACGACACAGACCAGAAAGAGGTGCAGAGACAATAAATATTCCCTGCTAGGGCTGAGCCACACATTTCATTCTTGCACATAGAGCAACCTAAGGAGAATATTATCTTGTCCCGTTAGGCAACCATCGTCTCAACACAGAGACAGTTGAGAAGGACAGGTCTCTGCCATAACCACGACTGCTATTTAACAATCCCCAAGACAGTATTATTTTAACTCATCTTAGGAGCAAGAAAATTGAATTTCTTCATTGCTTCATTATACTGAGATATCTTAGCCTGATCTTGGCTGATCCCAACTGGATTAACTGATCACAACTAGATTTATCCCACTTAACTTGAAGCACCTTACTGTGGCATAAAATGTTGAGGGTAGCCTGACCCCATTATAATCAATGGGATGAGAAAAAATGGGCTAAAATTGACTTCTGGAAATAATGTTATCTCTGTTCATTACAAAGTGCATTTGACCCTGAATTAGGCACCTTCATTTTGTGTCTGAAGCTAACAGGGAATGAATCACTCCTCTGCAACTTAAGACATCAAGTCCAATCAAGATTATAGTCTTACAGTCTTAACATTTATCCAAGATATTTGCTGCATCAGTTCCATCTTGAACAAAGTCTAGGGTTTACTGCATGGGTTCATCTGCTGCAGCAAACTAAGAGAGTTTCATTAAAATAATGTAATTAACTGGATCACTACAGGCAGATTTAAAGACTGGGTTTTAATTCATGTATGCCTCCACCTTCTGAGTCCCTACCATCAAACACACTTTTAGAAACTCACAGTAATTCCAAAGGAAAAGCACTTCCTGCAACCATATTTCAGCCCTTCAACTCCCATTCCCTAAGGAATTTTCTCTTTAGATATTTTATACAGCATTTCTCTTCAGAGCTTTTGCTGCACACACAGCAGAATGGATATATTCACAATACATTTTTTTTGCATCAGTGGAACTCTAAGCACAAAATGCTTTGCAGACTGGTTGGGAAAATCATCACTTCTGTTTGCTATACTGCTTTAGTGTGAGACATCTAACTCCTTTTCATCCTGAAGTGGTAATAACCAGAGCAAACAGATGATAAAGAAAAATCATTGTGATAGAATAAAACACAAGAAAGAAAAAAATTACACCAGTTGGTTAGAGTTCAAGGATTTTTTAATACATTGATGTTATTCTACTCATCTTTTAACACTGCAAGTACACTTGTAATCCAAAAAGCAGTATTGAATAAAACTAAATATTTCCATTCCCTCCCAAGCTCTTACTTCCCTGGCATGTCAATCAGGGGCTTGAAATGCAAGAGTCATAATTCTGAAAACAAAGAAAAATTATGTATTTAAAATACTAGTTCTGATGTGTGCATCCTTTTGACAGGAATATGATCTCCTAAAGAAAGCAATATAATACCTAAAGAAGATTTTGTATTAAATCTTGTATATTAATATTATAAAATAAATTGTTATATTTCTGTATTAAATCAAGAAAACAACATTTTACCTTGCTTTCTGTCTTGTTTTACCAATATCAATTTTTATATACATATATTTCTAGGAAAGGATTGCTCAAAACATAGGAAGAATATGCTTGAAAGCATCTTGTCTGTATTAGGTAAACACAATGTCTTGGGCATAATTTGATTAAAATATGAGGGGGAAAGGTACTGAGTTTATCTTGAGTTTCCCCACCTCTTGCAGAAGACTCTTTCTAAAAGACTTGCTTTATCCTAAGATAAAGAAATTGTTAAAAGTTAAAATTAAAAGGTTAATTCAGAAAGTGAATGAAGATCTATAGTCTGAATAATCCAGAAGGTCAAGATAACTGATAAGAATGGTTCTCTATTGATCTTTTAAAATAGATTATCAGTTTAGTGATCACCAGTGATCAAATCTAGATTAGTTCTTTATCTTAGAGACAAATTTACGACATTGTGCTGATTCCAGCTAAAAGCCTCAGATGCCTCTATAAGGAAAAGCAACTTCTGTGAATTAACACTTTGATGTATTTCCATTTTTCTTGGAGCTTTCAATCTAAGCATCACCTTATTCAGCTCATGTAGAATTTCTAGATCTTTTCCAGTGGTGGACACATCTTCTAATAATGCAAACAGGGAAAAAACTTCACTCTTCTGAAAAGCAGGTACATCACCCAGGTGTTGTTGTTAGAAAATGAAAGGTGCAAAGTATCACTTTCCATGACACACAAATAAAATAATATGATGCCACTTTAATTTACAGACAATCCAGAAATATATTATCTCCATCTGTAGCCCAGACATAAAATTTAGAAAGATGAAATTCTGTGGCAAGGAGAAATGATTTCTGAAAATGCCATACTATCAGAAATAGTACACACTTAAAGGAAATATTATATAAATAAGAATCAGGCTTTTGTGTCATTGTTCCATAATTGAAAGATCATTTGATAGCAGGGCAGTGAGATTTTTGCATTTTGGAACAATTTCAGGAATTGATCATTAGAGCGTAAGGTACCTCTTGCTGTAGTATGAACCAGGAAAGCAATAAAGGCCGTTCATGCTATCTTACCCCAAGATATAGTCAGAGAGGATCTTGTCAGACAAAGGGTGAAAACTCAAGAACAAAAAGGCAGGCACGTTTTTCTTCACAGTGTTTGTCAGAACACATTTACATTGGGAAATAGATGGAAGGCATCTTGTCTAGAGCTATTCAGAGTAATCTGCCAAATTCACACTGGCATAATTCCAGAAACCATGTTAAAGTTTTGTCACAGATAAATTTTGTCTAATAGGAAGCATAATATTTCTAGTGATGATGCCTCAAGGCAACAGTAGTAGGAGTACTAATCATCTCTATCTGAAGGTGTTTTCTAAAAGAAATCACATTTCAGAAGCCTCAATTTCCATACTCCTAGTTCAATGCTGCTGAGAAATCATACATTATAAAAACATACCTAAAAGCACTGTAAGATTTGAGAAAACAGGTTAAGCAGTGAGCTGTACCTGTGTGGCACATTATTAACCTAGAGTAAGAGGAAGGCAGAAACATGACACTTTAAAACCCAGCAGTATTTTCTAACTCATCAGATATGGTCAAACTTAATATTTTTCTTTACAACACAGTAAGCATCACTCAAGATGTGATGATGCTTCCTATGTATTTTTACTACACATCTTTAATGATTTCCTGGTAGAATATATTTAGATTAGCTGATTTAAATGCAGGATGAACAAATGGAATGGTTATTTGTGGGGTAATATCTTTAGCATTTACTTGTGGACATGTTCTCACGTCACAATCATACAAAGAAATGACTAAATATTTAAAACAGTCTAAACAACTTTGGTCAAGCTACAAAAACCTAAGTTCCATTTTTTAAATAATTCAGGCTCTAGGAATCTAAGTCTCCTGTTAACAATGCTGACTTTGACTTTTCAGTAACTAGATGGCTTTTGAAAACACACTAAGGTGGTCTTTTGAAAATAGAAAGGGCTTCTTCCAAAATCAACTTTAGGCTGAAGTTCGGTGCCATCATTTGGAAACCGAGCATTTTGAATGAGTACCAATTAGGAATATGCAGATTTGAAACCCAAAATTATCCTATTTTAAAATCAAACCCTTTACACCAAAGATATATCCTACAGATTTTACATAGCATGCCCTACTCTGCCTTCTCTATAGAATCATAACTAATATTTCAGAGGCATATGCTCAAAAACTATGTTATTTTTTAAATGAATGTACTACATAGATACAGAGAGGGAGTGAGGGCAAATTATTTTACTTGCTGATCCTCTTCCACCAAGGTTCCATCTTCTTTGCTCCAATCTTTCTGCTTGGTCTCTGAGACTAGTGATTCCTGAGGGGTGGCATTGCCAGAAAAGACTGAGTTAAAAAGGCATTCATCACCTCAATCTTTTCCAAATCCTGTGTAACCAGGTCACCCATCTCATAGTACTGGGCCCACATGGTCCATAATCTTCCTTTTGTGTACCTATAGAAGGCTTTCTTGTAGTTTTTAACACCTCTGGATAGATTCAATTCCATTTGGGCTTGACTTTCTTAAACCTGTCTCTGCATGCTAAGACAATATCTGTGTATCCCTACCAGATTACCCATTCTTGCTTCCACTCTCTGTGTGCTTCATTTTTGTGTTGGACTTTGGCCAGGAGCTCCTTGCTCATCTGCAAAAGTCTCCTGGCATGTTTGTCTGACTACCTACTCATTGAGTGCAACAGGAAAACCTCAAATATTAACCAGTTTTCTTTTCTTAAGCCCTTATTTGCTTTAGGACCTTATCCCATGTGACGCTTTCAAGCAAGTTTTTGAAGAAGCCAAAATCTGAAGTCCAGGAAGTCCTGAAGTCCAGGAAATCTGAAGTCCAAGAATCCCTTCTGAAGTCCAGGGCTACGAGCTTGATTTTTACCTTTCTCTCTCTCTTCAAGATCCTGAGCTCCAACAGTTTTTGGCTACTGCAGGCAAAGTCACCCTTGATACACAACCCCAACAAGCTTCTCCTTGTTGGTGAGTATGATATTCAGCCGAGCACCTCATCTCATTGTCATTTGGGTCAGGAATAAATATTATTTACTGGACTTGCCCTGCTTTGCTTCCTCACATCATTAATACATCTTCCCAGTCTATGTGACTACTGGAGAGGAGAGAATGGTTCTGGATGAGTAGTGTTCATCACACTATTTCACAAGATGGAGAAGAAACATATTTAGCTTTTGTGGCTCACAGGAAAGCTCTAGAACAGTACGTGATGAAGGAAAAGTCCAAATGCTACCAATGTAACTTACGAGCAAGTAAACAACAAAATCCTAAGAGCGTCACTGAATTGTAAGTGATGAGGAAAACTTAAGGAGAATATTTTCTTCCTTCAAAGAATCAGCTTTGAAATGTTTACGGTACAGGCTGACAGTTATAAGACATAATTTGTTTTCCCATCTTTCTATTTTTCTGAAATGTGTAGGCATTAATTGAACTAGAAAGGGCCTCTAAAGCCTCATGTTGCTATATAATCTTTTACAATCAAGGTTTCAGATTTTAACTTTTCCTCAAAACACTGTTGATCATAAAAGAGATATCTTTCTGCTTTTAGCACTTAGTTTTCATTTCCTTCCAGGTAATGCCAGCAATCACTAGTGCTTCAGCAGCTTATTATTCATTAAATGCTCATTTAAAACACATTTTCTTCTGTATACTTTGGACTCTAAATAGTGTTTTGATACCTAGAGCCTTTTATAGTATAAGCCTTTCCTTTTTCAAATACAATCTAGTTTGATTTTTAAAACAAGGGGGTTTTTTACAGACTTTATTTTATTTGTAAAATTTCCAGGCTCAGCTTTAGTTAAAAAACTTAATGGAAAATATAAAAATATTGCTCCCCAACCCAACAAAAGTAGGGGAAAAAAAGATCCTATAAACCAAAATTTATAAATAGGGTATTCCAGTGAACTTTTACTAGACACTCCAAGTCTGCCAGAAATAAGCTCAAAATATTTCTGATTTGAGGTTGTAACCCAGATTCTATAAACCTTTGGAGCTGTAGCAAATGAACCATCACACTATTTTTAAAAATAAAGTATGAATGCACTTTGATAAACTATTTCTTTTCAACATGGCATGAAATTGTGTTCATCAACCATCCAGGTTCAGGCACACATTTTCACGGCGAGAGTTAAACCAGGTTGCTGCTCAAACCTCCTTCTTACCAAGCAGGTTCTTCCAAAGAACAGTTCCGAACAAGAGCCTCTCTCTAGGAAGACACTGGAGAGACTGCCTGTACAAGTAGCTCACAGACTTAGTCATCTAAACTTGAGATCAAAATTGCACCTTTTCCTCTTACAAACAGAAAACTAGAAATTCAGGAAAGTCCTGGGTAACTAGCTAAGCATGATGTAGCAAAACATCCATTACAGCAACAAAGAGCAAGAGCCTTCTGCACTGCATTGTGCATTGTCATATACCACTCCCTGATGGGACTATGTGAAGAGACAGAGACAGACTCTTCCAGGAGATGCACAGTGACATGACATGGCAGCAGATGCAAGCTGAAACCCCACAAATGCAGACAATGTACTAGAAAAAACTCACCCTCTGAAAGAAATCAGGCACTCAACCAAATAGCACAGAGATGCTGTGGGATCTCCACCCTTGGAAATATTTAATTTTTGCCTGGAAAAAAGCCTTGAGCAGCCTGGTCTGACTCCAAAATCAGTCCTATTTTCACCTGGCAGTTACACTAATTTACTTTAAAATGTCTTTTCCAACCTATATTATTCAATGAGTCTGTAAAAATGACAAAGAACTTAAAGCAGGCATTTATGGTATTGACTGTATTTTCATATCAAGCTACTGCCAAAACAGAGGCTACAAACATTCACAGAAAAAAAAAAACCCACACAAAAAATGTTTTTCTGAAATATTTTTATCCCAAAAGAATACTATTTTGCTCAGTTTGGAGAGCAATAACATCTCCAAGATTTTCCTCAGATGTAAATAGTCAAAGCTGCCTAGAGACCTACTCCTGTTCCTCTTCATTTATAGCCCAGATACACTGCCAACCAAAACTCCTATGTATTAGCCAAAAATGAAACAGACTGAAAAGGCCAGTAAAGGTCACCTAGTAACCCAGTCTTGTAGTCAGAGAAATGTGTCTGTGGGTGTGGCACACCATAATTAAAGTCTGATTTCCTCACTTTTACAGTGATATTGCTTAAACTTGCTTTAAAAATGCCTTAGTCACTCACCCACCTCAAAATGATAGGCATAACAGATGCAAATTTGTACCCAGTAACACATGTTGCTGGTGATTAAAAAACACAGAACAGAAACTAATGTTAATGAATTCTGCATACCATAAATAGTGAATTACCCTTGCCACTACAAACAGCCACAAAGGCAAACCTTGACAGAAAAGAGCATCAAAGAGAAACAATTAGGATATCCTTTCTAAAGAGGCATTACAAAAGGTTGCTCACATAAATCTGTCAGTTGCTCTTGACTTCTAACAGCACTGCATGGTAACAGACTGTTTCAGAGACACACACGCCTGTCCACAGTCTAAAACTTGCAGCACTCAGGGAAGGACCACCAGCATTACATGGCTCATCCCTTCCACACACCTGTTTGCCAGTGCAGGTTCACAGCCTGAAGCACTCTGACCACACATTGGATTCCCAATGTGAATGTGAATGTGGCAATCAAATCTTCTAAAAAAACCACACAACTCCTTGTCAGTGTACACCCTCCTAACACTTGGAGCAAATCAGCCTGCAGTATTAAAGTATTCATGGCCATTTTGTTGCTTGCAAACCACTGTATAGAAAATCCTCTTATATTGTGCAATATTGCTGAC
The DNA here is from genome assembly GCF_022539315.1 of Serinus canaria. Classification (NCBI taxonomy): domain Eukaryota; kingdom Metazoa; phylum Chordata; class Aves; order Passeriformes; family Fringillidae; genus Serinus; species Serinus canaria. The sequence goes on along the minus strand of NC_066313.1, from coordinate 77,444,548 downwards.
TTCACCAAGATTATATCCATAAATAATTGGGTTCAGGGTATTTATATACAGTCCCAAGTTAAGTTTTTGAATCTGTTTGTTCTGTCGTCGTTGATATCCATACAAACTTTTTGGATGTTTGTTTGTATCAATGTTTGAAAAATCAAATATACATTGGTTTTTCAAATATACCATTGTTTTTAATTAGGTGATCACAAACATTGAGGGACTAAAAGGAGATGCAAAGAACGTGGGTGCACAGCATTCACTGAAGAGCGTTTTGGTATGAGGCGTTTGCTTAAATTCTTCACCTTTTCATAAAAGTATGGTCAAAATATTAGAGATGTTTAAACAGGTTCTTAGTATCCCATCTAAAATTATATGCTTGGGTACAAAGGAGTGAGATTACATTTGTACATTTTCTACAAAGACCCAGTCACATTACTAGTATCTCACTTCAAGTTTGATGACAGAACTCCAAAGTTCATGCATGCTGGACACTTGAACCTCAGCTAAATGATGACTTGTGATCTGTACACACTAATTTTACACAAATTGTCAAGACACAAACAGATGCCTGGCAAGAAGTTTTAAATAGTGCATGAATTAGTGTTTAAAACACCCCAAAACATTCAAAATAATTTTAATTGCATTCAGAGGATTGTAATACTGTCATAAGACATAGCATCCTTACAGACATCTCAGACAAGTGTTGGCATAAGAGAGTTAGGAAATAACATACATATGTTCTCATAGTGTATTTACAAAAAATGTAGGGAGAACATATGGTAGACACTATCATGAATGTTACAGGAGGGAAAAAAAAGTGCTGTATGCCCCATTTTCCTTTTCTGATGAGAACTGCAAATAAAAGCAACATGAACAGAGTAACACCGCAAGAGGCAAACCAGATATTGATGGATCAGAAAATGGCAAGACAACTACAACTACCATTCACTCAAATGCCTTTGAAAAGCATTGTGCTACAATGGTCATGGAAGACAAAATGGATCTTTTCTGCTGGTTATGTATGCAAGGAAGGTAATGGCTTATTTTTACATAGACATTCGACTGAGTTAGGGATATCTGTTCTTCATTCCATGGTACTTCAAGAACCAGACATTCAAGACCATCTTTGCTGCTCAGTAAATTGAATTAAATCCTTAGTTTCAATCTGGAAGTTAAATGAAATAAAATCATGGATATTATTCTAGCTTTATGCAATGTTCAATGACACCAGATTTTGACTGCACAACTAAATATTGTCTAAAAACTGTTCTAATTACTAGTACAATGTAAATATATTAGCATTGCAACTTTTGCCATTAATTTCTTCAACAGTTTTCATTATTACTTGGGAAAATCTGAGCCAAGTATGAAGACATTTGCTTCCAATTTTAAACAAAATTATTTTAAAATATCATTTTGACAAAAAGCATCCCAGTTTCAGATTAGTTTTGCTATCGAAGGTCAGGGAAGGAAAAAAAAAATTTTTGCCAAAAAGTCACAGTTTTGATTCTTTAACAAAGTAATATAGAATTATGAAAAAAAGTGTGTTTACATGAGAAAGGGGAACAGAATTGCAAGAGAAGATGGGAGAGAAGTTATAGTGTCTTTTACCTGAATTAAACCCCTAACGAACTCTAATTGCATTTTAAGAAAAATAAACTCATTTCAGTTTGGTGTGACTGCTCACAAGTATATGTTTTACAGAAGTCTTTATTGTAAGTGTTCCACAAACCAGATTTTACATGAGTTTTGGTAAACACCTGCTTAGAACATATTTTCAGAAATTAAACTTGGGCTATCTAAGGAAGACTACTTATAGCAGTAGTCTTAAAAATATTTTTCTCCCTCTGTTTCTGTGCTCGAAGAGTGTTCGAGCACAAAAACAGAGGGAGAAAAATATTTTTAAGACTACTGCTATAAGCACAATATAAAGGATTATGTGGCAGGTGCCCTGACACAGTCTGTCCTATTAAGACTCCTTGAGTAGGATCCATCTGACCAGATACAGAGCTCTGAAGCAAGACCCAAGGTTTGTGGGTGATGGGGCTGCCCACAGTAAGAAGAGACAGCAGTCACTCTCAGGCACAATTCATCTCATAATAATTTCAGAACCTAAACTGTTCTTCATTACCTCAGCTGTTAGTGGGAGGTGCTGCTGAGGCTCCTCTGCCAGAGCTGTCAAAGAGATGTCAAAGGTTTGTAAATTTATTTTCAGGGTTTAAAATGCTTATTGCAGTTTCCAGGATGATTTCCTGGCCTGCAGTCCCTCTTCCTGTGACCACTCCACCCAACCTTGTGGAGGTTAAAAAGAGCAGAGTTTCCATTTCTGATCATTTACAGGTGACTGATAGTAAAGTCAGTTGACTTTCCTGCTCAGCACAGGTCACTGAGGCCACTGCTGTCAACCCTGAGCTGTTCCAAAGTAAGAATTGTGTCCTTTTTATCAGGAATATGTGAAATGTCTGATTTATTGTACATCAGGGAAATATCTCTGCAGGTCAATGGATTTCTGTATGAAAAATCACTCTTATAAGAAGTTGGTTAAAAAATAATATGTGACATTCAAAAAATCTGGGGATATATATATATATATATATATATATATATATATATATATATATACACACACATATTCCAATCTACACTGACTTGGCAAAAAAACAGCATAAACAGCATAAGAAACAAGCATTATATAGTCTAAGGGTAGCAATTTGTAAGAAACTTTTTTTGCTATCCATAACCCCATTTCAAAATACTGACAGCTCTTCATATACTAAAAAAAAATAAAATTAATAAATCTTACAAGGAGAAATAAATCAAAAGTAATTGAGACAGCACATGACCAAACAAAACAAACAAACAAAAAAAAAAAGCAACAAAAACCCACAACACTAAAAAAAACCACATAAAATACAGCTGTTGATCTTTTTCATGTGAAAAGAAAAAGAGAACAATCCAGTGGTCACCATTATGTAGATTTGATGTTGACCAGAGCTCTGAAGGTATGCATACTGTTATGTAAATATTTTTTGTGAATTTTTTACTTCAGCTATGTAAATAGAATCTGTTTCTAGAAACTTAAGCAATAAGAAAATGTTAGATTTGCAGTATATCGTAACAAACAACCGCACAGAGAAGCAAAACTACCTAGCCTACATCAGTCTTCTTCTTAGATTAGCACTTCATTGGTCCAAAAATTATTGGTTACACTTTAAACAGATATTTATTACTAAAACAGCATGTCTTTATTAATATGTTCCTAATTTTGTCATTTGACCAGTATCATTTTATCATTTTGGGATTATTATTAATATTATTATTATTATTATTATGGTCACAATAAAAAGTTTTTTATACCATTTGATTCATTTTCATTCTTCTAAGACCTTCAGACTCTACTCAGTACAGCCTGATGAGCTAAGACAACCAAAGCTTATTATTTTCCTCAGAATTCTGCTTCCATTATCATAAGAAATGAAATTTTTGCTCCGTTAGTAACAGTGAAATAAGAGTATGAGATTGCCTACATATGAGTTATATATTTATCTGCAATGAAGTTAGGAAAACCCAAAGAAAAAGTAGCTGTAACTTTTGCCCAAATCAGACAATTTTCACTCATAAGGTACCACTGACAGCAAACAATTGAAGGCAAACTAAGCTTGGACCTTAACAGAAGGTTTGCATCAGGAGACCTGAAGTTTTTCTAGTTGAAAGAGTGGCTGCACAGCATTTTCAAAGTCACTTCAGTGATAAAAAGAAATTTGAAAAATGCCTTGGTAAGTACACACTGCTGCATAACAGATGATGTCTTCAGTCTTAAACTGGGCATTCTGAAAACTCATTCCATGGAAAAGCTCAGAGTTTTTGTTTCCACATGAGCATCTACAACACATACCCTCCCCACAAAAGTATATAGCAATAAGCACATTTTATTCATATTTGGATGCAAAATCCCAGATATTTTTTCCTGAGCATCAGCTCAAGCTTCCAAGATCTGAGTTCAAATAGAGTTTTGTCTGCCCCTTGAGGAAGGAGCAGACCCTGCTTTACAGATTTAACTCAACAACTGCAGAGGATGGGAGCCTTGCATGGAACAGGCAGCTTGTGCCTCCTCATCCCACAAACTGAGCACCGAGTGAGGAGGAGCTGCAGGTCACTGCAGACTGGTTAGAAAAGGTACAATGTGCCACCTTCCCTCACACCCTTCAGAAATCAGCTTTCAGCTGGAGGAACTTGTGCTGATAAAGCATCATGAACCAGTCAGCAGCTCTGGTGGTCTCCTCTGCTCCTTTTCATCTTGTCTATGACGGTCCTTGAGAGCAAAAGGCTGTTGAAAAGCCATTATCCCCAAAAAGGGGATGGTTATTACCTTTCACATTCCTTTCTCAGGCTATACTGCTTAACATTTCCTCTGCGGCTGTTTGGGAAAGTAGCACCATTTCCATCTGTTATACTTTCTTGCCCTCTGCTGGAAAAACTATCAACTGAATGTGCAGAACTGAACTTTTAAAACTGATTTCTCAATCAGTTGTGAAAATAACTGGGTTTTTTTCCAACAGTCTTTCAGCAAAACCCCCATAAAAATGCTAAAAAATATTTAATATCTTTCTAAAATAATCTGATTCCTAACAATTCAGAAATCAGATCAAGGCATTGAAAGTGACATCCTGTCCCCAAAATATACTCGCTTCAACATACAAGGGGAAAGTTGAGAGGATTGAAGAACAAACAGAAGAGAAGGTTCAGGAATGAGTAATTTGATTGCATTTTTCAAAAACACAGATGAAATGGGAATACAGGGCAATAGTATTTTCTGCTTTAGTGTAATGCATTTGTGATGTTTGAAGTGAATAGGTGGGTAGCAGGTTTAAGTCCATTTTCAGTAAATTGCATACATATGTTTTCCTCCTCACAATAAAAGAAGTTTTCATAACAGGAAGTAAATTACCTTTCTGCTGTTAAACCATTACTACGTGGACATATTCAGAAGCACATTCAGAACTTCTGAGACAGAATTTTGCTTCTGGATATTATGCCTTCAAAACTTCAAGCTTCCAATTTTCTCCTAGCACTTACAGTTTCCCATGAATAGCAGTTGGAAAAGCAGTCAGGTTTATCGGCTGTATTGTCACCATTCTCCTTTTCATCAAAGAGCAGCTATGGTGGATTAAAAAAGTAATGTCACCATGTCACAAAGAAGGAAGGATAGCTCTTTGTTAAGTATGCCACTGGGAAGGACCTCTCTGGTGCTTAATGCCTCTTCAGGCCTTTCAGACAATCAGTAGTTCCCTCCTGTGAGCCATGAACCTTTGCAGAAAGTCTTTCTGTCATAAGTAACCTTCTGCTTTCTATTTAGTGACCTTAATCTTCAAGATGACAGCGTATTTCCATGGCGTGGAGAGTTTCCCTTACACACCCTTACACAGCATGTAACAGCTCACATCAATAGGCATATCATATTAAGGAAAATGGAAATTTTCTTTCTTTAGTGAATACTTTCAAAGACCAGGTCTCTGCCTGATACCACAAAAAGTAGTACTCTCTGCTTGGATAAAACAGATGGGAAATGGATGTGAGAAGTACTCATGCTCCTCTTTTCAGCGGCAGTCATGTTCAGTTTCAGACAGTCAGTCCTTTTACAGTGACTGATTTCAGTTATCATGCTATATTATGCTTTAACAAGTTCCAAATAATTTTCATAATATGAACCAGATTTTTAAGGATTTGTTTAGGGAACTATCACATTTTCATTAGCAATACATAGAGCATCTTCATTCCTGTTGCTGATTACCTAATACCCTTAACCATAACCATAACATCTTTTTCCTAAGGGTCAAGTTCTTTTAAATTTTAAAGGCATTATAAGAGCTGGAAACTAAAAATAGATCCAGCAAAATTCAGCCAGTAAGTTTTCAGCAGACTGTTGAAGGACTCCAGACTACAGATTAAGAAAAATTGATTCAAACTACATTCGTACAGATTTATATATAGACATAGTTTATAAATACTTCTGGAGAAAGACACCAACCATGGCATCTCATGTCAGTGTCATTTTGCCTAAATGGTTGCAGAAATGCATCTTCCTTTTGCCTAAATACTGTTCAAATAAAACCCCAAAAACATCAGGGATAATGTATTTGCAATCTGGTAAGGCTCAGGGAATAAGTAATGGCATGCCGAGCTTTTCTCTTCAAGAACATAAATTCAGGATCTGCCCAAGACACAAGAGGCCTGAAAGCCCTGTTGTGACTCCCCTAACAACCCATTTAAAATGAGTTCATTTTCAAAATCCAATTAGTTTGCTTTTATTTTCCAAATCCTGAGAATATGTTCACATCATAAATAACATCAGCGTAGAAGGCAATCTTCTTAAAGGTTTTAGTAGAAAGGTCAATGATTTGATGGGATTAAAAAGCATGTATCCTCATTTGAGTCAGGTTTTCCTCCTTTGTCAGGACACCAAGGCACAGAGGTTCTCTTGAGCAGTTTCTCAAGGATGGTCAACCTGTTACAAGGTCTCATTGCCTAAAGAATGACAAATAAAGGCTCTCAGTGAAAGGTCAGGATTTGAATATTCAGATGATTTCAGAAAGAAGTCAGTGGGAAAAGGAATAAAGGCCATTTTGAGCTGGAGCTCTGTCACATCAAACATCAAACAGAACTGCCACGTGGTCATGTTGCTTTCTTTTTGTCACACATTGTTTGTAAACAGTATTGTGGACATCTCAGAAAGTGGGTAAGGGTTCCTGTGACTCATGTTATTGCAGTTGGTACCCCTGGGTAATCAAAAGGGATTTTATGGAGGAGAAGCTGTGGTTCCCACTACAGTTACTTGATACCTCTCAACAGGAAAGAGGGGCAGAAGCTCTTGAAATCCACCTGAAAATTTTACCTCCATTTCTCAACTCTCATTTCTCATTCTGTGAAATAATATTCCACAAAAAATCTTAATTAGATTGGCCAGTTTACATATAAACTCTCCACATGAGAACACTCCAAATTCCAAAAGGGACTTTCTGCCAATACCAGCAATTACTACAGAACAAAATATAGCACTCCAGAATCAATCTGCAGCTGAAATTCAAGACTTTTGGTGTGTGACAATGCCATTAGTAACAATTTTGTTTCAGGGGTTTTTTTTTTATGTAAAAATTCAGCTCATCAATCAGTTCTCTTCTTATAGTAATTTTTTTCACAAGCAGTAACTGGATTCTGAATGTAATACATTTTTCAGAAGTAAAAAAATTTACAATCACTTTTGCCTATCCTGTGGCAGAGGACAATTCACAGTGTAATGTAGGCAGATCAGTAATAGGTACCTGCAGCTGACCTTAGATTTGGGCAGTGGGACTGATCTACATTTTTTTTGATGCTTCTGATTTTTCTTCAAGAGGTGCATGGTCTTGACATTGATATTATTTGGCCCTGTAACAACCAGCAGCACCTTGTGAGTTTTCTGCACTTTCCTGTTCTTGTTTTGGCAAATAAGCAGTATTTTCTTAGTGAGACAGGCTTTTTTCTCACAGTCTTCTCCTCTACCTAGCAAGAATGGAAAACAGGGTTTCACAGGTGTTTTCCAAATTCCCACAGGGAGTTGTTTTATGATTTGTATGGTAATGATTTATGGGTATGTCTACAATATAAGCAAAAAAAGAATAGTTGTAAACTACATTATCTAACTCCAGAGAGTAATAAAGATAAACTCAGTTTTAATAGAGATTTGACACTCTTTTTTAGGCACTACTCCAAGAGTTAACAGTCATTGCTGGCTTTAAACTGAAGTTTAAAGTCAAGTGAAGAGGGAACTTTGTCTTCAATGCAAGGTACACTCAAATTCTCAGAACTATCCTTCCTTAATGCATTTTTTCCCTTAAGGTCAGATGGAAGAAAAGGGGAGAATCTGCCCGTTAAAAGCATCTCACCAAATACAGATGGCCTGAAAACATCATCTGGGATTCACCTCCTCTTTGTGAGGACACTCTGCAGTACCAAGCACCTTTAAGGTATCAAAGGAAAGTGCTTTTACCCACATTATACAATCAAGAACTCTAGATATCATTTTTACCTTGAATCTTTAATATTTTCTCTAATTTTAGTTACTTCTAATGGACAAGTCACAAAGTCTGTTAAAGTATGTTCTACAGAAAGTTCTCTTCTACAGATATTTTCTGGTGAAGGTCCTGCAGTCAACACACAGCAGCATTAGCCAACACGCAATTTCAGGTTCTTCAGTGAAACTGCTATCTTTTTCAATTGTTTTCACTATTGTCATCAAGAAAATGCAGCTTTGCATCATTTCTGTTCTGTGGACACAGACAGAGCTGCTTTATCTACACCATCAGGGAGAGGATCAGCTGGATCTGGAGAAATGAGCCAGGATCTGAGGTGGTGGGTCTCCTGCAGGGAGGGCAGAGCCCCTCTGGAGAGAGCACAGCCCCCAACACCTGCACAGGGCCAGGACAACAAAGGTGAAGTGACCTGGATGAGGGTGGCATGAGTCAGATTTGAGGTCCATCCAGGGAGTTTAGGCAATAAATTGAGACAACATGACCCAGAGGCATATCCTGCCTCACCTAATCCTCCAGGACAGATGAAGAAAAATGGATTGTATGAGGCCATGGGGGTTAGACATATGCAAGGTCTCTGCTTGCTACTGAAACAACATGTGCACACTGAATCTGTAAGGATCTGGGAAAGCCCACAATACAGTAAGGATGAGAGTCAGCGCTGGATAATGGAGAAGAAGACATGATTGTTCCACCAGACAAAAGAACACAGCCTCAAGACTGGTATCTCATTGTAGTCCATCTAACACAAAGGTAAATAATTTTCCAGAAGATCTATAATCACCTTTTAACCTTCAAATGAGAGAAATCCGGAACTGAGGAAGAAAGAGGATCACCAACTCTGAGGACACAGACTGACTCGGATTAGTCAATAAGAATGTTATACCTTTCTAAGGATTTGAGTATCCATCTAATTTTTTTTCTTTCACTCAGAAACACACATACTTTGTTCTCATTCCACTCTGATTTAAATTTGACCCTCAGCAGTGCAACCCTGATGTAAGATCCTTATCTGTGAACTAAATGCAGCAGAGCTGTGCCCACACAAGTTCTCAATCACTGTCTAATCCCAGCCTGCAGCAAATCACCCTGACTCTGACTTCACTGCTACACCAGGGAAATTCCAAGACAGGTACACAGACTGAGAGCAGAGGTGTGGCAGGAGGCAAAGGTGGATTGAAACCTGTCCTGCATTCTAAAATAAAGAAATTATTTGAAGTGGAAATGCATTTGTTCTTTCTTCCATATCTGCTATGTACCCAGTCTGTGGTGTCACGTCTGTAGTGACTCACGGTACAAGGAAACTTTGTTTGCTGAGCTCTTTGTGGACATAGTTACTTTTATTGGAAACAAAGAATTTGAGTGTGGATCATTATGACTTATGCTTAAAATAGAATGAATGTTATTTGAGTCGCTTGCAAATTAGCATGATTGTTTAAAAATATATGAAGTGCTTCGCTGAATTTTAATCTCTCTACTGCAAAAACAATTTTAAAAGATTACAGGCTTGAACATTTTTAGAAGGATGTAATCATACTAGCTAAAACATAAATTTCACACACCACAATAATTTTTAATCATTCTGCAGTGCACATAGGCAGCATTCAAATGTCTCTTTCAAATGTCAAAATAAAATTAATATTTATTACCATACCTCTGAACTAGTACGTTTACAAAACTGAAGCTCAGGACATTTTCTGCTAAGCCATTTAAGCCATTTTGTATGTTCTCAGTTAAACACATTTTCTAGAGCTATTGCTCTGCCCCAGGGACTCACAGGATTTCTGAAGCACTTTATGGCTTTTTTGACTACATTCTTCAGGAAAAATCACTCAGGTCAAGGCAGAAAGAGGATTCCAATTTCAGAGGTGGTTTTCAATGTTGGTAGCTTGCTGTAAATAAATCTGAGAGAATAATTGACATTGCTGAACCTTACACACACAAAAAACTGAGTAAAAATGTAAAATTAAACACAGAAAACTCATATTTGTACCAAAATCTTTGACTTTGACACCTCCAGGGCACCTAAAATCTTCAAAGGGTCAGGACAGCCTCTGTAATAACTGGAAGACCCCAGGAGGGTAGAATAAAAGCTAGGTCCTTCATATCTCCTAGTTTGGGAAAAATAATAGCTCAAGAGGAGAACTTCATGGGCTCAGACCCACCTGGAAAAGTATCCCAAAAGACCTGTAGGATCTTGCCAGAGAGAGGAAAGCATTGTTCCCAGTCCCTATGGCAAACTAAATATTGGAGAGTTTTTTAATTGGGTCCCTGACTTCACATACATGGGGTATGTAGAGGGATGGGGTCACTGTGCACTTTTCTCCGCAGTCCTTTTGCATGATACCCTCACTGAGGATTGTGACAGAGCAGGTCTATCCAGAGAGATGTGCAAAGGATTTTGTGTATCCATAACAACCTCTGTGCTGAGTTTCTTCAACCTCCTGGGATATTTTTGACTGTCATCACACTCTCCAGCCAAATCTCAGGCATTTGGGAAACTTCAGAGGGGTAAACCAGTACATTTCTGATACTAGTCCTGTGTTATGTGGAAGGAAAAAATGAGCAGATCAATTCTCAGCTGCACTCCTAAATCACTTAAAAAATCCTACCTTTCCCACAAAACACTAGCTGTCAAAAATCTTGTTGTCAAGCAGCATGCACCAAACAAAACTCCAAACAGATATAGCATAATTGTTTGCTACTGCCCATAAAACAATTAATCTGGCTTTAGATTTCTGAGATATCAAACAATTCATCTAGATAGTGAATTATAGGTACTGCTGCCATGGTGTACCAGGAAGAAGCAGCAGAAGAAAGCTCTTGTAACTGTTTTGAGTTCAGCTAAATGGCAGCTGTTACCCTGTTGATCAGCACAGAGCACTGTCTGCCAGCAGTTTGTACTATCCAGTGTTTTGTAGAGCCCCCTAACAACTCCCAGCACCAGTACTTGGGGGCGATGGCTGCCTTTTTACAGCTATAGCAAGACCCTGACATTTATTATATACACCCTGCACCTCTGAGGCTGTTACACTTTGTTCAGTCTGGGATATAGACAAAGTCGATATAAAAATTGTGACTTAATAATTTTCTAATGGTACTTGTGTTCATTTTGAGTTTATCTTCTATGAACATGAAGTTTAAATTAATATGACTGGAGAGACTCTTCTCTGAGACCATGGCACCCATAAACACCAGCTGCCCCACTGGAAGCAGAGTTACAGCTTGTCCAGTGTGGCAGCAGAAACAAGTAACATTGCTCAAGGTGTCAGGTCGGGCTGAAAAAACCTCCTCTGTCCCTCCAAAAATATTTATAATATAATTCTTGCACATGTTTCCAGGAGAAGAATGCTCCACCAGAATGAATTTATTCTGGTGATGATTCCATATAGATAAGATGTTCAAGCCAGTCCCTGACCTGCAAAAGGGTTATGGAACTTGTCCTGTTGGCATGGAGTGACCTTGCTCATGAAGCTCCTGGCAAACAAGCAGCCACCTTCCTCTGTAATTATACAAGTATGCAAAACCACTGTACCAAACCCCCCAGAAATCTCTGCTGCTTCCCTGATGTCAGCACCAGGTGCCAGGAGCCATAATTAACTTTTGATTGAACTTTGATCAGTCTGAATGGATACAGCCTGTGGGCAGTGCTTGGGCTGGGAGCACTGCCAAACCTTCAAGTGCCTACAGGGAAGAGAAGCACTACCTGATGGTTGTTCCTGTCCTCATGTCATCTCCCCAGGTATTTGCTGCCCTCCCTGTAAAAGGCATCAGGCTGAGCTAGTTTTTGACCTTGCCTGGTGTAGTTTCTCTTTCTTTCTTCGTACGTTAATATGAATTTGTTAAAAACCTCAATGACATCTGAGCAAGGTAGATCAAAGAATTGTCAAGTCACAGCAGAAAAAGGGAATTCCCTCGCCTCAAAACTATCCCCACCCAAAACTATCCTATTCTTCAGAGTTAAGTTCAGCAAAGTTTGGGCTCCCATGACATAAATACAGGCTACATCAAGAGGGACAGAGGCTAGAAATGACTGCTCCTGGTCTATTGCAGCAGCCCAGTAACCTCAGCAAGAAACGGGATTGGAAACCTGGCAGGGAAAACTGCATCTTGTATTTCTTCTTTTAAACATGGTATATTATTAGTGTTATGCTAATTTAGGTCACCTAAATGGGCTCTGCGTAATTTAATAAATTTAATTACTTAATAAAAGATTGGATTTGGCTGGGTGTCAGGCAGACAGTTAGAGAATGATTGACTGATACCCCGGGAAACAACACTCCCTGGAGTGGAGAGACCCCATCTTAGGGTTACGATGCCGTAGTAGCTTCGTTAAACAAAGACATGGCTTTTGGCAGTAGACATTCCTGGTTTCAGATTCAAGGTCCCAAGTTCAGCCTCTCTTCTCAGTGATCTTCCCAGGAGTGTTCTGTTACACACCGACAAAGAAGTGCATAAGCTGAATAAATCATTAATTAAAAAACATTTGTTCAGCTCGATGCAGATGCAATGCCTCTCTCCCTTAGGGCAAATGTCTCACTCTCAAATCAACCCAAAGTGCCAGGAGAAGAGGATGATAGTTTCACTTACCACTAGTCCAATTCAAGTAGAGTGAATGTGGCTAATTAAATATGCAATGCTTTTAAAAAAAAATCCTGTGTCACTGACTCCTACTTTGAAAAAAATAAAAGCAACATACAAACAAATAAAAGACCCAGTGAGACAGGAGGACTATTTTAAACCTTCAGAGATGCAACTTGTCTGCATTTATGCTTTCTTTCACTTGTCTATATAGACACTTTGCTCTTGAAGAGCAATTGTGACAAATGTAAAACACAGTAAATTTTGTTGATATCGTTCATATATGCAATTGCAAAAGCATATGGAAAAGGAAGAGTTAGTTTACTTAATGCAATCTCCCTCTTCAAGACATCTTGAAGATTCTTCTTTTTGTTTGGCTTTTTTACAGGCTTTTATATACAAAGGATCAGATATTGTGGTCAAAACCACACAAGGCAATACAATGTCAGCAGTCAATGTACATCAACTATTTCCATTATTGTAAAGTAGCAGCTGGTTTTTATCCTTCAGCTGCTTGTCAACACTTCTCCACTGCCAGCATGGGTTTCTTTTAACCAAATGTAGATATTTTTATCTGAGCTGGCCATCTCAAGCTCCCTCTACACTTATAGGAAAGGAAAGGCACTTTCAGGACACACATCCTTCCAGTTCGATTTTACTAAATATGTAGGTCTTTATTGCTGAGTCAGAATGCCTACTCCTAAAGTCAGTGCAGTGTCCCTTCAGTAGGGGAATACGGCCACCTCCTGCCTGGATCACACCCCAGAGAAGTCTCTCCTTCTCTGTTGATTAGGGGGAATAGGAAATAATAGTTACGTCCATAGTGGACTTCCCACATTCCTTTTTTTTTACAATATTTAATGATTAATTGCTGGATCCTTCACCTAAAAGAATTAAGGGCTTGCTCCTGAAGAATTTTGTCCATTTAGCGGAAGAATGTCTTACAATTTGCTAACAAAGAAGATAATTTTCTTTACGTTAGGAAAATATGTTTGCCTTTTTTATTTTGATTTTCAATTTAAATAGATTTTAGGGTGGCTGCATGAAGCACATTCTTTGATTTGTTTGTGATTAAAAATTATGTGTCTCAGTTTCTGAAATTCCATTTGAATTTTATTTTAGCTCCTCTGTAATGTGTTTTTACTGTTCTAAATGATGTCATGCCATGTCAACAGAAGTTCATGTAGCATCAAGACTGAACTGCATAACCTTCAGGTATTCCCTTCCAACAAAACCCTTCTGCCACTAGTATACAACAGTCATCTTTACATTTCAATACCCCCAGCTCTAAAAGGTGTGCCAATAAAAATGGATTTACATTAAATAGATTTACATTAAATCTTATTTAATATTACAAGCTTTAAACAGTATTTTGTGAGTGTCTAAAGAGACAGAAGTTTCACGCATCAGCAAATTGAAATTCAGGGCCCTGTGCTTCCACTTGTCATTCTATTGTACCCAAGAGAGAGGTGAGCAGTTAAGAATTTGACTAATTGAAAACTTTTATTTGCCTCTCTTTATGCTTGTCTTCTTTGCTCTTTCTTGTCTCTATTCATGTTCCTGTTTGCTGTGTTTGAAATGGACTGAGGGTTTTCATGGATAGTCACTAGAATGGAAATGCTCCTGGCTTAGCAGTCATTTCCAAAGTCCTTGTTTCTTTCAGACAGTCCACTTAGCTCCTTTTTCCTGTATAAAATCATTAAATTTAAAGGAATCTTTAATATACAGATCTTGACCTACATGGTATTAGTTTGTTTTACTATGAGCTAAGACCTTTGAACCTGTAAAATCATTTGAGGGCACATTGCAGAGAGATGTGGCTGCCCTATATCTTTGTCAATGCTGCGTGCACAAACTTCTGGAAAATACTCAGAGACATCCATACAACAGTAAATTTTAAGGAATATCCATACAAGAGTTGTGAGATTAAAATTTCTAGTTCAATTAACTATATGGTTTTATTACACACATCTAACTGTTATACACATCCTTCTAGGACTACAAGACGCATGAAACCCAAACTAATAAATGTTGTTTATTCCACCTTGAACTTGAATGTTCATAGCAAGCTTTGTATGTGCATTGAACTGAGACTGAAAGTACTGAAGTGAAAGAAAAATTTTGTTGCTGCTTAAATTAAATATGGAAAGCAAATTGCCAGTAAAAGATACAGAAAGAGTAAAAAAAAACCAAAATCTAGCTGGCAGACAGACACATGCCTCGTTTCTAGACAGATGATTTTGCTGTGTCTCATTTTTATATTGGATTCCTGTCTAGACCTCAGACAAGAGGCTTGCTGATTACCCATTTTGGAACAAATTAGGAGATGAAGTTCATTGTGCTACAAAAAAGATTTTATTTGTGGCTATGCAGCTGGCTAAGAGCAAATTAGTCTGAGGCAGTATACAGGCCATCCTACCTCCCCAAAATTTCAGTCCATAATTAGTGCTTATTTCCCCAGAAGTTTTCCAGTCTTCAGTTTGCTCTATAAAGCTAATAAATAATAATTTTTATAATTATAAATATTTTTCATATACTTGTAATTATAATATTATTATTTATAAATTATAAATAATAAGGCATATATTGGTAATCCGAAAGTTTTTCTTGGAATCTGAAAGGTTCATGGAATACTATGCAACATATTTTAAGTCCACAGA
Source organism: Serinus canaria (assembly GCF_022539315.1). Taxonomy (NCBI): domain Eukaryota; kingdom Metazoa; phylum Chordata; class Aves; order Passeriformes; family Fringillidae; genus Serinus; species Serinus canaria. Next base: position 77,429,253 of record NC_066313.1, on the reverse strand, counting down.
TCTTTAGGAACTGAAAAGCAACAAGCCATTTCTTGAAAGACTAGAAGCTTTCTCCATCTCCAGCTGATAGATTCTTGAAAGATTTGTCTGGTGACATTTGTTTTGCAAATTCTAACTGTTTTCTCTGTATTTTTTTTCACCTACCAGTAATGAGTATAGTAATATCTGCACATATTTATCTTTAATTGTTGGACAAAAGCCTGAAATAAACAGAAGAGTGACTGGCATACCTGATATAATCATTCTCACACACATCCCACACCACAATAGACAGAAGAGTGTATTTTTAATGCAGTAATCAGGAATATTTAAGATAATTAACAATGTTCTCTTGTGTTCCTCTTAGATACAATTGTTCCTTGTATAAACTCTTCAGCAAATTTAATAGATTGGTTAAGCAACACCTGAACCATGTCAGTGGATGACACATTTCTGGATTCCTCCTCTGGACCGATAATATACAGGTAATGCATCATATTCAGTAAAATGGCTTTAAGTGATAACAGGTGTTTAGCATAATGGAAACTGCTGCTAGTTGGTCAACGCATAAATTAATTTTGTTATTTACAGAACCAGATGGTCAATTCTGGAGTACCAGCATGGGTAACATTAATAAGCCTCCTTGCTGCAGAACATGATGTCTCATCTATATCTTCACCAGTTTCTAATTCCAGCTACAGTGTGAATTGCAAGAGTACCCCTCTGACAGAAAGATTAACTGACTTACCCTCTGCCCAAGAATACTACACCATATATTATCAAGTAAAAGTGGTTAAAGGTCATACAAATGAGCTTCATGAGATATTAAGAGAAGTGGTAAGAAACAATAACATTCAACTTTTTCACTTTTTTCGCTCTGTACTGCCTAAAGTGTCAGTATGATTTGATTATCATTTACTACCTGCTTTCTTTCTTTCTTAGAACAATGATTTGGTATTGCAGAAAATGCAATTTAGCTATAGGGTTCAACTGATAAGCCATTTGTATTATAAGACAGAGGAGCTTATTACTTATGTAATGTTAAGCTTTTCTTCAAAAGTCCTATTTGAGAAATTCATAGACTGACTCAATCTGTGGTTTAGAAGAAATCCCTTTTCCATCTGCAGTCAAAGCATGTTCAGATGAAGTAAGGCAGATACACATGCAGGCAGGACTAAGAAATCCTACTTGGCTGAACTTCAGAACCAAACCAAAAGGGATGGTGAAGGCCTTCAGCATTACAGCCACATTACTCAGGGCAGCACTCTGTGCCCAGGCTCCCACTTTTAGTGTGAGTTGTGCACAGCAAGCACAATGCAGTGGGGGCACATCAGACCTGGAGCACTCCAGCTGTAAAACTCACGGGAGCACATACAGCACCCAACAGCAGCTCCTGCCACATTGCCAGGGGCTTGAGATGTCACTGACATGTTTTATGAAAAATCCTTTCCTTAGGATTTTTCCCCTCCTGAGAAGTTGAGAGGCCTCAGGAACAAACTGTAAACAATTCTTATCTGCTGCTGTGGAATGCAACAGGGGGAATCTGTGATTGGCCTCATCAGGCTGTTTCCAATTAAGAGCAAATCACAGATCACCTGGCCGGCCGGTCTCGGTCTGAGACAAGACCTTTGTTATTTCATTCCTTTGCTATTCTTAGCTTAGCCTTGTAGTGAGATCCTTTCCTCTATTTTTTTAGTATAGTTTTAATATATTATCTATCATATAATAATAAATCAAGCTTCTGATACATGAAGTCAACTTTCTCGTCTCTTCCCTCATCCTGGAACCCCTGTGAACAAGACCACATTGAGACTCACGACCAACCTCCCCCTTATCCTCAAACTGCACTTGGACAAAGCCTAAAAGCACCAAACCAGGCCACTTCAGGGGAGCTCAGGCATGCAGTAGTCCTGCACACACTTACAGGGAGACAGATCTTACAGCAGAAAACACTGACTCAGGCTCCTTTGAATAGCTGCCTCCTCACCTGTGATTCCCCTCCCTCTGTATGGCACAGCACTGGCCTGTTTGCCCAGAAGTGGGGTGACAAGGTGGCACAGAGGCAGGATGAGTGTGCTCGCGGTCCCTGCAAAGTGCAGAGAAGCTCCTCTCTTCCCAAGTGTTCAATGCATTCCTGTTGCAGACTTTAGAGCAAAATGATTTATGCACAGTAGAAAGAAATAGTTACTGATAACAATTTTGTGCCTCATGTTTTCACTTAAGTAGGTTTCTTTGATGAATATAAACAGGAGCATAGTCATTGAACACTGCATCTTTGACACTCCTCTAATCCAATTTAACTGACTTAAATGGAAGGAAAACATAGCAAATATAAATATAGATTCAATTCTAATCTATAACTGCAACCATACATACAGATCTTATCTAGAACTTATATCTTCTGTTTCCTTTTCTGCATGCATCAAGAATGGTTTCTTTTCTTCTCCTCTTCACTACTAGGAGATTATGCTTTAAAAATGCAAAATGTTAAATTACTTGCTAAGAATTATCATGTACATGTGAACTAGTTTTGGAATTCAAGTTGCATATCTGGAAGCCTCCTGTCACACTGAATTATTCAAGCAACGAGTAATGTATTAAAATGGGTAAAATCCAGACTGTCCTACTTCTTATTTTTTATAATCCTGCCTATTTTTGAAATATTTTGGTCTGTTAAGGAAATAAAAGCATGCAGCAAGGTGAAGTAACAGACATTCCTATGGATTGCTTAGATCAGTATCACATACCACAGAGCCTCTAAGTATATTAAACTGTATACTACTTGTTTTACACAAAAAATTTTTGCTGTTAGCATGCCATGCAATGTGTGAGACATGAAGCAAAATAAGTCATAGAAGAGTTTTTTTTTTTTTTTTTCAGGAAATATGTGTGTATCTCCAGACATCTGCAAAACACTGTGCACTAACTAGGTACTTTGTCTTCCCAATTGGAAGTCCATGGGGCATTAGTTGGCCAGCTTAGAAGAAAAGTAAATCATGGTAAAACATGTAAAATAAATAGATTTAAGTCACAGAAACTTAATTAAGGTCCTTAATGCACAAAGCAGAGCAGTAACACACATCTGCACGTGAGTAAAGGTTATCATTCTGGCTCAAGTGTTTTGAATGAAGCCACAAAAACCAGGGACAAGGACAGAATTAGGGATCCAGGCTGGCATTTAATGAAGCAGCATTTTTGAGTAGTTATGGCAGGGTTGTGTTTCTCTGTTAAATCTGTTGTGTAGTGCATGCCCATTGGATGTTACAGAGATCCTGGGGGGGGGGGGGGGAAATGGAAGCAAAACAAAAATTACAGATATATATCTCCCAGGAAACACCAGACAGAAAGGGAGAGAGCCTTTGATTTGGAAGAGTTCTTGCATGTACCACAGAACTCCCCAAATGGGCCATTAGAAGAATTGAGAAACCTGGGAACTGACTGCATGAAGAGTTTTGAGTTGCACAAAATGTTGATGGTTGCACTCAGCCAGGCAAGCTGTTGGCAACTGCTCAGAGTGTCAAATAACAACTCCAAAATATCTATTTACAGCCTGAGTCTTTTCAGTGACCCAGTTTGCAACACAGTTCCTCAGATTATACATCCGACAGTTTTTGCTTTATTCCTGCTATTGACATTAAACTGTGCTTACAAACAAGTGCACAGCGATTTAGTAAAACATTCTGAACACACAAAACCAGATGTACAGCCACTGAGCTCTGTGGTATTTGATGGAGACCCAGCTTTGTACAAGTGAATGCGTGTCCTGTACTGCAGGAGCCTTCCCTCACACACTGGTGGAAGCTTGTGTCCCCTCACAACAGGCCCAAGAAACCTCTTCTGGTACAGGGCAAAGGCACTGATTTACAAAGTTCAGTCTTAGGAGGAGGATCATTGCTTTTCTGGAGAGTGAGAGGCACATTGTCTGACATCTGCAGGACTGTATTGTGTCACCCTACTGAAGAAAAAGAAATGCAATGAGTGCTGTATGCACAACACACCTTTTTCCACTGGGTATCTTAATCCCACAACTGCAACACCAACAGTGGAGAAAATTCTTCCTCCCAGTATCAAAATATTTCTGTGTATTTGCAACAAATCTCTTCAAATTTACATCAGTAATGCTGCATATGTTCCTTAAAAACAGTCCCTGACTTTTGCCCAGCAACTGGCAATTTGTTTCTATTATTTAATACCAACAGTGATATGCTTGAATAAGACTGTAGAGTAGTTTAATTGAAGCATTAAATAAACAAAAAAAAGTTTTTCTCTTTGAATCCGAACAAAACAGACAATGAAAATAGACAAAGGAGAGGGAAAAAAAACAACACAGCCAAGCCACAAAAAAAACCAATTAACAGACACTAAACCTCTGATAAACCATTCAAGCAAAACAAGCTTATCCCAAATCATAATGACGGCTCATTATAGAAAAATCTAATGCTGCACAAACCACAGAGTTTTCAGTAATTGAAATCATCTTACTTACCTGTAATTCAGTGACAAGAGAACAAAAGGAAGGTGAAACTGCATAATAAATTGGGTAAAGCCTGTGCTGCTCTCCAGCATCTGTAGAAAATGTGCAGTCAAATTTTTCCCCAGCTGAAAAGCCCAGCTAAGGTGAACAGGCCATGCTCAGAGCTCTGGATTGGTGGAGGAGGCTTGGCAGCCCCCAGCGAAGGCTGAGCTCCCAGGTAGTTCTCAGGTGGCTGTGCCTGGAGCACAGAGCTGAGCTAAGGGTCCTGAGCAGACCACACACATGGGCCTCGACAGCAAAGCTTGCAAAGGAAGGTTAAGGGCAGTGTGGTAATGTCAGGAGATGGAGCAACAGCTGGCTACAGGCATATCTTAGCATGAAGATGGCTCCTAAGCACCCCATATGGGTTGGAATAAGTACCTGCATGCAGCAGTGCTGCACAAAGAAGCAAGCTGCCAAAGTGCTTTAGGTATTTCTGAAAAAAATGAAGCACATTTCCCATCGTGGCTTCAGGACTGAATGATGTTTAGTGTAAAGACAGGAAGGAAAACAAGCTGCATTCAGTTCTCTTAGGAGCACATAAAGACAATGATTGCTTTAAAACTGAGGCTGTGTAAATACCATAAATTATATCTAAGTAATCAGAATACATAATTTCTACCATCTCAGTATCTCAGCTGTAGCTAGGTACTAAATTCTCTGAGCTGCTCATAGCAGAGAATTCAGGATCTTCCTTTTCCATCTCAGAAATCAACAATCCACATAAAACCATGCATATCCATAAGCTTGTAGAACATACACAACAATGTGACAGAAGGTCAAGGTTGATTAAAAATGTCTGAATAATATTCCCATGAGAGGTAAATTTTTAAACATTACCATAAAAACACGGAAAACCTTCTCTGTGACATATGAAGAGTTTGTGTGTTTGTTAACTCCTTGTTTTTCCAGTGTTCAAAGCAGTTTTGCCAACAGCTGATTGTATTAGAAGGAACAGAGGATGGAAGCCAAGAAGGAAGACATGTGATTGCCACGGACAATGCAAGAGGAAAATTTGAAAGTCTCTGTATGTTTCATAGCAATAACCTGCAGTTTTATTACACTTTTCTTTAAAGAATTCAAAGCACTCTGTAAGCAAGATTTCATGAAGTTGCACCTTGGCAGGACACCAAGACCTTCCTGCTTATTCCATTTGGTTTTTTCCAAAAAATCCTTTCTGTCCTTTAAGACTGTCATGTAAATTGGTGAAATAAAACCTAGTTGAAATGGACAGTCAAGGACCAAAGTTAATTTTCTCTTCTTCGTCTCTGTGGATACCTCACTATTAAATTACAGCAATATTTCTAAGATAAATCTGATGCCTGCACTCTGTGTGCACTGCAAATTTCAGCTTCTCAAGGACTTTTAACTGAGAGACCTGCAAGAAGAGGAGCAAGAGAAGTAAAGTAAACCACATCCTCATGCCCTGATTAGGTGCTGCCCACCTTCTACCCAAAAGTCTAAAGATGAGCTAAAATGGGAGACTTGTGTTCCAAAATAGTTCTTAATTCTCAGCTGAGAGGTCTTGGGCATCTGTCCTTGGAAGTATAAAGGCACCTGGACCACAGCACCTCCAATCTCCATGTTACTTCTATAATACACAAACCATATGTTTCAAAAGGGCATTTTCTGAAAACTCTCTCTTAACTTTGAGCAGAGAATATTTGCAATCAAGTGTTTAGGAACAAAACTACAGCCTTCCAAAGGTTTCTGCGTGGCTTCAGAGATTAAGTCTCGCTTCACAAGTCTTTTAGGAAGTGAGGACAGGTCCTCTGAATTAGTTTCTATTGATAGTTAAGGGAACTAAGGCTTATTAAGTGTGACTGACATGCTACATCAGCAGAGTTCCCAGAAGTAATGCTGCTTGATCAGTATATCTGAAATTTGACCAATTTAACTTGTTTCACTCAGAGGGTAATTTAATGTACTGATGCTGACTTAATATGCATCACTTTACAGTTCCTACTGAATTTCCTCTTGGAGCAGTTAGCTGCATTAGAATATTGCTATTTCCATACCAGGAGAGCACTACCAGTGCACATATAGCCTGCACATCATTTAAATTTAATGGGGCCTGATTTCTCAGAACTATGTTTTAGAGATTTTTAAGCTTCTAAGGATGAAGTTAGTGCCTGAGGTAGTTTGGAAAAAAAATGGTATTACCTATGTGCATCCCAAGACATCTGATTTCTTTGCAAATAAAGACCTAAAAGAGTTACTTACAGATATGATTATTCAATTAATCCAGGACTTCTCTGGATGCTGCACAAATAGGTAACATAAGCAGAACTGCAATCCAGGAAGGGCAATTCAGAAGTCTGTGCAGTAACCACAGAATAACCTTTCTTCCCTTTAACTACTTCATTCTCTAAACCAATACACACTGATCAAAAACTATGATGCTATAAAAATAAATTTTTCTTAGACTGACAAAATAATTTTTAAAGTATGATCAGAAGGGAAACTCCAACATTATCATTTTAGAATCTTTATAAGTTTAATTATATTTTACCAAGGCCTATATTTTAGCCAACTGTTGGTAATAAAAATTGTTTGTATGTGTATGCACATTTATTTTCATTCTTATGGCAGGTTTTGTAGCTTTTTGTAATATAAGACTCTTTTATTTAATGTTTTTTAATGACAATGTCTTTTTTTTAATTAATAAGTAGTTTAAAGAAAATAATAATATACACTGTTAAGGGACAACCAGCATTTTCATAAGATACCAAGCAAGACAGGTAGATAGAGAAAATAATTCTTTCACAAGCTGCATTTTGGCCACAAATCTATACTTTGTTCAATATTTTAAATTGGTAGCTTTATTCAGTACCTCTTCTAAAGATAATTACACTACTCAGGATTCATTATAGCTTAAAAAAAACCCTATAAAGGTACAGCAAATTAAATTTCAGGAGCACTTTTGTTTCTTAATTGATCAAAAGAATTATGGAGCACTGTACAAGTGTAACGGCCATGGGTCTAATGGACAAGCCAGCTCGTCTGGCCTGCAAATGGCAGGAAAGTCACTTCATCAGACAAGCCAGCAGGCTAAATTCTCCTGCCACTACACTGAAATATGTGGTGTTGGGCAACTGTGTTTAAGAGCAATTTGACCCATTGACTATAGTGGAAATTGTGCTAATGCATGTAAAAGAATAAATGTATCTTTCTCAGCTTAAATATAGCAGATTGAGAGCCAGGATATTATCTCATTTACATTGGCAGGGGCCATTTGAAGTAATGCTATTGTGTTAATGCAAACTGACATTCTTTATGTCTTCCCAGCAATCTATCAGTCTGCTGCTATGTATATCATATATAATGTGTACTGTTTTAGTGGGTAAGAATGATCTTTTTAAACACATAATGTCATGCATCTGTCTTTATTACAGCCAAAACAATGAAAGTCTGCCATCTCACTCTACAATCAAACCTCTATTTTTTATTAAAGACAATTCCATTATTCTGCAATAAGGGACCTATTACATGCCTTAATTTTGGTGAAATTACTAATGCAGATTGAATTTCCTGGAAGAATTACTGAACTTCTGTATTTTTTGAGATTTTAACTTAATTCATGTGCTTATCATGATAATGTGCTTTATTATTTGTTGCACCAAGCTGATGAATTCTCCCTAGGCAATGTATAATTATTTGACAGTCCCTATTACAAGAAAACTGAAAATTGCTGTTAGACAGTGACTCCTTGCAGTTTACACCCTCCCTTTTATATTTCATCTCCTGACTCAGAGCTGTCACTCTGATCTGTCTGTATTAATTCAAGGGAGAAAGCTCTATTAAATTTTCAAATTATCTAATTATAGTGCCGATTTCACATTAAGATATAGGAAATAAAATAAGAAGACTTGGCATTATTTTATCAGTTTAACATTCCTTAGGTATGTGAAGCTACTATCCCAAATCCAATCCACTAAATGCAGCTTAGTCAAAAGTTTTAGGACATACTCAGTGAAACTGGGTTAAAACTTTTACAGATGAACAAGCAAAAAGGCAAATGCTATCACTTTTCAGACCAACTTATAAATGTCCCACATTCTTCATTCAAACAAAAGTCAGTAGATGTATGAATAAGGAGAACCCAGAGTATAATTGGCTAAATATTTTACGACTGATGTTTTTTCACTTTATTGCTGTTCTTTTTCAAGTGTTTATATACAGACTTTTAAAATACCAGAACATTCCAATTGCAATTAAAAATTTCGTTTTATCTCATAAAATTTCAGAGAAAAGCTTAAAGGTGATTAACAAGAACCCAAGAAGAGAACAGAAGAAAAGAAAGTTCCACTTTCCCTCATGTATTTAATTTTTAATACTTAGCAGTTTCCAATTCTAAATTTGTAAGCCTCAGTTTAAATGTCCTGTGCCACCAGTGAGTAAAGAGCCTCCTTGACACATGCTGGGCCACTTATACACCAGCAAGCTATAGGGATGGCAGAAGTAATCCAGCACCTGAGGGATGGCAGAAGTAATCCAGCCTAGTCATAGACCACTTCCTCCCCTCTTCTAGCTAGCTCAACTGGTCACAGAAATTATACTGCTTCAGCAGAAGAAACCTACCTTCATAGCCCAGCTATACTTATGCAATGCTGATTTACAGCGCAGTTGGTTTCAAAGTTGCCATTTCCCAAGCACCAGAAGATCTTTCCAAGCCCCTTTTGTTCAAAATCAGAACACTGAATGATAATCAAAATGTTTGCTGAGCTAACTGAAATCTTACACTTAGAGTCAGCCTGACATCAAAATGCACTTTGTGCATTTTGTGCTTCATGAGCACCCTAGGTTTAAAGTGCCTGGAGCCCAAAGGAGAGAAGCTGTTTGTCCCTCGGGTTGGCTGCATTCAGGAAGTTCTCAGTGGCATGAGAGCGCAGAAGCTTTCCACAAATAAAGCCTGCTGCCTGGCCATGAGAGAAACCATATTTAATCTTTAGCAAAACAGAGTTAATGTGTTCATTACACTGAATTTCCCCTGTTAAGAATTATTCCACTCAGTTTGTAACAGTGAATTAAGCTAAAGCAAAAAAAAAAAAAAATGGGGGTTGTGTTTATTGCATTACAAAGCTTAGAAAAGAACTTCTCACAGGTCACCATGAATATTTAACATTCTATAACTGCTATGCTAGAGTGGTTCTAGTTTTATTTTTCTCCAACAGAAGAAGATATTTCTTCAGTGTGCACTTGTTGTGCCAGTGTGGAGGAATTTCAGTTTACATTTCAATGATGAGGCACATAAGCAGCAGCAGATGGTGTTTGGAACACAGTGAAGATACAAAGATATCTGGGGAGCTGGAAGAGAGTATCTTAGCATTTCAAGCTGCTTTATAAGCCCTCACTGAAAAAGCATGCACTTCTTCACATGTTTACTTGCTAACATTGTTTTCAGCTACTCTCTCTAAAAGGCTAACAATAAAACATGCTCAGAATTCTTCAAAACATTGCAATAAAGCTCAAAAATAAACCCCAAAGTATACTTATGTTTTCCATCCTTTATAATTCCCTCCTCTATGCACACTGCTTCACTGAAAAGAGTATTACATGAATTTGGCAAATGTGGAACTGGGTTGCAGAGGGGCAGAGGAACCCCACTGGAACCTTGTAATACTGCTAAAAATGCAGCAGAAGTCTCCAGGCTTAAGATGTAATGCATTACCTGTGATGTTGCCTGTAGGAAAAATCAATAAAAGCTACTTAAATGTGGAGAAAAAACAGGAAACAAGCAGTAAGGAAGATCTGGTGGGAGTTTAGCTGGTTATCTTTAGAATGTGGTACAAGACAAGATTATTAGGATCTGGGGCTAGTGAAGAGACCCAGTCCAAAGCAATCACATGGATAGGTGATTGGAGTCCTGGATTGCTACTGAAAGCTCAGTTCTCTTGGGAATTAAGTGCTGGTGATGCTATTCTCATGTCACCCAAGTGCAGAGATAGAGATCATGCAGGTAGAGAAAGTAGCTCAGGTGGCTACAGGGGGCAGATAATTGGAGTGGAGGTTGGTGTGACACGATGTCTCAGTCAGTATTTATGCAGAAATCTGCTGCTCCATTACCTTTCATAAAACCTGTAGTGAACCAAGGCAGCACATGCCAAATCCTCTAGTTGGTAAAGAGACAAGGAACCAAAATTAAAAATTTAGAAGGCTGTTAATGAATTGTGCTTCCCCATACACAATATTCAAGTTGAGAAAACAGAGGACTTTGGGGACTGAAAAGAAAGTAAAAGTCTTGACTGAAGCAAGAGTCCTAGCAGTGGGTGAATTTCATAGGGGCCAGAGCTGCATGGAGAAAAATGCAGGGGATTCCCAGAGCCCTTGGGTCCCAAAAACCAGGCTGGGTTGTGATGAGCAACAGCACAGTAGGAACCAATCCAACTTTCTGACCAGAACTCTCAGACTACCAGTGACCTCCCTGACAAAAAGGGTTGGTAAAATGTAATGATCAGAGCTCTGAGACAAGGGAGCAGGAGATGTGTAAAACTCTCACCTCACTTCTTAAATAGGCCTTAGAAGACAGATCCACTCTGAGTTATCATTTGCACTTTCTTACTGTGGCACTGGAGTCTTTGAAGTACTGTCAGGTCCCATCTAGGCATGGCTGTGATAAATTCAGCAAAAGAAGTCCATTTTTAAATTTTTCTGCAGATTCAAACTAATAAGAGTTCATTAAGTTCTCAGTCCAGAGAAGTTTAGGTATGCAGGTAGCTAATATACATTTAGGAGGTTTTGAATATGATTTTTTTCCTTTACACACTTCATTTCCAAGTTCAGTTCCACATGCAGTCTCAACATTTTTTTTGTATGACAAAGATTCAAGAAGGAATCATATGGTTTGTGAGACATTCCACCACAAAAACCATCTGAAAAGCAGAAGTCTACTTGATTTTCCACCTGCCTTTGCAGGTCTAAAAAAGAAATAATTCCCTCTGCCTGGACCTGGCTAAAACAGGTTGATTATTTTACCTTTGTTATTCTTACTCTGGAGCAGAAATTATGTGACAGATTTTTTTTAAATGCTAGTTTATTTTAAACTGTCATTGACTAAACAAGAACACACTAATTGTGATTAGTGAGAGACAAGGATTGCCTGGAGGAAAGCTTGGATTCAATGAGAAAGGTTCTAATTTTTTTTAATCTCGTAATGAAATCAAAACATGGAGGAAGCATTTTAACTGAGTAAAGGGCTGCATATTTGTAAAAACTCTTTATACAAATTGATGAGGCAAACAGGATTTTGCTTTAATCCACATGGAGTCATCAGAGCAGTTCACCTTCCTATAGTACTGCTGCCAGCATGTTTCAAAATAAAGACTCTGACAGAAGGAAATTGTTTTTCCCATCTCCTTTGCATGCGGTGCTTAGAGGATGTTCCACACCCAGGGGATTCAGCTGCCATTGCAGAGACAGCTGATCTGCTAGAGAAACAGCTAAAGAGATATTGACAATAGCTAGTTTACATTTAAAGACAGAAATATGCACCACTAACTAGTTAAAAACACTGAGCTGTCCAGTGTGGAAATGCTGAGTGATTATTTAAACACCTTGGGATACATGGGAAACTATGAGAGGAGGAGAAGGGCAAATATTTGGGGGAGCTGGAGCCAAATGACCTCCCTGTTTGTCAGCAGCAGTCTGGAGGGTTTTTCAAGTACATAGGTAGTGAACAAAGATCAATTTTTAAGGTACAGAAATTTAGCAGCATTTTCTTTTACATTATATAATTTTTTTATATTATTTTAGCATCTAGGAAATAACCAAGATGAGGATCCCACTGCCTACTACTTGAACATTTGGAGAACCAGATGGAGCAGATGCACATTTATCACTTGTTTAACAGTTAATGCACTGCAATACTCCAATCATTGGTGTTGCTCAGTAATTCCTCAACAACCATCATGTGCTTAACTCCTGATAGGATCTGACTTCTTAATGGCACCCTCTGAGGTCCCTCAACCTCTGGAGGAATGGGATAAAAGTATACAAAAATTGCACATTTGGGTTTCAATGCATAATTTCTGTGACTGTCTAGAACACTGAAAATCTGATTATACTATTTTTAATAGCTACATGCTTGCAGCAAAAGTGATGTTATAAACAGATGAGCCTACAGTTTATCTTAGATAGAGTATTAAAAAAATCTATTTCTATTAAATCAGAATTGTATTAAAACATGTTGCCTGCACAAACAAGATTGCAAAATAGCAGATGTTATTTCCATAATTTTGGGGGTTTAAGCATGAATTGAATTTTTATTTTGACTTTTTATATTATTAATAATCAGTGAAATATAAGCATTTTAATCACAAGTTTTCTGATGTCCTTCTTTTATATGTTACAGGTGATATGCAGATGTATTAAAACTGCTGAGTTTACAATACAGATGTAAACAATATTTAGGTGAATTAATGCATGGTCTAATGCTAATTAAATCAAGAGGGTTAGAAGAAGAGTTAATTAAGCCATTTCAAGTTCTGTTCAAATTTGTATGCTACATATAGAATTAAGGTGACTTTTTCCATTTCAGTCTACACCATAGGTCTATAAAATTCACAGTTATCTATATTTATATTTTTATGATTTTTTTTTTTTAAAGATTATGAGAAAATAATTCTATTCCAGCACAGTCCAAATTCATTCAGGAAGTATTTCTCTTTTTACTGTCACAAGCAGTAGGAAGACTGGTTTCCACGGGATGTATATCCAGACACCTGCATTCCCTTTCTGTTCCCCAAACAGGGCTTCAGATTCTGTCTAAGGATGCTTGAATAAGAAGAGAAAATCTGGACAGTACACAAAGTCTTCAACAGAGAAAGGAAAGTAGAAGCATCTTAATGAAAGTTCAACTCAATTCAAACTTTTATGTGATATTGCTAATATTCCTTTCAGATTTCTTCAAAGTAAAGGCTGAAACTTCTCACTACCTTGATATTTTCATTATGCTTCATTCTTCTGAATGCTTAAACAGTCAGGAAAAAATAAATGTAGCACACAATAAAAACATATGTGTTTACATATAGATAATTGGGCCAAAACTATAACATATGGAGTTGATGTTGTGGTTTTTTGGTGCAGGTCTCCAAGCAAATCCTACCCAGGAATTTAAAAAATGTTAGTCTTACAGCTTTATAAGAATAAAATCTAACCATTTTTTTATATTAACATCTAAAACATTAATTTGCAATCTCAAATATGAGAATAATAACCAAGGAAACACACTCCTTCTTATATATCAAGAGCCAGTGAATTTTATCTGCTGGCTGGACCTGACAGACATTTCCTGATAGGAAGTAAAACAGATTTATTTGTGTCTAACCTGGCAAACTGATTTTACCTTAAAAAATATTTTTAAATTTTTTTTTATTAATGGTAACATTCTATATCTTAATCTGTAGTTATGACTTCTGTATGACATTCTATAACTTTATCTGTAGTTATGTGTAGTACTCATTTATAATAATACTTTTTAATACTAAAGCACACAATGGAACAAGACTTGATGAGGGTCAGATCTCACCCCATCCCTTTAAATCGCTGTGAATATCTAATTCTATGCACAACAACTCATGGTATCACTTGCCACAGAGGAGGTTATGGCAGTGAGAAGGAAGTCACCCCAGCACAAAAAGGAACTGAGGCTGTTTCATTCATCATCCCAGCCACTGGTCTTATCTTCCTGTTCATACAGTTATTGATGTGTTGACAGACAACAGAAGTCATATATTTATGTGAACTATGAAGAAAAATATTATGTAAATGTTGCCTACAGAAATGGTATGTTATCTTTCCAGACATTGAAAAAATCCCTGCAGAAGCAATAGTCTTCATTTGACAGCATGGGAATTGCCTGTATCTCTCCTGCCTTGATCCTATCCACCCCATAGAAAATCAGATGCAGCAAGGGCCTGTTACCCCAGAAAGAGAAGGTTAAATATCCCTGAATAAGTAAAGAACTCAACAGTCTCAACATAGTCTTGAAGAAATGGTCAACACTTAAAATAATGTGAATCTTCCAGGCTCAGGTTCTCTTCTAAAGATGCATCCAAGGCAGCTAACAGGACTGAGCACTCAGCCACTTGCTCACAGCAGTCATACTGCTGACAGGCAGTGGGCATTGAAGCAAAAAGAAAGGTTTCTAGCTTGCATTTTGGAATCAGCAGATTAAGCCCATTTTTCCCCCTGAATATATAAAAGCCGTCATCTTTCTCTCATGTGTGTTGGATATTTAACTTCTTTTCTCTTCCACCTAACCTTGACTTGTATCAAACATCATTTCAATGTCATTAGCTAACACTAGATTATCCCATCCCTACAGTCTGGTAATCTTTAAATAAAACAGGCTACTGGAATAATGTCACAGTACCAGGCATATTAATACATGCACTCCAGAGAAGTGGACTGTACTTTCACTTAATCCCCTAGGATGCTCTGAGAGGTGATATTGCAAGGATCAGAAAGACTTGTCTTCCAGGGACCTGCATTAGTCAGAGAACAGCTCTGACACATGGCAGCAGAGATCATGCTTTGGAGCCAAGGGAATTTTTAACATTTCTTCTTTGATGATTCAGAGAGGCTTGGTTGGCATATAATTGGATCCCATCAGCACATAATCTACCAGTGAGAATAATTGCATGCCTGTGCTCAAATCATCAGCTTTCTAACTCCTTTGCCAGATAATCTCCTCAGTGTGGCTGAATTAAGTAGCAACTTTAGCAACACCAAAGGTTAATTAAGCTTTACAGAAGTCCACGTGTTGCTGTTTTGATAGCAACCTTTACAAATATTACCACATAATCTTATGCATTTTCATATCAACATGTTTTATAGTAGGATCTGGTTTCAATATTTATTGTAACAGAATATCAGGATCTCATTACACTGCAAGACTTCAGAAGGTTAAAAAAAATCGGAAGATTTTTTATTAAAAATACTTTGCTTAGTCCAGGTCTGAACACCAAAGTTTTCACGCTGCTGTTCTTTGTACTCAAAGCCTGATCAGAAATACTCAAGTCAAGAACTTGCAAATGTCTCAGCTCTATGCTAATCTGGATGGAAAATCTTGGAGTAGGGATTGCCCACATGGTGTTCTCAGTCTTCCTCAGAGGTAAGGTTAGGGACCCCCTTTCTGGATCAGGGCTGCTTCCATTGACAGAAGGACAGTGGAACCAAGTGACAACAGTTCTCCATCAAACAGAAATTCAGTCATCATGAGTTCTGGCTGAAAAATCACTTTGCAAAGTGAATGCAAAGTCTTTTCATTCTTTGTATTCTCTTTAACCATACATTCCACAGCTGAAGAACTGTCCAAGTTCGGTGTACATATTTACTAATTTTCACGTAATTTTCAATTTTCTTCTTTCACACACTTCTTTGGTAGTAGAAAAGAAAACAGATTACTTCACATAAAACCCACTTTTAAGTAAAATGTTAAAAAACCCCCGACTTTTGATTACAATTCAAATTTTGCAAATCTACTGAAAATAATGCTATTTAAGGGTTGAAGTAGATGATATTTCAAGGTCTTTTTCCAGCAAGGCTATTCTATGCTTCTATGAGTTAAAATTTCTGTAGAAATGCAGACATCTCACATATTAAATATTAAATAATCAAAATATTTGTTTACCTTGTTCTTTTTTTCAGGTTTTATCAGAAAATGATTGCATCATCTAGACTTTATTCACCATCTTTACAATAAGCAATAAAAGCAAAATATATTTGTGTAAGACCTATTTAGTGACAAAAATTCAGATGACAGAAACAATGATAATTTTCCAATTATCAAAACTGACAAGCAGCAAATCTGTCATTAAGCATAAATCTTCAAGAGCACAGGTTTACTTTCTCCAAGCATGATTTTAACACAACCAAATTCAGTCATTAAAATTGGAAAAAATCCCATGAGAAAAAAAAATATGAACATCTAAATATGCATAAATATGCATTATATATATAAAATATATACATCTAAAAACATCCAGTTCCGGGGCAAAAAAAATATTATAAACTTCTTTAATGAGCTGCTGAAATAGAAATAATTATTAGAAAATGTTTTCATAATTTTAAATATTATTCATTTTAGCTCTTGTTTATTTAATCAGGACTGATTAAAGCACTATGATAAAAGCACTATTTTCTACAAGCAAACGCAATAGAATTTGAGATTTAAAAGTGGAATTACATTTAAATCTACATTTCAATAAACTGTTTATTCCTGTCAGAGGTCTTGAATTTGCAAGCAGTTTTAAGAGTACCCCTGTTCATCTGTGCAAAAGCAGTTTTGTAGATATGCAAGCCCTTGCAGAACAGTAATCTTGCTATATTTGATAGATTCTTCTTCTCAAAAGTTTTCTTCTCATAACTTATACAAGTACAGGGTGCCTGAAGCATTTGTATCTCAAGGCTGAGCTCAGAAATATCAGTAAAATAAAACCAAAGTTTTTTCAATTTATATATACTTCAGAAAGTAACAAAAACTCTAAAAATTTTAAATGTAATCTTTTTATTCAAAACCTTGCAAAGAATTTATGTTTCTTTTAAATCTATAAAACCAGAGACATATTTCAGTCTCTCCATTCCTTTGCTGTTTGAATTTGCTTCTTCTTGGTTTTAGTTCACCCAGGAAAATGTTCTTTTTATGAGGGGGAAACTTCTCTTAGCTTCACAAATAATATCTAGGTTTGAGTAGAGGAGAGCTATTTCTATTGATTTTGTATGTACCATGAGTTACAATATTGGACTGACTGTCAGCACAAATTTACTTCTGCTGTGAAATACAGACTAAAACTGCTTAAGACCCAAGTAACCTCATATTCTCTTCATCCCTGGTTTCTGTAAAGGCAAGGAGGAGACAGAAGGGTATCCCAGCTAATATTTAGTCCAAAGAAATATTGCAAGGGCTGTTTATTATAGGATCTAAAGTATATTTTAATTATAAGCATATGTTAAAATCCTCAAAGAGTTCTGCCACGGCTTTGGTGTTTATATCTTTTGCACTATGTAGTAGTTTTTTGTACCTGGTGTGTGCTTGTTGTAACAAGAAAAATCAAGCACAGCACCACGGCTTTACTCTGCAAGAGCACCTGTTCTACCTGGTACTCCTACAGCTGGGAACAGCAAGATATTAAAAACAATCTCTCTTGAATTTCTAGTTCTTTATTCTCTTACACTTCATAAGCCATGAACCAAATACATTTTCTACTAGATCTTTCAGGCTTTCTGTTCTCAACCCAACATTGCAATAGAGATAAATTAAAAAACAGAATATACAGTATTAACTCTTAATTTCCATTTTATTTGTTTGACATTTGTGATTGGACTTTTAATACAAACACTCTTTAGGGTACAAATGAGTAGAGAGAACTTTATTAAGCATCCATACCCATTCTGTTCCATCATGGCTTCCAGACTTCATAAAAAGCAAGAAAAAAATTATGCTCCCAGCCAAGAAAACTGTTGATGGGAAAGAGGTATTTTAATGTATAATATTCAAATATTTCTGTAGACCTTCAAAGGTGTTTTTCATGAAAGTGCTAAAATTTCTGAATTAGACATGGAGAATTAGGGACTCAATGTTCTCCTAAATTATTTCAGTTCAGAAAGAAAAAACTTCAGGTTAGTCACGTGGATTCTGAAGATCAGCTTTAACAACTGTCTTTAGGCAAAATAAAGTCAAAAATTTAAGAGTAAAGGGCATAAGGCCCATTTTTTGCCTGAGAGTTATAAACTACTTTAGTGCTTCTGTTCCTTCTGTGAAGACTAAAAAACCCAATGAGGTCATTGGAGCAGTAGGATGACCACTTGCTTAGTAGCTGAGACCTTCTTTCCACATAATATTTGCTACTCTGCAAGAACATTTCAAGTTAATTAATCCTTCCATTTCCCTGATAATCACTCATTAAACCTGTCCTGGCAATAATAATTTATGAGGTTTGTTATATAACTCACCTTGAAGGATTGCAAGAAGTGAAAATCACATGAGATTTCATGCTGCAGTGACCACTGATATAAATTTGTAACATCTGGGCTGTCTTGGATCCTCACTTCTTAATTCTTTGAACAGGCTGCTAACATAAGACCCATATGCCTGTGAGCACGCTTCACATCTGTAATTGATGTCCTGCTGTCTACTGGAACACTCTTCTGTACCCATAAGATATTAAGATTAATGCTGCACTGATCTCTAGGAGAAAAAAATAAAAGTCAAAAGTCTGTAATTTCTTCAGCAGCAAGAAAGCAGTTAAAATTACCATGCAGTGGCACAGATTAGGTTAAGTTTAAACACAATTTTTCTATTTAGGTAGGAAAGAGAGCCATTAAAAACACATCAGAAGTTGTGATTAAAACCTTAAGGACAACATAAAAGTCAGGTAAGATATAATTAAGAAATTTTCCCAAATCTTTGGGGTTTTGTGTGTGGAAAATTGTACATTTTCCACGCATCTACCAGTCTCCTTAACACTGAACTTTCCAATAACAAAGTAAACTTTAACCAAAATTGACTTCAAAGGGTCCAAACTCTTGGCCTTCCACCACAGTCAAAATCAGATCCTATGGTGACAGGACAGAACTTGCACACAGACTTTTCCCTCGTTATGGGCAGAAAAAACAGTAGCATAAAAAGAACCCATCTTTACAGGTATGGTTTGCAACTCCAGCTTGTCTTCTTTGTCCTTATTTCCTAGAAAATGGTTGTCACAATTATTAAATTAAAATTCAATGTTCATTTTCATACAAATATACCATCATATGAAATGTGTGAAATAAAGGGTTGTTGTTGTTTTTTTTTTAATTGCGAAAACCACTTTGTGTATATTACATACCCCATTCTTCCCCTGCAGGTACATCAAGAAACATTTACAGGTCTCCTGCTGTGCATGAGTAAGTAGTAAAATAAAAAGCACAAATGTAAATAGAGCATACAGGCAAACTTATGAAGAACATATGGGAACAGCATTGAACTTCAGTTAAGAGCTGACCAGGAACCCAGTTGCTTTATTTCACAAATTATCTTACAAAACTAATCTTAAAAATATGTTAAACTTGAATTCTGAACCCATTTCTGTGAGAACCAAAGAACACCAGGAGAAATCTGCTTTTTAACAGCCACACAATTTCATGGGCAGAGTTTACAAACACTTTCATCCACAACAGCACAAAATTACAAAACAAATCACTGCCTTTCTGCATGTGCATCTTCCTGTTTTCTCCGGCACCACTAATGAAAGCCTAATGGAAGCTATTAAGCCTTTTTAAAGCCATAAAAGCCATTAAGCCCCAAACATTACAGATAGGATACTCTAACACACTTATCTAAAAATTATTGTTAAATATGTTTTAATCAAATTATGTGAAGGTCTATCCATCTAATTTTAAATATCCAACCTTGGAGCCTGTTTTAGTAGATGAAAGTCTCAGGCTTTTAAAGAGCCCTCTTAAAATTTTGGCAGCCTGTGACTTGGAGTCATTCCATCCGACTCCAGACACCCAAGTGATGCACCAAAGTTGGAAATACAGGTTTTTTTAAGTTCTTTCTAGCATCCATGGTGTAAGTTGGTCTCTTCCAGATGTCCATTCAGATCTTCTATTCCCTGGATATTTTGTCTTTGTCTTGCCTACCAACAAGAAAATATTAGTAATTTAAGAGGTTTTTATGATCGCAGCAGCACAGGAGGTTCATTTATGTTCCAAAGAGTGGAACATAAATGAATTTTTTTTTTCACTGGATTTTTTTTGTTTCACTGAGCACTTTTGAAATTAATTATTTCAAACATTTATTTGTCTCTCAGATTGAGACAAAGTAGGATCACTAAACCTGGATGGTTATTGGTTATAAGAAAACACAGTTCGCTAATAGAAAAAAAAGGATAAGCATAAGTGTAAGAATAAGAGAATGGTAAATCCAGATAACTTTGCCAACAGGTAGGGCACATGGAGCAGCAGCATTTTCCCCAGGAGCAGCAGAAAGAAGCCAGGCAGTACAGCCAGGGCTTTGAAACCACAGAGGTTATGGATGTATCAACACAGAGGTAAAGCTTGAGGCAAAAAGCCTGAAGCGAATCACGCTGTGACAGCTGCATCCAAACTGCACCTTGTGCTTCTGAGAGCATGAGAGAACATGCTGTGCATCAAGAGGAAGGGTACTTTCAAACATGACAAATATAGCAGCCATTTGTTCAGGAGTCTGTTGGCTACTGCTACAGCAAGATTAAATTTCTGCTGGAGGTGCCCCCCTCTCTTTAAAACACAAACAGCTAAACTTGCTAGGGATTAATTCTGATGTGTGTGTATATCTATTCAAAACTTGACAGGCAGGTCAAGAAGCCCAAAGGCAGGTAGTTCAAGCACAAAAGAAGGAGGGAGATGTGCTTTTCTGCAGAGGAATCCCGTTTCATTCTGCAGGTAGAGGCTGGAGCAAACAGCGCAAACTCCAAGGCTCAGAAGTCACCTCCAAGAGAGAAAATTGAAACCACTCCAAAATGAAAAATGAAAAGAAAAAAAAAGCACAAGGGTATTTTTAAGCCTTTAAAAGCATGAGAGAAAGCACTCAGTAAGAAGCACTATAGCAAAGTGCTTGTGAGGCTGAGGCTCTTGGAAATGAGACACTTAGCCTACCAGGGTCTCTGAGAAGGCAGAATTGAACCTGAAGCAAAGGCTTTCAGATGGCAGGCTCCATTTCTGCAGCACGCAATGCTCAAATCCTCCATGCCCAAGTGGTCAGGGCTGCCTGAAGCACCTGAGAAAAGGGAAAGCTAATGCAGACCCCTGATTAGGTTAGAAATGAGTATGTCCTCCAGGATGCATATGAAAACTAACAAAATCTGAATGTATGTGATCTAATTATGAGGACACAGAAAGCAAGCAGAGAGACAAATAAAATTCAACAGACAGTGGGTGATCCAAAACTAAAGATGAATGATTTCTATTCCTTAAAAATACAAAATACAAGCATAAAAATACAGTTATATGAGCACAAATCCTCCCTGTGGTTTAAAAGTTTCTGAAACCTTCCAGAATCGTATAGCTATAGAACTTTTCTAAAAGTGGAATCACATAGAAACACTAGGTATACTTATATTTTTACTTATATTTATATTATATACTTATATACTTATATTTATTTTTGTATTTTGAAAGGCTTTAATTGCTTTATCATGTTCACCTCTAAAAGTGCTTGAAGGAATTTGATCAAACTTAGAAAACAACTTTTAGACAGGACAGAATGTGAAGGAGAAAAAGCAAGTACGCATAGCTGTCATTTGACACAAGTATTGTACCTGGAAAATCTCTTTAAAAAAAGTAACCATAACTATCCACACTCCACAGGAAAAAAAATCCCCTAAAATTCTAAAACATAAACAACCTTTAACATCTTTTATGGTAAGACAGCTATTAGGATAAATAGGGTCAAGGTTGCCTCTTATTAGCTGTCTGTTTAGCAATGCTTCTGCATCAGTAAGAGGGAAAACATCTGCAAGATATCACTCAAACAGCTTGTTATAGAAAGCTTGCCTCTGGTCCACACCAAATACTGGAGTCAAATGAAGCCAGCAAGACATTAATAAAAAAAATAAATATTAATACTGTAATATAATGAGCTCATCATTCATTCTTCTACACTTACTGTGAAGAATGTGGATTGTGATTAATTAATCTGCCTCAATCTAGCAGTTACAATGATTCATAGGATTTCCAGTACAAAAATCATGTTTCATGCAAATCTATGTCAATTATATAAAATTACATAGTTTGCTAATTTAATTCAATAAAATCTAGGAACAATTATGCAACTGCCTTCAGCAAGTGACTAAAAAAGTTATATATGAGCTAGGGATGAATGAGCTACAATCAAAGAAGAAACATCTTTTAGATTCATTATTCAAGCACTCTCTTCCTCTGTAAACAAACCTTTGCAGACTTAAATTTGGAAGACTTATGAAGGATTCACAGAACAGAGCAACAGAAATCCTATATGTGCATTTTGAGCAAGAACAGAATGGGTTACATCCTCCTTTCTTTCTTTTTCTCTTTTTTCTCTACCAATATTTACAGTCCTTTCATACTCATAATTTAGTTTAAAATATATTAACCTCATGAGTGTTTCTCTATATTCTTGTGAGGCATTTAGAGGGCTTTCCTTCTCTAATAAAAAAAAAAAAAATGAAAACCAAAAACATATTCTTGCACAGGGGGAAAAAAAGCAAAAGAAAAAAATGCCATTTCATGTTTACAATCAATGACTCAACCCAGGGTAAAAGTACCTGAGAAAGATCAGGTGTCCTTCAGGAGGCATTTCCTGCAGAGCATTCACCACACACCACCTCTTCCACCACAACCAGCAGTTTGCAAGTTTTGTCAAAGTAGCAAGAGTCTGGAGTCTCAAACTCCCAAGCATTAATGTGTTATTTTCCTTACAAGAGATAGGGTTCCCCATGACCAGGAAAAATGTTGAAAAGATGCTGGACAAAATCTGCTTGATGCAAAGCAGATCAAAAATACCATTCCTACATTTACAAAATCCATTGTAAAAGCAGGGATAACTGGTCTTGTCTTCCTGGGTGAACCCTGAGCTAAATGATAACACTTAGGTAATAAAAAGAGACTAAAAAAAGTAGGATTTGACAAAATTCCATTTTGGGATGTAGTAGCTGACAGGTTCCTACAGATATAGAGCTTCTGCTGGGGTAACCACCTCACCCAGGCTCTCTGAAACAAAGCAGCAAGGTGTTGATTCTCCCCCCAGCTGTCATCTCAGCCTCTCTGCCTCTCTCCCTCTGGAAGTAGGTATTCAGCAAGGCACCATGGGTGATAAATTTACAGTGAAGTCCTGCACTCTCTCTTTTATCATAGTTAGGCTAATCTGCGAGCCATATATGACAAAAAGATCAAAAACAGTCAGAGTAGTTAATGAGATAAATCACTGTTCAAATCAGCAAGCCACTGGTAGTGGCCCTCCCAGTCCTGCACAGGCAATGGGTCAGAATCTTGTCTCTGGAATGCAGCTAATGAATGTGATTAATGGCACAAGGGTGTGACACACCGGGCATTCATTTTTCCTTAACTTTACAGTGTTAAGCAGTTTTACTGGCATCCTCAAAATGATAGATACACCTAATCAGTAGTAGTAGAAGTCCCATTAAGTTCTCATTAAACTTCTATATCCTGTGTATAACCTTGAACAATGCATTAGACACTAATGAGTGTATTCTCCTTTCACTGTGCACTCCACTTCCAGAGCCATGAGTGTGGTGTAAATACCCACACAGACATTGCTGGAGTAGGTTTTCTCTGCAAGCCTCAGAATAATTTCTTTGGCTGGTGAAAGGGACAGTCTTAACACTGGCTGTACAGCCTGTGTGTATTTATTTGCATTGCACCTGAGCCCTAAAGGCAGGCCAGGACCTCACTATATTACATGTTGTACAAACACACACAGAGGACACCAGAGCTAAGGATGAGCTAAAAATAGCAACACTACAATACTCAGACTCCAGCTCTATTGTTCTTTTATTGATAGGCTAGGTGCAAAACTGAAAGATGGCATGAGGGTGTTTTTTATACTACTGTTCTTAAAATTACTTAGTACCTCTGTTAAGGCTATAATTAGCTGTATGGTACAATTTCAAGCAGCAATACACCAGCAGGCAAATAAAAATAAGTATTTTGCAAGCTGTTTCTCATCAAAAAATGATAGTTTTAATGTTATGAAGCCTCAGGAATGGCAGAGAAATCTCAGTGCTGTCCAAAATAATGAGGTCAAACTGGTAGGATAGGGATTTCAGCAGTTGTCTGGTGAGTTATGTGCTCAAGAGCTCATGGAAAGCCTTATGTTGGGTTGCATTAAGTCAGTAAATTTGGTTTCATTGAGCCACAGTGCTTGGGAAAATAATAATAACAGCTTTACTGTTTTATTCAATGAAGAATTTCATTTTAGTATAGACCAATAGACTGGATTTGTTTTATTTCCTTTATTTGAAATTTTACATCCAAGTTTAAAAAACACTGAGGAAGGAGTAACTTGTGTTCACATGCAGCACTTAAATCAGTTCAACAGAGCATTAAGTATCTTCTTAGATCAAAATATATTCTGTTTAGACAGGCAGTTTGAAATCTAATCACAGACTAGCAGTCTGCATTTGCTTCAGTCAGTCCAGAGAGGCATTCACATCTCATGGTGATTCATACCAGACACTGAGTAATCTTTCTCTTTCCAGGGGATAAAAGGGAGTTTAGCCCAACAGGTAAGTTAAGGAAATTGGAAAACTGCTTCAACATAGGTCTGGAAAGGTCTGGAAAGCAGCTGGAGGAGGATCACAAAATCTCAGGTGTTTAAACTAAATGGTGCTAATTAGGAAGTTGCTATTTTTCATCTACATTTACAATATCTTCAGCTGGGACATGAGAACTACTTGTACTTCTCTTCTAGCAGTAAAAGAGCTTTAGAAAGGGAGGGTGACTTCTACAATTAATTGCCAGTTGAAATATTTTGAGCACTTTCAAAAAGACATTTATCATGGCAAGACAAAAGCTATATATAGTATATGGAACAGCAAAAGAAATTACTGGCAAAGCCAAAAGCCTCACTGCAGTGTTAAACAACTGAACAAAAGAACATATCATATGGGAATATATCACTATCACTATCTGAATTTCTTTTTCCTGAAATACCTTTATTCCAGTTT
Organism: Serinus canaria; assembly: GCF_022539315.1. NCBI lineage: Eukaryota > Metazoa > Chordata > Aves > Passeriformes > Fringillidae > Serinus > Serinus canaria. The sequence continues at coordinate 77,404,074 of NC_066313.1, read as the reverse complement.
GCCTTGAAACTTTAACTTCTGAAAGATAGATTCCTTCCTTCCTTCCTTCCTTCCTTCCTTCCTTCCTTCCTTCCTTCCTTCCTTCCTTCCTTCCTTCCTTCCTTCCTTCCTTCCTCCTTCCTTCCTTCCTTCCTTCCTTCCTTCCTTCCTTCCTCTTCCTTCCTTCCTTCCTTCCTTCCTTCCTTCCTTCCTTCCTTCCTCCTTCCTCCCTTTCTTCCAATATTCCTTCCAATATTCCTTCCTTCCAATATTCCTTCCTTCCAATATTCCTTCCAAAGATGTCCAAAAAACCCTTCTGTGACTTTTCAGCCACATTTATGTCTCTAAAAGATTATTATTGTACATCAGAGATAACAGAAACCTATTACTTTTTCAAACCTAAGGAGATAATATATTGTCTACACAACACATTTTAATGTAACTTATCTGATTTTCACAGTGGACCATATGTACATTTTGACAACAAAGATTTATGATAATGACTTTCAATTTAATATAGCTATTCCATAAGATGACCTTCATTGAGCTAATAGAGAGTTAGGGGTAATTTTTGTTTGCATAATTCAATTTGCAATTCAGATTAAGAATGGAGCCTTTGCATGTTTTATATTTTTCTAACTCTTCTGGTTTTCTGCCTTTACTGTAACATATTTCTACTTCTACCTCAGCTTCAATGTGATACTTTACATTATGTACAATTCTAGAAAAAAATTAGTAATACTTTCAGGAGTGTTAAATGGGTTTGGTATTTTCTGTAGACCTACAGTATTTCTTGGATAGCTTCTCTTTTTTCTTCAACATTGTTAGGGAAATGTTTGTCTGTGCTCGTCCATGGTTTATTGGAGAAATTGTATTACTGTTCTTCTGTGAATAATGTTGTCCAGCTTTGAATATGCTTTATTCTGTGTAGATAGATTCTGTGGACTGTCTGAATGCATAATATACATACATATATATATATTTTTATATATGTATACACACACAGACACACATATATATATATATCACACACACACATATATATAACATATATATACATACACAAATACTTCACATGAATTAACCCATTCTAGAGCTAACTCTAACCAAGACCACAGGCTGATTTTGTTCACGTGAGTAATATCAGTTCTTTTGCCAAGCTTTGCCATTCTCCATATGCTGGGCTGTGGTATGGACTAGCCTATAAAACCAGAGAGCAGCTATAGAAAAAAGTGATACTGATTCTTTTCTCCACCAAAAAAAATATAGTTCATACAATTCTCAGTTTAAAAAGTTACCTCGTATTTATTTAAGTTCCTAACGACATTTACATAAGTGAGATAAGTTAGAGTTTTGAACTCTATCTCAAATTTCTATTACAAAGGTCTTAATTGGGTGCAAGTTAGGCCCACATTCATCCCAGGCCTCATTTTGATAGGCTGTAATGAGTGCAGTTACAGATAGAACAACAGTAACTAAGCCACAGATCTCTAGCCTAAGCTCTGTAGACAGAGACCTTCCTTTCCTTAGGGGATTACCATCTGAATCCACTGTCTCCTCTTCCCCCTGCCTGGAATGAGCAGTCTGATATGATGCATGTGGTAATTGCAAATAGTGGTTAAATCCTCGCTGTGAACCATCTCCAAAAATTGCTCTCTTACTTAGCTTTCAGTAGCTGAGTCCCTTCTGTTATACTGTTCCTGCTCACAGTGAAGGAGAGCTGGAAAACGTGAATAACAATGGTCTGTTTCCGTGCCTCAGTCAGCCTGCACAAAGCATCTGTTCTACTTTAATATACTACAGCCATTGAAATGAAAAGGTGTGAATAGTACATATTAATTGTGATTTGAAGTGGAAAATTAAAATAAGATGGGATACATTTAACAAGGCTGATTTCTCTCATATGCCCTTTACTTTTAGATTACATGGTGCTCTGCGACAAAGCCACAAAACACCAAGTACTGTATTAATGGACTGCTTAGACACTTCTAGGACAGACAACCCATCCCTGCAATGTTCATCTCCTTTGCTTTGATTGCAGTGTTATTTATTTTAATATTCAAGCATAAGTACCATTTCAGGCATTATTTTAAAGTTGTTTTAAATAACTATTTGAAGAGGCATAGAGACTAGAGACACATAAAGGAACATTTGAGTTCAGATCTTTTCCTGCTCCAGCACATTCAGGCAGCAGAGTCAAGGAGAGAGCAGCTGTGGCTTTCCAACAGCATACTCTGTCTTAACTCTGTTACAGAGAGATCTCAGAAGCAAATAAACCCTTTTTCAGGAGAAAGCACTCTCTAGGACTTGTTTCATCCTGAGCTAAAGATCTAAAGAGGTGAGCAGGATCTAACTCTGAAAATACTCAATTTTATCTTGTGTTTATAAGTTAAGGTAATGATGGCTCATTACTCACAACTATGTCAAGGTCCTAATCACGCCGTATCTGAATTTGGGACAAATGAATTCTACACACATTCAAGAGCAAATTTAACAATTACAAGCAGTTAGAAGAAAAACAAATATCAGGGAAGTCTGGCAGCAGGCCATGAGGTAGCTAAAAGTCAAATGGAAATGTACCTTACTTTTAAAATACAGGAAAACAGTCTTTAAATCTGTAGCGATAAAAAAACCACAAAAGTTTAGCTGAGTAGTCATAAGTAAAAACTTTAAACACATAACCACAACAGGAGAAGCCTTGTACATATGAGCAGATTTTGGACAAATTAAGATAGTTTATAGGCATCTTCATCTCCAGTGAAATGCCATTGCTTTGGCTTATTACCTGTTTATGGTACTGTATAAATCATCAGAGATTAAAATCAATAGAGGTACAGTAATGAAGATGCACTAGCAATTAAGTGGATGGCTGAATAGGTCTGCCTGGGATGGAGTCCAAAACAGACTGCTTGGAGTTTTACTTCACTCAGAAATTTAGCAGATTCACTTGGACAGCTAAGTAAAAGTTACACAAAATCAAAACTAAAGCCACCCTTACTAATTTTGCAAGCACATGCTCCCTCAGAACCCCTCCCCTGTGTTAGCTGGAAGGAATCCTGAAAGCCTCTGTGCTACTGAACTGAATGAGTGCAGAAGGACAAGGAGAGACTGGGAGGTGGAAGTGTTTCTCAATCCTATTTCACCCCTCCACAGAGAGAGGGTTTTAAAAGTTTCATCAGCATACAGTGATAGCACAAAATTCTTGACAGGATACCTGGAAAGAAGAGTGTTAATTTGGGGCATTTCTAAATTGCAATAAATAACAATAATAAGGACTTCTTAACATAAAAAAATCCATTTAAAAAAAACCAAACCAAACCAAACCAAACTAAAACAAAACAAAACAAAACAAACCCCAAAAGCTGTGAAAAAAAAATCAGAGATTTAGGTTGTTTCTTTCCCATATTTAAAGAGTCTTTAGCAGACCCTCCTCAAGAATGAAGTTCCAATAGTAACTTTGAAATAATGCCAGATACACCTCATGGCTATGGGGAATTCAAATTACTAACTATTTCAATATAATTATAGGCATTGCAATGTCACAGGCATTAAACAACTTTCTAGGCTGAAATATATGTATTTTAACTCATATCAAAAATTGTTGGAGCAAACAATGCCCAGACTTTTTTGAAGAAAAGGAAAATTTAAAGGTCTCAGTTTCTTGCATCAATGTTAGAAAAATTTAGAGACTTGAGCTGTATGAACCAGGCAGTTTCAACATTAGTATTTTTCACTGTTTCGAATTCCTGTAGGAAATCTCAGTGCTGATTATTAAATAAAAGCTGAATCTTTCCAGGAACATGATAACCACTGGCCTATGACAGTACTACATATCTTGTTCAAAACAACATGCATCCAGTTCACTGAACACTTTGTGTTATAAAGCAATTTTCAACAAATAAATACTTTTTAAAAGGGGCATAAACCAGCTTGTCTTTAAGTGTAGTAACTGAACAGAGCTGCTGCTCCTTTGTAAAATTTAAAAGTAGAAGTAGCATCCATTTATTTCTTCTCAGAAAGCAACCCTTAAAAACTGATCTTGTTGCCAAAGCCATTCCCAAGGATTTTCTGTGAGGGGATGTCACAAATTATTTTCACATGGAAATCAGACAGCCTAATTCTAAGGCACTACAAAAGAAATCTATAAGGAAGGGGGGGAAAAAAGTAACCAAATAATTCCATGACCAAGAGAAATTCAAAAACAAAGAAGGAAGTTTTGCATTCCAGTCTTCTAATTTGTAGCACAACACAGCAAAATTACAGTAGCACTCCTGCATTCTGCATTTAGCAAATGAGAAATGTCAAAAAAAGGAAGGCACTAAATCCATACAGGATCATGACAAATCGATTTTGAAATCATGTTTTCTGCAATCAGATGCTGTTTCCATGATTGATTGTTTCAAAATTTTATACACAGGCAAGGTCTTAGGCTTATGTTTTTGAGAAGGACAAAGCAATTCTGCAATTCGAGAGAGCATTTGACATAAACTTGCATTAGCTTTTCTTTTTGTCATCATTACCAAAATTATGATACTTTGTGGAGCCAGACAGAATTGTTTATACACCTAAATTGTTATTTGCCAGGTTGCTTTATGCTTTTGATTCCTCCTGCAAATAAATGGATTTTTTTTCCTACTGCTCATCTATTCCATAATTGATACCTCTGAGAACAATGTTGCTTTCTTTATTTGTTATGACTGGCAGCTGTTTGACAGTCTTTTAACATATTGTTGGATAATAGAGTAGAAACGAAAAAGGGAAACTTCTACCTTCCATAAAAATAAGTTGCCTTTCATGTGTCCTTCAGCTCTTAAATTCATTTTATACAAGAGCAGACAAGTGTAAATGAGTAGAACTATGAGGTTAATTCTTCAGTGATAGGAACTGTAAGAACAGAAAATATTAATGAAATATTTATTACAGTTAGACAATCCTGATCTATCATATAGAAGAAAAATTTAAAAATCAGTAACATAATTCGCACCATAACACAAGTCAAGATCAAGTGCCCAGTCACTATTGCAGGTTTAGCCACAATCAAATATTTACAAAATTAGCAATTTGTTGCAGAAATAATAGAGTTCATAAACAGGAAAACAGATTGAATGATTTCCCAGAAACTTTTTTCATAGCACTCAGAATCAAAATTACTGTATGCAGACGCTAATGCCAGAAGTTAAATTGAAACACATTCTCCAGGAATTCCTCTTTCCTCTCAGAATAAGCATGTTTCTCTAACTTTAAACTTCACCAGGATCTAAGACAAAGGGACAGAACTGTAGAGAGCTGTAACATAGTGTGGGAAAATATCAGAAGATAGTGATATTTTTTATTTGGATTCAAGACAGTATTATAGTTTTACCTCCATAACAAAATGTTGATTTGGTATTAGAAGCGACGCCAAAAAACCAAACTAGCTTCTGCAAAGCTGTATAACACAGGTGATGAGGGGATTCTTCTTTGTGCCCTTAAGAGGTGTCACTTTCATGCATGGCTGAACACCTTGGAGGGGAGTGGAGGTGTAGTAGTGGGATGAGATGTTCCAAAAGGTCAGCCTTCCTAATTTTCCAGAAAACAGTCTTTTCTCCCAAGAAAAATGGTTTAAAATTTTTAATAACCACAAAGCATGACCAGTTAAACTCCCTTTTACTCATTTCTTTCTTTCCTGAGCTAAAATTTTGACACAATGATTTAGAAGTCTCTGGTGAATAGGCAGACTCTTCTTGCAGTACCAGATGGGAAGGGAAAGTGTCTGGACTAGAGGCTAGACAGAAAACAGCACTCCACATGGTTTAAAAATAACTTTTAGGTGTTTAGAACTAACTGACAGATAGATTCATAAATAACATAATGGGACAAAAGTAATAAAAAATAAAAAGAGCAAACACCCACTTGGACAGACCACAAAAACCAAGAGCTACTATCTTAGCTGTCAGTACACAAGTTGCAGCAAACAGCCTCCAGATAAGATCTCCTTAGTCTCCTTCTCCTCCTCCTCCACAATTCAGTGACACCAGTCACACAACACCACACTGCCTCGGGTGAGCACATTTTCCAAGATGGAAAAAGCCCCAGCCAAGCTTCCTGTTATGTTTTTTTACCTCTACAAATTCCATTTCTTTGTAAAGTAGTTATCTTGAACTAATCTGTTTCCTGATCATCACCCACAGTTGCAAAAATGTGGATTTGTGATTCTCTCAGGAGGTAAGGTGCTTTGAGACACAGACAACTTTGCTACAGAGCAGTGGTTTCAATCTGACACTGGGTCCATGAACTGCTTTGGAGATTGAAAGAAGCTACTTTGAACAAGATAAACTACTAGATAATGTTGCCATTGCCTTTTTATGACAAGTGTAAAAGGAGACTGTTAAAGTGTTTATCTTTTTCAGCCTAAGCATTTGCTTAGGATATCTTCCTTCCTACAGCTGATAACTTTCTAAATTTTATCGTGAGACCAGTTGTCTGCTTTTGCTGTCATGTGTCTCTTACTACAAGATATGAATGTGATATGTTCAAGTGGTCCAGACTTCCAGCCGAGTTATCCCAGTCACAGAAAATGTTCAACCACCCTGTGGATTTAAAAAAATATTATTGAACATGTCATTAAAGACTGCAACATAACCTGCAAGTTATACCTACAGATGTTTGGCCAACACATCTTACCAACAGACTCAATGTTGGTAAACTAAAGCCTGGAATTTCTACACGTTAGAAGTGTTTATCTGGGTACATACAGAGTCCTACCACATGCCCCCCAAGGTCTAAGAATTCTGGGGCAGTCAGAAGGCCTTGGGATTGAACAGCATCTCTTTCACTGTGTTGTTTGATCATTGGGTTTCCATTTCTTGCTGTCCAGTGTTGCTCAATGTGAAAACTAAATGTCAAAGTATTTCTGGTAATCAGCTGCACCTTTAGGTTTGATGGGCTGTTGCAGATGTCATGGTGTTTAATTCAAACATCATTTAGTCAGGACATTTGTGTCACTTACAGTGATTACAGGGGCCAGTAATAATAAATATATATTAGAAAACTAAATAAGTGAGCTTGCCCTGCCCTAAAAGTAATTAAGTATTACTGTATTGCTGAGTTTCAAAATAGGTAATGGATAATTACCTATGGGAATGCCGTTTACTTATCCTTACTTACAATTTAGGAGATTAAGTCTGAGTCTCCTAAGGTTGACTGTGCCAATATATTAACAAATGCTTTTTATTTTCTTCCCCTAGTTTGTGAATATTTCCACTCTCCATGTAAGTTCCTTGCACAGCTTTGGTCTGAGTAGTTTCCCACACAGGTAAAGGCTGAGCACACCCATGGTTCGAGCTGAACAGGGTAGTGGGTCATTAACAGCTCTCCTCGGTTATTGCCCTTCCATACGCTCCATGTAACTTTCTGAGGAATTTAAAGTCTATTTCTTTAATTTCTTGTATGCTAATCAGGCTGGGTTGAAGGCACAAGACCATCACAGTTCTGAAAGTTCAACAGCAATTTGGAAAAAGTAATACAGCTGCAAGTCTGAACTTTGTAAAAAGATCTAGTGTTACTGCAGAAATCAGAAAAAGAAAGGGTCTTCAAGGGTCTGACTAAAACATGAGCAAGCACTAAGCATCAGAAGGTATGGATAATGACAAGCTAATAGGCAGCTTTTCAGTATGCTCCATTCTTTAACCTGAGGTAAAAATTGCTCTCCCTGGAGACATATTCCTGAATAATGGCAGTATGGACAGACATACCAGTTTAAGTTGAACTGCTGAAGTATCAATGAATGTGGTATGAACGGGCTGTTCATACTAAAGTGTCTGTGCTGGAAAAGGAAGTCTCAAGCCAGAAGAAATAGCAAACTGAATCAGATTATTATATCAAAAAATGTTTGCTGTTACTTGTGTAGGGTAAAAAGTATTTAGAAAAGGAAATCCTGGGCATTACCAATTTATTTTGCTTACTCTTTATGCTCCTTGTCAAGCCTAAAAAGGAAAGCTTCCACATCTCTTGAGAAAACTCTGCTGTAATTACCTTCTCCTGGTCAGTTCAACTTCAACTTCACCAACATTTTCACGGGTAACCCCTCAGCTCCAGCTGGATCTTACCCACTGTGCTTACAGCACGCTGTTGTCAGAACCAGAGATACCCCTCCTGTGCAAAAAGAGTAAATGAAAAATTTCAAAAAAATAAGGTAAAGGACAAGATGGCTTACCAGGTTTCTCATTAAATTGACAAAACCCGAAGCTTAAACTGTCCTCCTTATGTAGTTTGCAGCAATGAACTGAAAAGCCTGTAAAGGAGAACAGCCAGCCTCTGGCTCAGACAGCAGCTTGGCCAGCAGCAGTTAAATGTGTGTAGAGCTGCAGCTACTCTGGGAGGGTCTCATTTCTGGGAGCCAGAAAGGGAAAACTTCTCATTCACATATAAAGTAATTCCTTCCTATCTTGTCTCCCCTCTCTTCACTGTGCAAAAATATCCCAGGCCAGGCACAACAGGGAACTTCAGACAGGAAAAGAGCTCAGGGAATGAGGCATTAATCATTGTCTGCGTGTCTTTGTCACTATTGTCCCACCAAGGGCAGTCACAGAGGGCAACAGTAGGACCATTGGATTCCTGGAAAGTTCTGCCTATCAAACATCTCAGCAAGCCCCATTTGCTCAGGTGTGTTCAGTGCTGATAACACAAGTGCAAGCAGCTCTGAAAACAAAAGAAGACCTTCAGACCACTCATTCACTCCATCACAGAATCAGGAGACAATTAATACTGTATAAGAACTGCTGATGACATGCTGGATGTGAAGAAAAGAGGCTTCCTTACGAAAGAGTATTTTATCTTTCAATTAAATAAATATTCTTCAATTTCCACATAATGCTGTTGCTAGCAAGTCTCTTATGTGGCATGTCATGGTCTCTGTCATACCCAGGCTTAACTGAACATAAGTGCTTTTACTCAGACAGAAACATTTTGACCCTGAAGCAAGTAAAAACATTATCTACCTCTTACTTCAGAGACTGGTTTTAAAAGATTTCCTTTTAGAAATCTATAAAAATAACGAGAAGTATTCTTCATTCTTGCTCATGATCAAAGGAGGAGTTAGATCCCAACGATAAAGCAAGTTAAAGAGATAAAGGTCTATCTCCCCCACATGCTCAGCATATATCAAATCTCAAGGTCAATGTGCAGCTAACAAATAATACATGCAGAAACTCAGCCAAAGAAAGCTTTGAGCTGTGAGATTTGTGAGTTACTCTAGTGATCTCATTATTGTCCTGGTCAGAGCACAGTCTGGTCCCCTATCATCACTGCAGAACGTACTTCCCTCAAAATCATCACCCATGCCTGGCCTTGGACCTCAATCCCTACAGAGAGACCAGGACAGGACATCTCCTCCAAGGAACACACACATATGTTAGATGTATAAAGTGGCCATCTGACAGAGGTTTTCCTCCACATAAAAGCTACAGAAATAGCAGCTGTTCTCAAGAGAGATAAAAGAAAAGGCGTTGGTTCAGATGCTGGTACTAAACCTGAACTTTTCTTATTTTTTTTTCCCTGACTATATTCTTGAGTGACCTAAAAAATGTAGACTTTTTACTTTCATTTACTGTAGAGGGTTTTTTTCCTATTTAAAAAAATATGTACTTCTGAGAAATATTTTATAATGTAAATGGACTCCAGCAGGCTGCATGCTTAAATTGGACTTGCTTTTTTATTTCATCTTGTCCACTAATGGTTTTACTAAGTCTCCAAGGAGAGACTTTGTACTCTTAAGTCCTCTTCTTTTTGCGATATTTGGATTTCTACTTCAAGATACCTCCAGGTCACATTGGTCAAAAAAAGCAAAAAAAAAAAAAAACTGTGGGAAAGTTGAACTCACACATTTAGAGATGCAGATGAAAACTTTTGGACCATAATTTTGTTATTTGATATGAAGTACATGAACTACTTTAAAAGAGGGTTAATAAATTTTTTAAATTTTAATACATTGGTATGGCACTGTCCCATTTTGTTGTAATGAGTCCCACTCATCAATTTTATATTCCTGACTGTTGCAAAAGCCACATCTACATTAGTATTTTGTGCCTATGAACTCTCATTTAAAACTCATTTGAAAGGTTTTCAGAGATAACACTGCAAACAGATAACTGGGTTTTGTCACCAACTTATTGATTTCATTGAAGTCCCAACTTTATGTCTTTTTCCACACATGAGAATTCTAATTCCTATTTTAAGGGCATTTCCAAACCTCAAAAATGAGAGTTCAACACCACTGAAGCATAGTCTAAGCATCCAGGATTCAGAAGGCAAGGAAAGCCAGTTCCTCCAGTTAATACCTGGACCTGTTAAAAGCATCTTTTCAAAGCTGTAACTTTAAAAGTGTTTCAAACAGTTTGAACTGGAATAGTATGTATGTAAATAATCATACATTTAAATTTGCAAGCTGAGTCAAACTCAAGAATCACTAAGAACACTGTAACAAAGTTTATAGATTTTTTCTTCATTTCTGATAATGTAGTAAAAATGACATGAGGTTTTTCCCTAGTTAATGCTACTTGACTGTAGGTCACCGGGTTTTTGACTGATCACAGAATCCTCATGAAGAGGAAATAGATATTACTGAAAAATCTACTGAAGATCTTGATGTAAAAAAATCTAATACTGCCTAAATTTATTTCAGCAGCAGGAAAAAAATAATTGCTTAAGTATGTTGTCATTTCATGAAGGAGGCTAGGAAATTTTTTAGAGGAGTCACTTCATTTACATGTCAATTCTCAGAAAGCGCAGGTGTTCTCTCACCAGAAATGCCAAACCACCTCCACACCTATATTTAATAATTTGTTTAGTTATATCTACCTTATATACAGATGTATATATGTAGTGGTTTATATGTGTTTATTTTTACATATTCATATACAAATAACTTTTCTTGTAAGGATGAAATCAATACACTTTTTTGATTTATTGTACAGGAGACATTCTGCTGTATCCCAAATCAAAGCAGCCAGATGCAGACTATATTTTCATGGAAATAATTCCAGAACAAAACTGATGGAAATAATTCTGAGAAGAATTTTCAAAGCAGATATATGCACTAGCAAGCTTCAAGAAGAGCTGTGGGTCCTGTACAAACAGGTTGCTGCTGCAGGAGCCTGACGCCAGGTGAGATCCTCAGGCTTTCTTTGAGCTGTCATTTACGCCTGACTGTGCCCCAGCTCCTGATATTACCAACAGGCAGAAAGCACAGCCAAGGTGCAGAAGCATGCAGAAAGTGCAGAAAGTGTGTCTGGCATCTCTGCTTTTCTTTTTTTCACCCACTGGTTAAAAAACTGATGTGAGCTGAAGGGGTAGCAGATTTAAATTTGCTGTTTCTGCCCAGAGGGACCTGAGCATGCATCAACCAGGTTCCAGGCGAACCATCTGCAAAATTCTCTGAGCACAGCCAGCAGGCTGCTCCAGGCCAGTACTCCCTCAGCCAGCCCACTGTGACATAATCAAGTATTGACTAGAATAGAGAGAGGTCATGAGCAAACAGGGCTCAAGGAAAAAAGGAGCCTGGGCTCCAGATCCTCTTGTAGTTTTAGCATTTGAAGAGGCAGTGCAAATGGGGACCTGGTGCAGGTCACAGAGCCATACTCTGGCATTTTCAACCAATTGCTGTGCACAGCTCCCACTCTGCTGCATTGCTTTTGTGAGATCACCCATTTTAAAGGATGTTGCATGAAGACACCAAACATCTAAGACTGGATTCTCCTAGCTCCCAAAGGCCACAGGTTCAGTGTTGTCAACTGTAAGTTGTTAAGCCAAAGGGCTTGCTGAAAACCCAAAATGTTACTCAGATTCTATTAAATAATGAAACTTCAATGCTACCATCTATTCTATTTGTATAGCTCCAAGCATCAGTTAAGAATTATACTCTCATTTGCACAAGCCCATGGCACATCTGGATTTGATTTTCTTAGAGGTCTTTTCCAAACTTAACTCTTCTATGAACAATTCTATGACACAGACACTCACACAGAGGTTGGACCTGTCCAGTCATCCTCAGCACTACAATACAACAGAAGCAGGGCACTTTCATCCTCAGTACTTTCAAATCCTACAGTCTGAGAGCCATTTGTCTGAATTTTCAAAACTGCATCACTAAAGTTTCTGCCATGCAGGCAGGTGGCCCAAATTTCCCAAGTCCTAAGAACCCAGGAGCACCCAGATAAAGTTGCACCTATACAACACTCTTGAAGACTTTATCATCATGTTTCACCTTATACATATCAAGTTAAATCTCAGATAACTCTAAAATGGGGTCTCCTAGTGATAAAGGGTATACTGAAAGCAAACAGCCAAACAAGATGCTGAAATTGGTCTTATCAAAGCTGAAAATTAAAGTCCTAGAAACCTTATGCAATCCCAATAAGTATTACCCACTGTAAAAAAGATGGATGTTCTAAGCAAATTAAAATTCTGTCAGGAAGGTGGACATGCAGATAACATTTCTTCCCTGAGAAGAGGACAATCATTTTAGACTGGCTTTTCAGAACTAGTGTCTCATTGTATATCATTTATATATGTAACGGGCATTCTTTTCCTTTTTTATTTTTCTTCATTTCTGAAGTGCCTTTAGTGCTGGCATATTCCACATGTTGAAGAAAGATGGGAAATGTCACCATAAAAAGAAAAAATCCCAGAAGTGGTGGGAAGCAGTGTTCACTAGGACCCTGCACAGCATCTAGCAGAAATGGGATCTTAAACCTGTAACAGCTGCCAGGTTATCTGACTCCCCTCCCTTACACCTCACCACACCTGAACATATGCAATCAGAAAGATCTAGAGTCAGCATTAGTTAAATCTTGCTGGCTTTTACTTCAGGTGGGCCCCAGAGAGTTTTAATGAAGAGATTATTCTTTTATATTAAAGAGAAAATTGTATTTCTACATGACTCAAAACTTTCTATGAATCTGCAGAATGTGAAAATAGTACCTGGTTACTAGGGTGCCAAAGAAAGAGATGGTATCTATGGGTCCCAGCTCAGACCTCTGATGATGCTCACCTGAAGATAATATGAGTCCAGCAGCTCCCAATGTGGTCTGTGGAAGTTCTTAGTTCAAATCTCTGCTGTAAGTAAGAAAAATAAATTCTAAGGAACTGCCTGTGTTGTGTTAACAGAGATCAGCCCAGTTTTGAGAAGGGGGCATAACCTTGTCAGGTAATAAATCTGTTTGTGTTCATTAAGAAAGCCTGAATTCAAAGCAAAACAGCTGTTAAATAATGGGGAGGAAAAGAGCAAATCAAAGAAACAAAACCAAACCCAAAATTTAAATATCTAAACTAAAACCCAAAAAACCTGCACAACTTTACTTTTGCATCTCCTCTCCTTTCCATCTTTTTCTCATTCCCAGAAGTGCTGCTCAGCACTTACCTGAAATAATTCCAGCCACTTGGCTTTCTGTTCCTTTTCAAATTCCTAGGCAAACTAAAAGCAGGAACTCAGTAACACTTCTTCTCTTCAAATTCCTTGGTTTGTGTTCATTAAAGGATGTGCTCTATAAAACCTGGCCCTCAACATTCCCAGCGCAGCTGCCTGACTCAGATCTTTTCACATGAGCCTTACCTTTTTCTCAGCAGAAAACATCAGGAACATCTGGCACAATTAACTTTCTTCAGCACAGCTATGCAGCCTGGCACTCAGCTGTTCAAATGTAGGTATCTAATGGTATTTTTAATGCCCCTAGGATATCCCCCCAGCCATGTCCCTGCAGGAAATACAACTTCCACAGCTGTGTTTCCTGCAGGGCCCATGGCCCCCCAGCCAGCCCAGTGCAGATGACATGGATAACCTAAGGCTGCATCCCCTTTGTAGCTTTGATCTGGAGCACTAGAGCAATGTTGAAATAAATCCCCAAACTGTTCCCATTTGCCACGTGTCAGGTTGTTTAGCAGAGAGGTTTTGGGGTATGCTAACTGGTTTTGTTTAATGGTTTATAACTAAGCCAACAAGTCCGCTGCCCATTTGCAGATGGGATCCCCTACCAGGGATGTATGAGTTTATACCCATGACTGATCTTTCAGACCATTTCAAAGTACATATGTTAGGGACACCTAAATCAGGGAAGACTAAACCATGTTGAAGTAAAATTCCCAGATTACACATAAGAAAATTTTCAAGTCTCCAGCACCAAATGCTTTGATCTACTAATGTGCTCCTGTCATGCTCTATTCCTTGATAAGCCATGTCCCATACACTAACAAGTGAATTAATTCATGAGCATTGTTCACTTATTGTCAGTTGTATTCTACTGTAATTCTCTGCTTTCTCTGCTCTACCTTTATCTCTCAAAACAACAGAGAGAACCATTAGGTGATTTTATAATTATTATTTCAGTAAAAGAAAAAATATCAAATTAATTTATCAATTATCTAAATGAAAATTTTAAAAGGTACAGCCAGGTTCTAGAGTTTAAAAGTGGTGGGAAAGGCCATTAGAACTGCAGGCAAAAACTGGTTTTCTACTAGTTTTCAGGAGTTAAAAGTAATAAACCAACACAACAGGAAAGAAGAAAGAGTATAAGTTGTTTCCACTTCTGATGAAAATTAACAGAGCCAATTTTGGTTCCAGGAAAATAAAATTCCTATAATACTTTTATTTTTCTTTAACCTTTTAGAATTAAAATCAATCAAACTTTTGATCTAGAATTTATGCATCTATAATTTTTTGGCCATTTATCCCAATAAGCCATACTACTAATTAAAATTATAACTTTCAAAGGACGGGTACTGAAATATTTCTGTGGTGTGTTAACTCTCAAAGACCAAAGCCAGTCCTTGGTGAGGAACATGAAAACATGCTTTTATTAAGGGATTCCAATCCAATAGAATCATTCAAGAACTTACACTTTTATACCTATTAGCATGACTTATTCCTTTGATTCGTTATGAAATTATCTAACTTTCAGATTCTTTAATCAATGTCAGAAGTCTCTCTTACAGTTTGGCAGTCAGAAGGCCACCTTATGCTTTTGGCAGTCTGTTGCTGTTTGTCTCACAGCAGACAATCTTTACTGAACATCTGACATGCAGATTTCCTCCCATACATCTATCAGAAAAGAGCCAAGTCTAAGGCCTTTGCATTCTCTTCCATGCATTTGTGCGGTAACTAAGAACTTTTGTTTTGTTCTGCTGAAAACTCTCATATTTGGCTGCTTAAGAGGGGCACACTAAAGCATTATTTGGATTAGGAAGTCTGAACTGTGTCAGAAAAATGCAAAAGCACTATGGATTTTTCCTTGTACAATAATTAGAGTTCTGTAAAATCATAGCAGAACCTATCCCTCCAGCCAATCACTCACTTATTCTGTGCAGGATTCCAGCCAGGACTGTAAGGTGCTTCTCTCAGAATCAGTACACCAGCCAGCTAAACTTGCCTGTAATCCAAGTATGCAACACAACAAGGGTTTTTTCCCAGCTGCCTTCAATACCTGTGCCCCCAATGTTTCTTTTGAAACTCAGCTCAGGTAGAGTCTAGATGTCTGCACCAGTCGTGAAATGTAAAAATGTAAATGTAAAGATCCTGTAAGTTAGCTCTGCAGAAGATTTTGATAAGAAGCTATTCCAAGCTAGATGTATTTTGATGTCATCACTTTCTCTCCTGCTATTGCAGGGATATTTTTTTTTTTAAATGCCTTCTATAAGCTTCCAGTATAGTAAACTTTTAACAAATAAAAAAAATCTTCCATCTATAGCTGGAGCTATATACTAAAGTTTAAAGTTATAAACAAGGTCAGCAATGTTAGATACATCTGCTGTCTCTCTTTTAAAGACAGTGGTAGAAAGCATGTAATTGACTTCAGGTAATCAGTTATCTGAAAGAAAAGATTCTTCTAGCCAAGACATAAATATACTAAGAAGCATCTCAGAGTCTGAATTAAGCAGACAGGGAAGATTCATAAGTCTCATTAAGAGTAGCATCTCAGAAATAAGCACCAGACAGCCATAAAAGACAAATAGTTAAATAGCCTCTCCCAATGCAGGGTTCTGTGTGCACTTACTGCTGTTGTTGTTTTATAACTGCCTGAGTTAATGGATAAATCAATTACCTAATTGTCAGCACAGGAACAGATCCTTACAAGTTCTACCTACCTGGATTTGTTTGCTGAAGTGACACTAAGCTCACTTGAATAAGCTGGTAGCCTCATCGCTGCAAAAATTCAAGAAGACAGAAAATACATCAGAAAATATACATCAGAAAATGTATATTTTCTGATGCAAATATACATTTAGTTTGGTATTTCTCCATTTGAGCATTGATTTTTCTCATTTTTGATGTACGCTGACAGTGTCAAGAAGCAGTCTGGGAATGTTAATCATCACCAAAATGCCACCAAGTTCAATGCACTGCTTCTTCCTTCTGTGAATGTCAATGGCAAATGCTTAAAATCACCCTGACTAACACGTGCAACATGTCCAGGCAAAAGATGCCAGCCAGGTTCACAGAGCAGTACATAGTCCATCTTACCAGTTAAGCAGCATAACCTGAGTGGAAAACAGGCAGTGAAAAACAGGAGGCATACAGCTAAGTATCGCTGAAAACCATCTCTGAATTGCTGCTTTCCTTGAGGATGTCTCCCACTAGCCTGCATTTAATCCATGCAAATGGATTAAATCCCAGAAGCACATTTTAAAAAGCAAAACAGACTTAGAGGAATGTTTGAAACCCAGCACTCCTGAGAGACCCACCTGCCTCCTCAATAATACCATACCTCCTGCAACATGCCAAGTTTTTTAACTGTGCCTGTAAATATTTCAATGTTTTGGATAAGGTTTTAGTTCCCTAACACAGGAGGACTGCTTGATACAGAAATTCCCATCTGTGTTATATTGTGGCAATGTCAGCCTAATAATAAGTTGAATTCAAAAGGGCTCTCTTCTGTTTCCAGACAGCATTTTTGTGATCTAAGGTTTTATACAGCTAGCTGCTGAAATAATGGCTGGCAATCCTCCCTTTTAAAATAGAGGGGGGAAAAAACAAAGGCAAAGCTAGCAGTTAAATACAGGTTAATTTTACACAACTTGCTGCTCCACATGGCCACATAGGTGAGTAGCTGATGTGCTGTTTGTCCTTAGCTAAACACAAAACCTGAGCAAGAAGGTCTCCCCCTACACCCCAGAAATCAAACTCCAAAATGACAGCAGCACTGTCTAGTCCCTTAGCAGAGGCTGGAGACCCAAACCAGGGACATTTCATCTGTGCTGGCTCTGGGGATGCAGCATCAAGCACCCCTGAAGCACCCAGTCAAAGGGTGGGCAAGGAGATAGAGAAGGTAAAAGCAAGCTCCTGCATGAGGCTCTGCTGAGAAACAGCCACTCTAAGCCTCACCCCCTCTCCCAAACTACTCATACTCATTTCCACAGCACACCAGACATTTACAGGACTAGGAAAGTTGCCCCCAGCCCCAAGGTTTGCTGGAGATTTCAAGATGCTTGTAAAAAAAATTCGTTTCAACAAGAAACAAGTTCAAGTGTAAATCAAGACTCTGATAGAGGTTTTTTATAGAAAATGTTAATACAGCATTATTAATATGGCTTTAAAAACCTTATTAGCCCTTTAAAAGATTTGGATTGAAAAGTAAAATCTCCTAAAACATTCCATTTGAAAGCAAACATAAAAAGGAGAGTAAGTTTTTCTGCCAAACTGAGATCTTGTGGCTTTCTTTTCCTTTCATCTGCTCCTTATTACCTTACTTGTTGTTCTGTTAGACATATCCTAGTCACACAGATGTGGCACTAATCGCAGGGTAGGAGTTGCCAGCTGCCTGGGAGGATAAAGCTACTCTGGCATTATCCCATCAGGCACCCAGCAGTGATTTAGGAGATACAGCCATTTAGCTGACCCCTTTGTAAAGAAACAGGTGCCATCTGAGCATGCTGGGAAATCCTTTCTAAGGCAGTCAGCTCCCCCTACACTATTCAAGGTTTAAAGTTTTTTTAAAAAAGCAACTCCTATCATTCCTATCATTTCATGCATTGATGTTAGGCACAAAGTGCTGAGACTTCCAGTGAAAGCCTTGCTTGCTGACGATAATTATGGCTTAGCACGTTACCCTAGTAAAAAACATTTCTGTGTTGAAAAATAAAGATTATTGGGGGGCATCAGTTGCATTTTATGTGCTAAACTCCATTTTAGTCTAAGATCTACACGTGAAGATACTTCTGCCACAGAGCTTGGACACAGGTAAATAGGAATCATTAAGATTCTTCCTCTGTAAACCATCCAAATTTCCAGATTTTCACGGAAGCCTGAAGGGTAAATCTTTAAAAGCTTTTCAAAATTTGAGACTGCTTTTGAGCCATGGGGATGACAGAGCACAACAAGCCATACCACAGCCGGGCACAAGAAACCTGTCTCCCAGCCTTTGTGCTGCACCTGGTAGGAAAAGGTGACCTGCACTGTCATCCCTGGTGTGAATGCTGAGTGTGTCATGGCAGGGAAGGGGACCTGCTCAGCTTGCTGGGTGCCATGGCTCCACAGTGGTGTGCCAGCCTCACTGCCCTGCTCTCTGCTCCCCACACTTCACTCAGAGAATACAACTCCTTCCTCCTCTGCCCTTGCCACCCCACTCTCCTCCTCTCACTGTCCACCGCTTCCATTCCAAGCTGTACCAAAGTGTGACTGCACCTGGCAGAAAGTGTCAGGAGGATGCTGAATCTCCATGCTGCCAGAAACGAAGATCCCATGTCATTCAAATGAGGCTGTGTGTTGTGCTGAATGTTGCATTCTTTAGCAAGAGCTGCAGATTCAAATCATACCTCAGGACTTCTGCCCATGGTTTCTTGTGTCTCAGTTACTCACCACACAGTTGCTGTACTGCCAGCAACATTGCATGCATGAGCAGGTCACCCAAAGGCATGCAAAGGAAACTCAAAGAATGAAGTCTAAACTTTCTCTTTTTCCTGTAATTCTCATCTCATGGGCTTAGCAGCACTACAAGCCTCCTTTACACTCTTAAATATTAACACAGCTATTCTCTTGTGGTGGGATCCCTCATTACCATATGAATAAATGATTAATGGTCACTGTACCAAACAAGTGCAACTTTTATAACTATATGAATCAGCACTGAGCCAAACCCTTCAAGAGTAGTAAGAGTTTTCTGGCATTTATTGCACTTTATTGCTTCCTGGATCGTTTAAAAGAAGTCACTGACAAACAACTGTAGGCTTGAAAGTTTACTGCGGATATAGTGAGCAGTTCTGTATTTCAAAATGCAGACAAGCTTTCTTTCCCAGCAATTTAATGCTGGTTCTTTGGCAGAAAACTCCACAGCTTGTCCAGCAAATGCTACTATTTGTGATGGCACCTCTTGTGTATTGCTAGAAGATAATTTTAATCATACTTTGAGTGTAGTTTTAAGTACTGTTCTAACAATTATGCTGGCTTTGGTGATGTTCTCCATGGGCTGCAATGTGGAAATTAAGAATTTCTTGAACCACATAAAAAGACCCTGGGGTATATTTGTGGGTTTCCTTTGCCAGTTTGGAATTATGCCTCTCACAGCCTTCTTGCTCTCTTTGGCCTTTAACATCCTTCCTATTCAAGCTGTCGTGGTGATGATCATGGGATGCTGTCCAGGGGGTACAGCCTCGAATGTCATCGCCTACTGGGTGGATGGAGACATGGACCTAAGGTAAGAGCAGCCCTTATCTGAGTACTTCATGTGGCTCTTTGCATTGTTGAATTTTACATTGAAAAGGACTGTCTGATCTGTCTGATGTTTTTCTTAGCTTCCTGGCACATGCATGGTGGTTTCTCCTTGTAAAGAGGGTTAGTTACTGTAATTGCAGTAAATATAAGCAGAATAGCAAATATCCTTGGTTCATTGTGAATTCATGAGGAAGATATCACAACAGAATTGTGTATGTTAGAAAATACCTTTATTGTTAAACTTCAGATCCTGGAGCAAATATCATCTATGAAGACAATTAAAGTAATATATATTATGAAAATTTTGCCCAAGTTAAAATTAGTTTTCTTTCATCAAGATCTTGAGTAGTAAAAATATTTTTAAAAACATAGGGTTTTGGTACCAGAATCCTCCCTACAAAATAGTGGCTATGCAACTTTTCTTGAAGTAATATTTCTTGGAAAAGAGCTCCTGTGGAAAAATATTGTCCCTTATTTTGTGCTGTATACAATAAAAAGACAGGTATTTATTTTGTCAATGAATAGTAGTTCTAACAAATACTTGTGATAATTCTTTCTGCTCCTGGAATGTTATGCAAAGTCTTCAAACTGAGGGAATATTTTACAGGCTAGAAACCACTACTTAAGGCAGCCCTGCATATTAGGAACAATGAAAGCCCTCCTTTGTGGCAGTGTGATGGTCTCAATGAGAAAGTGCTATGAACTCAGATGTGTAAGGCACCTGACATGGCCTAGGACATCAAACACACAGGAGAAGTGAATCCTACTCTTGATGCAAATTCCATGAGGGATTCATCAACTCTTAGAGCCTCTAAAAACAAGTCCCCTTTTTATTTTTGTGTCCTGATTACTTTGGTCTAAAAAAAAGAGGATCATTTCTCTCTTACCTACAGAGTAAAATAAATTGGAGCATTCATCCCATTTATCATATGCCAGTCTTAATTAGAAATGGAAAAAATAGTAGAAGTAAGAAAGATGTGGAGCTAGAGTAAATAGTCTAAGAATGTTAATATTTGTAGCTTAAGTGCAACATTTTTTTCCATCCTTTGAGAATATTGAATTTTTCTGTCACATACAGGTATTAATGTAAAAAAAACAGCTTTCAAATTATAAACAAGGTTAGCTCTGCTAATCCTTTACTTCCTCATTTTAGAGGAAAAATCTATGATATTAAGAACTGTAAGACTCTTAGTTTCAATTAATACAGGTCTAAGAAATCACAGATGAGAAGATATTGAGTACAAGGCTGAAATTTTGTTCTAATCTCTCCCTAAAAGGATAAACTGAGCTGAACTATGCTTGGTTATCTCTTTAAGTTCAAAATTGCTCCAATGAAATCAATGGTAAAAATCTAAATTTATAATGCTATGAACATGAAGAGGATTTCTGTTCCATGATGCTGACAAAGGGTGAAGTTAATAGAAAATGCCTTTAAAAGGTTATTCTTCACGTAAAGACCTCTACCTTAGGTCAAAGGCTTTTGGTCAGTACCTTTGCAACAAAGATGCAGGGACCACAGGATACAGGAGTACAGCAGATTGTCAAGGCAAGCATCTTCTCCTCTCAATAGAAGAATAACATTAGAAGTCATGTGGATGGCTTCTGGAGCCACCACAGTATTATAGAAACCTACCCATCATATCAGACAATGTTTTGGTTTTAACTGTAATGTTTTAGGATTATACATTACAACCCATGGTCACTGTCTATACTTCTGCTTCAAAACATCTCTGTGCAAATAGACCACAAGTTAGAAAAGGAATTAGTTTTATAATTAGCATTAAAATCATAGTCAGGTGAAGTGTGATGTTTCAATCTTTATCAGTAAATCAAACCCAGCTGATATCCTCTAATACTCCCCCATAGAGAAATATCTCTTGATATTTCACAAAAGCAACTGCTTCTGTGGAAACAGGGACTGGGGTTAGAGGATGGCCAGACTTTGTAGGTGGAGGTACATTCAGGGACAGTATAAAGATACAGGAAATACAGGTCTAGGAAACATGAGGGTTTTTGGTTTTTTTTTCAATTGGGACTTCATCAAACCTTAATTGTAGCCTGTAACTCTTTTTCACTGTAGGAGATTTCTATAGAGCCTCTTTTGCCAGAGGCTCCTGCAAAATCCTATTCAATGACTCTAAAGCAGAGAGTGGCTGGGACCAAAATGAATGCAGATATTCCTGTGGGTTGTGCATTAATTTTTCTATATTTCTCTGGATCTGCTCAGTTTTTTGGGACAGGATCAGTAGACCCTTTTCTGAGAACAAACAATAAAGAGAAATCTGAAGTGAGGCTCAGAAGAAAGCTTCCAAAATCTCTTAACTAGAACCCTCTCTCACTATTTTTATACCAGAAAAATGAGATTTGCATGCATAATTTTATACACTTTATTCCAATTCCAACACCTTAAAATAAGGAGTTTCCTCCTTATTTTAGATGTCTTGCCTTTTCCTATTTCTTCACTCCTGTAGCAGAATGCATCTTTTTGTACAACAGAAAACATAAATATCTTTGCAAAATGCAGCAACAATCCTTATGCTAAGCCTCACTGAGCAATTCTTGGCACCTACTTTTTGGCCTAGAGCAAAACAATCAGAAAAGGGGATTTTATTATATCACATATCATAGACAATGCAATGGATTTCTATGCTATTGACTTGAGAGTGAAATTTTAACACTCTAGAACTGCTGGTATAATGGAAAGCTCCATTTGATGTCCATCTCTGCCCCTGTTCCCTGCTTGCTGTCCTCTCTGAAACCAGCCAGACAGGCAGCATGGAGACAATTTTGCCAACAGTCCTTTCTGCTGGCCACCTGTCTGACTGCCTCCTTTGTACCAAAAGTTATGGTTCTGTGGCTGCAGAACACCTTGACTTTTCATGTTCTTTTCTTTTCAGCAGAAGCCATTCCTTCCATTTAGGTTTTCTCTGACCTGATAAATTGTCTGTAGCCAGCAACATTTCTTGCACAAGGTGTGAAATGATAATAAGAAAATGAGAAAGACTATGGGCTAGCATGAGATGAACTGTCACTGTAACCAATTTCTTTGCAGCATCAGCATGACAACTTGCTCCACGCTGCTTGCAATGGGAATGATGCCACTTTGTCTCTTTATTTACACCAAAATGTGGACTGATGCTAATGCAATTGTTCTCCCCTATAAGAGCATTGGTGAGTCCAGCAAAACAGCACTTTCCCTTCTGTCTATCCTCCATCCAGGGACAACCACCTCTATATCATCATCCCGCAGTCAGGAAGAAATCACCTCAGATTTTTTAAAAATATTCCTCTTTCTACTTTTTATAACCTTCATGGGCATTAGGCATCAAAAAACACTTCATATCATCCACAACTCTGCAAAAGAAAGACTTGAAGCCATTATAAATATTGTACAGATAATGATGACAAGATTGTGCATGTTTTTCTTTCCAAACGGCTTTGAGACCTACATGGTAGTGGGATAAAAATTTAGAATAATTAATATAGGAATAGCTGCTTCTTCTGGATGAAAGTGTTTATAACAGCTTTAAGACACAATCCTGCAAAGTGCTAAATGCTGAGGCCATAACCTGGCAAAATACTTGAGCACACATGGATAATTAAGCAAGTGATTAAAGCTGCTGAGTCTCTTTGAAAAGCTGCAATCTACACTGCCAGGAGTGGCTTCATTTGACTTCCTGTCTAAAATCTCATTCAGCTACAAAGAGAAAATAGTTAAAGTATTTAGAAATACATGCTCCAGTGCTTTGCAGAGCTGTGGCCCTAGTGCTTATCAAGTGCAGCTCCATGTTGTGCTAATCTTAAAAGCCAGCAGAATCACTTTCACATTCTTCAACTTCACTTCCCATTGTCCTTGGGGAAAAACAAAAATCCAAAACGTCGCTTGTGCTTTCAAAATAAATCCGGGGGGGGGAAGGCCAAAACAAAAGAATCTCTAAACGGGTTGCTGATACGGTACAGTAGCAAAACACCTGCAGACAAAATGAACATTTAATATAGCTACTCACATCCCAGGATAGTGATGATTAGCACACTCAGATTTCTGTCTGCCTTTCTGCTGCAGGTGAATGAGCATGTAGCTCAGCAGAATGGCAATTACTTCAACAGGCTGCCAAAGATAATAGAGCCTATAGAAAAGCAAGTAGGCAGGTGTGGGTAGAGTGTGCATGCGTGCTCCAGGGCGTGCACAGCAGAAACCTCCCCTGAAGGGCTGATCCAGGCCCACAGTCACTCATCAGGGTGTCTGTCTTGGGGTGAGCTCTTGCACCAAACAGGGTCTTGACTTCTCTTTTCTTTTTTTACAGGACTTTCTCTGGTGGCTCTTGTAATTCCTGTTTCGGTGGGAATATTTGTCAACCACAAATGGCCTAGTAAAGCAAAAATCATACTTAAGGTAGGATATACAAGGCTGAAGTATAAGAAATTATGGACAAATTACGGAATCCCTGTGGGACCACTGAAGCAGTACATTGCTATTCATGATATTAGTATCTGACTTCATAAGACCAGGAAATTTTTCAGCAGAAAACAAATGAGGTGCTGTGGAAATGTATTGCTTTTCCCCTGCACAAACATGCATGAGTTGCATGCACTATTTGAAACCATCATAATCTAAAGAACCTACTTTTGTCTTTGGCTGCAACTATGTTAGTAATTGTGTTCAGTAAATAATGTAAACTGAAATTGGAAGGAAAATCATTCAGGTCCATGGAAAGCAGTTTTTCTCTGCAAAACAATAAAAAATAAAATCATTCTGGATCAAAATGCCTTTCTCCTTTTAAGAGAGTTTCCTGATTTTTTGTGAGTCAATTTTTGAGTTTGAAGCCAATTAAGCCAATTTTTATTAAAAACTAATAAACATAAAATATTCCAACTCTTACATTAACCTTAACAAACTATTCACAAAATACAGCTACCTTTGCAAGATGGTTTCAGATACATAAAAATATGGGGATTTTGGAAAAAAACTGTTCTCATCAAAATAATAGTAATAATAATCCTGCCACATCCAGGGTGACAGCAAATTAATCATTCTATACATTTGGTTTAGGTTTAAAGAGATCTTCAGATGTGCTGAGAATTCTTGGCCTTTGCTAACCATTCTCAGTTAACAAATAGATTATCTAAATTTTCTTAAAGAAAACTAGTCTGGTCCCTTGTTTTTCTGCCTATATTTGGTATCACTTCTTTGCTATTGGCTCAGACAGCATAGAGCACAAGTAAAGTCATTTTAAGTCAATGCATTTTCATTAAACTGCCAGCTTACCACATTGCATTTTTAAATGCATTCCCATCCTACTATTTCTGTTTATTGAGCTGAAGGGAAAGCATGGACTTGTACCCACATGTAAAGAAACTCTACTTGATCTCTCAGCAAAGCCCCATTTCATTTCCTCTTACTGAGTGGGTGAGCAACCCACAGCCTTGAGAGCTTACTTCGTGTAGGACAATGAAGCATCAAGTGAAGATTGAGCCATAGCTGTCAGATTAAGGCCTATATAGTGAGAAATTCAGACAAGAGAACCAAGACAGTGTGCCAGGTGAAAGAAGAGCTTGTCATGGCCAGACCGTGTTTCTTCTTCCGAAGTACATGTGGTTAACAGCTCAGCCAAACAAAAGCACTTGTTCACTCAGTGCTCTTAAAAATGCTTCAGCCAAAGACTGATGGAACCACCTTGATGGCAATACATGTTTTAGCTGAGAAATAGATCCTGGTAAGCTTAGACTAAGTGTGTCTCTGAGATCCCTGGCAACATAGCCTGTAATGACAGACGTTCCACTTGGGTATTGAAAAGAGAGTGAGTTATAACCTTTTAGGCAATCAGTGGTAAAGATCTCAGTACATTCAGTCACAAGAAATAGGATCAAGTGCAGTGCTTAGGTCTGTGTGGAAGGGCTATACAAGCTCATAACCAGTTTTCAAGCATGAATTTTTAGCCTCATTAAAGATTTACCCCTGCACTTGGCAAATAATTTCCTAGCACTTGCTCACTAGCAATCCAGCTTCTAATTAGCACACACTGTACTAAACCTCAGAGTGATTCACCAAGGGGGGGAAGGAAAAGGCAGTATTCTACCTAATAGGCTGTCAGTTTCTAAACAACTCTGGGGAAATTTTTCAAATGTGTGCACCATTCCTCACTCATATCACATCTATGAAATTATTTTTACTCTCCAGCCCTAAGTACAATTATAGTCAAGGCTTCAAAAGACTAGTTTTACAGATATCTGCCATAGAAACATATTGAAGCTGTGTCTTAGTCTAGAGCTGTAGTCACACCTTGAAATACATCATACATCTCCTGTTTGTTAAAATGGCAACTATCTCATCTCTCTGCCTGCTTTGAATTGCTGCAAACACTAGGGTTTGTGTTTAACACGACATTTCAGTGACTCATGTTTGAGACCATGCTTGTTTCCATTAAATTTCCTTGAGGTGTCATTTGTGCAGTACTCTGTGATTCTGTGATTCTGACTCAGTCCCTCTTCTTTTGCTTCACAGGTAGGTTCCATTGTGGGAGCAGTGCTCATCGTGCTCATTGCTGTGGTTGGGGGAATACTCTACAAAGGCTCCTGGGTTATCACACCAAAATTATGGATCATTGGCACCATATTTCCAGCAGCTGGATATACTTTAGGATTCTTTCTGGCTCGTCTAGCTGGTCTGTCTTGGAACAGGTAATGCATAGCCTTTATTCAACTGTGTAAAAAGATTTTATTCAGGGATTAATCAATGTTGAGAATGCTCCCTAAACATTAGTTATGTGACAGAGTCACTGGTTCACTACGCCTGCTTTTTGTGATACTCTATGCAGACAAAACTTTTCTCACCCACATTTATTTACAGATTCTGACTATAGCATTTCCTCCAGCCCTTCATATGTTTTTTTTCCCTTTGTGTGCCAATGTCTTGCACTTCAAGCAAGGGAAACAGACCTGACTTGTAACTGGTTTGGAACTGCAGTAAAACCTCTCATGTAGATGCAGCAGTCTACAATCACTGCAAGAGAGGGAGACAGTCAGTGCCACATATGTGCCTTGAGGGTGGTTCACCATCTTCTACAGATGGTGAACTGCCAATAATTGGTGGTACCATCCATAGGTGGAGTGTTTTGCTGACTATGTCAGCTGAAGGAAATTATTTTCTTAGCTATCCTTTACATTTTTTGCTTATCCAGATTAGCAAAAAGCATAAGGACCCGCTGGATGCTATTTCCCAACTGTCTCTGTATTATTCCCTTTAGGTGTCGCACAGTGTCTCTGGAAACAGGCATGCAAAACACTCAGCTGTGTTCCACTATAGTACAGCTCTCATTCACTCCTGATCAACTTGAACTGATGTTTACTTTCCCACTCATCTACAGCATTTTCCAGCTGTTTTTTGCACTAATAATTTTAGGAGGTAAAGTACAGTAATTTTATTTTATAGCAATATAATTATCATTATTATCACCAGTTTAACTTTTCATGTATATTAGGAAAACAAGAAGGGATAAAAAAAAATGAAATGGATTTCAAAATGAAATTGTAGCTTTAAAAAGACTTTCTGGAGGTGTTGAAATGTTTTAGCAATATAAGGAAAGAAATGTTGCATGGATATATGTTACTACAACATCTTTTTCAGGCAATTTTTATCATTATTTTATTTAATACTGTCCATATATTGATCCTCAGGCTACCGTCTTTACAGAAGACGCCACGTCAAAACAAAGACAGACGTTGAGAAAACACCACAAAAAGAGGATCCAAAATCAAGTGCTAAAACAAATGGAGGATTTGTATCAGATGAGATGAAATAGACAATTACATCTACTTCCATCAGCTGTGAAAACAAATAATATATGGTTTATTTAAAACAATTTTTTCATGGAAAATTCAGTTTTTTCATGGAAATATTAAAGAAGAAGTTCTGCTGAGATTGTACGGCGAGACTTTAAAATTATTAACTTAAGAAAGATCTATTTTGATTTTTAACTTAGTTTTTGCCACAATCATAGAATCTGGTTTTCAGGATAATTACCTAAATTATGGGTTATTTTACATTTTATTATTATGGATTATTTAACAAAAAGCAGAATAGAGGTGGGCTATTGCTAAAAAGAAGCGGATATCTGCAATCCCAACTCCAGCCCATGATCCTGCAAATCCACCTGCTAGGCTCAGCCCCACGCAAAACAAAAATAATTCTTGTGAAAGCATCTGAGCAGGAACAGGAGTTGATATGGAAGATCTGGTAAGGCTGAATATGAATCAAGCATGAAATTGGACCAAGCCAATAATGAAATAAAAGCTTCATTTAGGTCAGTCTGGGCAGACTAAAGCACTGTATTAATTGCTTGAAGCATTAATTTATTCTAAAGCTATAATTTTAGCAAGTGCAAGGCACCTTATGACTCCATTATTTTTCCCAAAGTAATAGAAAGTAAAAGAATGTAGCAGCCTTACCTCTTAGGTCTGGGTCTTTTAGGTGCTGGAAACAGGAACAGAGAGACAAAGGTGAGGCCTTAAGCCTTGAGCAATTTTAGTGACAGCAGTGACAGCTGCATACAAAGGAGCAAGAAGAGGTTCTGGAAGTGTAAGAAATTATCAGCTTCTGCACTGAAAGGAAGGCATTTGAAAATGGAGCAAAAAAATGTCCCTGATTCATCCAGGACTGCTTCAACCAATCATAACATGAGACAGCAATGCTTGGAAAGAGTTATATATTTTTGTTATTTTATGAGCTAAATAAATTTGAACCTGCCAGATGTATATGGCATGTAGACATTGGTATAGTTGACAATTTTATATCAACCACGAATAGAAATAATTGGATATGCACATACATTATATATTGTTTGTTTCTGAAAATTCAAGAGGAAATCTCCCCTAATTTTGTGCAGAAAATGAGTACAATTCTAAGAGAAAGAGTGCAGTAAATTCCTTGTGGCTGCAAGTTTTTAAGGACACACTCAGTAACATTGGTCCTGTAGCTGTTTTGTAAAGAAAATATCCAGAGAACTTCTGGAAAAAGAGTGAGAGGTTGGCTGACTAAAAACTTCAAGAGTGATCCAATTATCAGCACATGGAAACAATATACCTTTCTGTCATATTCAAGTAGACCTTACAAGGTATGGTGTGTTCATGTGCAGGTTTTTTACAAACACAACTGAAATTGTGGAATTTAAGCTCCCAACGTGCATCTTTCCACTGCTGCAGAAGCATGCCCAGTACTAAACAAAGATTAAATTATTGTTGTCTACCATATGTTAGGGAAAGGGCCTCAAAATGTTCCTGAGTTCTGTGAGGCTTGAAGCTGCTTTACTTTTGGCAGGGAGATCAGAATGATCATAACTTCCAAGGAGGAGTTCAACACTCAGAGGGTGTTAGGACACAACAAGCTGTTCTGTGTTTTATGGAACAAAGACTAAACAAAACAATGTGGCAAAAACTGTTATGTTATGGAGAAATTATAAATTTTGAAAAAACACATTCATCAAGAAAAGGATGAGCTGTTATTTGCAACATCTGTACTAAAAGGTTATTGTCTCGCTCCTGCATCCATCGAAAAATGGACAGTGGAACTTAGGATCACGTCTTTCTTACACACAAAGCTGCTACTCTTCCCCCATGCTTGCTGAACTTCAATGTTTCTGTGTATATTTCAAGCAGATCTTGAAAATGTGTTGAAGAATAATAGTTTGTCTTGCTTATACTCTGTGTGTCTGTGTGTCTGTGTGTGTATTTAACACAACTGTAAAAACATTTAACTAAATAAAGTGAGAAACTGTTTATAATTTTGCCCACTGGAGTAATTTAAGGTGAAAATAATTGAAACCAAAACTAAACATGCATACAAAGTTTATAGTTTTGAGATGTAACAGAAGCATCTCATGTTATGGGTCAAATGGATATGTTTAATGATCCTAGAACCATAGAAGGTTTTGGGTTGGAAGGGATATGGAAATGTCATGTAGTCCAACCTTTCTGTGATGAGCAGGGATATCTTCAACTAGATCAGGTTATTCAGAGCACCATCCTCCCTGATCTTGAATGTTTTCTTGTAAATCTCCAGCTGTAGAAGTCTGGACAACACCAGTATCAGATTGCTTGTGGTGCTGGGGTGGGCTATCTCACAGTGGTGTAAGGAACCATTGGGGAAGATGTGTCCTCTCCCCAAAAGTTTCCAAAAAGATGTTTGGGTATATATGGACCTATAAATGCTGGGATATGGGCTGTTCAGTTGCAGGGGTCTGGTGGCCTCCAGATAACCTTGCAGTGATCATCAAAATACTGATATTGTCAAAAGAAAAACCCTGGACTGCTGAGATCACCTTGTTCACCCTGCTCAGTGTCACCTCCTCACATTCCACAGTATAAAGAAAGGCTGTATCTCTGAGTCACTGATGCTTTTTAAACAATCTTCTTTGCCTGGAAACAACCTGTGGATGGGACATTGCAGCTTGTGCAATTTAAAAGAATCGTGCAGCGTTGTTCAGGCTAATAAATACCCATTTTAATTAACTCTTACACATACTGGCAATCAGGAACTTTCCACTCTTAAGAAGTTGTACAGGCTCTAGGCTACCACTGCAAGTTTACTTTTAGATAATCATTCGTGTCCAGAGTGCCTGGGTAGTCCATGACTTTGCTGCAGTTCAGGTTCTCAAGCTGTTGCAGTTAAAATGCGATGAAGCATGTCTAAGGACAAACACCCTATAAGCTGAAATGACACTTGAATTAATGCCTCACTCATCCCAAGGTCTGTAGGATAAGGCCTGCAAAGATGCAAAAATCACACTTGCCAAGCCAATCTTTAGCCATAAATCTGGATCACAGAATCACAGAATCACAGAATCAGGAGGTTGGAAGAGACCTCCAAGATAATCAAGTCCAACCTATGCCTAACACCTTAACTAGACTATAGCACCAAGAGCAATGTCCAGTCTTTTTTTGAACACATTCAGAGATGGTGATTCTACCACCTTCCTAGGAAGTTCTGAACATCTATTCTGATTCCTTATTATTTTTCTTTTAGTTCTGTTAATAAAGGTTTTATATATCCTTCAAAGTTTTGAGCCTACTTTGCTCTCATCCTAATCCTTATCTTGCAGCAGAAAATGAGTAAATAATTCCAGTGGGTGCACTGGTGTTTGGCCAGTGCTAGACCCACTACATTAATTGGTGCTTTGGCCAGGAAACTCGGATTGGCAAACCAAAACCTCTACACTTAATTGGTGTTTCTGCCTGGCTGAACCAAAACTGCCAAACAAACTAATAAGGTTTTGATGTTCAAAACCTGCTTTTATAATATCTGCCAGTCAGTATAATTTTTTTCAGCCACAAAAAAGAGAAAGAAGCTTTTTTATTTTTTTTTTTTTGTGGTCCAACCAATTAGCATACTGTACTCTTGATGCAAATCTAAAAGAATAATCAGTATTCCCGATTTCCCAGAGTACAGACCTTCACTTATTGGTATCTGACCAGAATCTGCTCTCCACAGATTAATTCTCGCTTGCTTACATCCAAAATTAAAGCAAATAGAGTTTAACGGTAACCAACCAGGCCTGACTGGATCTTTCAAGCCAGAACTGAAGGGCAGTAGAAGTAAATTTCTTCTTCTACCTTGTAAGAAATATTAATTCTGCTCCAAAACATCTCAGTTAAACTGAACATTAAAATAACTTAAAATATCAAATGTAAAAATAACTTTTACTTGCCAGGATATCTGCCAATCTTCAAACTGGAATTGCAGAATATGGATAACTGAAGGTTCTGAAGAAGACCTAATTTTCTTTTCATTAATAGATATGTGCTGAGGAATTGTATTACCCTGTCCCTCTAATTTCCATTAAATTTAGCCATTAACAAGTAAGTTTCCAGAATCAACATTTCCTCCTTCCCTAGAAAGAAGCAGTCAGTGCTGTCAGTAGGAAAAAAAAAGATATGTCTGGAGAACAAGCCATCACACTCTTCAGACATCTGATTTAGGACAGGGAGAATTCTGGATGGAGACAAAGACATTGTGAAGAATCAAGCATGAAATTCAGTTGCCTGAACACAGGACCTAGTGTGATGTGAGGTGGTGCCCTGAGTTGTCCTGCCTGGATTTCCACTGCTCAAGCAGGAAGTCACAAGTATTCTGTAAGCCCTGTGTCCCGCCTGCACCCACTATGGCCCTACAGCAACTAAAACAGCACCACACACTTGTTTAATCAGACTAATCCTCCTTGTGATTTGTAATTCATCCTTATCTGCAGGGTTTCCCATGATATGTATTAATTCTTCCACGGTCAGATGAAAGGTCAGCACTTCACATGGCATAATTGTTGTAAGGCCATAAGAAGACCCTTGTGATATATTGTAAAATACTTCAGAATTTATAAAAACAAACACCTAAAGTGTTACTTTCAGTTGCCTCTAAGAACTGACCAGAAGTATATTTCCTTAAGAGATTTCTCCCAGCCTTGCATCTCCCCCTAGAACTACACGGAACTTGAAAAGGTCTAGAAATAAAATTCAGTAAGGACATTTCAAATTATGTCCATGTAAACAAAGAACGTACAAAAAAGTATTAGTGATATATCTACTTGCTCATAATGGACTTAATGTAAAATGATTCAATAAATTACCAGTTTCTCTCCAAAGATCATAAATCAGTCTACTACCTTAGTAGTATTAGTAGTAGTAAGTTGGATTTAGGAGAGCATGAAGCTTTAGAAATATTAAATTGAAATAAAGGACATCCATCATCTTTTGGACTTCAATTATTTGGGGATTCGGCCATGGGGAATTAACTTTTGCCTTTCTAACCACCAGTTGAAAAATCTATTGCAATCACAGCAAATACTTTAAAATTCCAAAGAAAAGGGAGGGAAAGCTCAAGACTGAAAAAACCTCTTGACTGCAGCAGGGAGTGGATCAGCTGCTTTAAGAGTTTCATGTCCTGCTTACTACATATCCTAGATATTGTTATGAAAAGGTTTCTGTTCCAGGCAAACAGAACCCAGTTAATTTCCCTTAGAGCACACAAGGCTCATGCACCGTTTCTCATTCGCTGCTATTGTTCCTGGCTAAGAGAAATATTAGCAATTACACACCCAGTGTTACTCAAGCAAATTCAACATTGCTTCATATCTTATAGATTAAACTTAATTGCTTCAGATATACTGATTAGGTCTGCTGATCAGGTATCATTAAGGTAATTTGATACATTCTTTCAAATACGACTGCAGACCTTCTGTCTCCTTCTTCTGCAATGAGTTCAAGTATTACTCATTTGGGAGTTTTCACCACAGTTTTTAAATATGCTTTCCCCCATCTGAATTCAGACTAGAAGTGAGGAGGTCATATTGAGATGGTAAGGCCCTGATTAAATAATTTGATGGTACAATTAATTCCCCACAAGTGGAATTAACTGCAGGGGATTAATGAAAATGTCAGGGTTACAGGTTGTGCTGGTGATGTGTTTCTAATGTCAGCAGTAAATCTGCTGTAGGTAAAGCACAAATTCTTTCCATGAAAGGCTTTTTCTTTAAAAATATACCCTGAACTCATAAAATAAACCACAGTTAGTATGGAACAATTTTCCATAAAAGTGCACCTACTGAGGAAACCGACAAAACATACAGCTTGCCTAGAAGAACACATATTTCAGGTTTAAGATATCCAATGATTGCTAAAAAAAAAGATAAAATTAATGCACAAGATCTAAAAAATAGGCTTAAGTAAAAGATGAAAAAAATATTGATTTACGGACTGTAAATTCATTGCTAGCAATTTAATATGATGCTCAAGGTAAAGATCATAGGATAGTCTTTAATAACAATTTGCTGGAAGCTGCAGAGATATGTGCCCATACCTCTTACACCCTTTTCTAAGGCACATACTTGTATCATTGCCAAGTTAACTGAAGATCTGAGGTTCTTGTGTTTGTTTGTGCAGTCATCTCCAGTAAACATTAAATCCAAGGAAAAACATAAGCTGCTTTCAAATATTTTGCCTGTTGAAAGGGAAATAATATCTAAGTAGAAGGATGGAACAGGCTATACTGAAATGAAAAATGCAATGATGTGGGCAAAAGGAGAAAATTCAAGTAAAATTATTTTGTGAAGACATACCTAGCTGTCTGTAGAGGAACCAGTCTTCACATAGATTACTTTCTCTCTATTCTGTATCACTTCATCTGTTCTGTTGTATTTTTCAGAAATCTTCCACAGAAACCATTACAAACACAAACTAAAACCTGCCACAGTCAGAAAATACAAAACAGCCAGACTGTTTACAATATCAAAACCACAAAGGATGTTTGGATATCCACTGAATATGGTCAGACTAGTTTACAATTGAAGAGAACATATCCTCCTCCAGTCTTTGCAGTCACCCAGGAACACAGTGGTGCTACAAAATGTGTAGATGGTTCAGCTGCATGAGTTGGGAGGCGTGGAATCAGGGATGGCTGGGAGAGGAATCTGTGTTCAGGCAGTGGTGAGCAGAGAGCACTATTTCACCCCTTGTGCTCCAGCCAGCTGGGCTACACCAGCTGTATTTGTACCATCCATGTGGGCAGTGGAGCAGGATAAAGCAGACACAGTCTCTGTGCTTACTCTTTTCCTCTTGGTTCCCTGCAGACCAGAGCCAGACAGCAAGCCACTACTCAGGCTTGTGTGAGCAAGAGAATAGGCTGGGCTCAGGCACAAATCCAAGCTAACGTGACAGTAGAGATGAAAGTTTAGGCTATCCCTTTTCTAGTAAATAAACTGGGGAGCAGTCTCTGACCCCAAAGCCAAGCAACACCATCTCATTCACATGCACAAAACTCCGCTCTCTTCCCTCACAAGCAGGAAAAACACATTTCTGGCTCCCTTCTGGGAACATTCCCCTTCATCAGCCCTAGCCTGGCGCCACTCAAGAGTGCCAGGTCACAAGAGCTGAAGCTGTGCCAGGAAGGGTGCAAACAGTCACAAGACAGCCCTCAAGCCTGTGCCCTCCTCTTGGCTTATTTACTGATGTAGATGTGACAATACATGCCCAAACCCATTTTTTGGTTTTAAACACTCAAAATTGTCTGGCTTTAGAGGGGGCAGAAAATTCAGGGTAAAAAACATGTATTTTCCCCTATTGTTTCCATGTAGACTTCTGGCAGCTCTGACTCATGTTGTTAATGATAAATTAAGCTTTAAGTAGATATCTCAGTCAGAGTAATTTCAGCTTCTGTGGAAGAGAGCCTCCATTTATACAAAGAAATGAACATGTTCATTCCAAAAGAATACCATATCTTTGATGTAGTGTTGGGTTGTGGGTTTTTTACAGTTTAGTCATGGTGCCATTTACACTGCACTTTGAACATTACATATTTTTATTGTAAATAAATTAATGGCTATGAGAGGGAATGAAAGTGATCCCTGGAATTAAGTTCTCAAAGAAGAATTTCTACTTTTTTACTGTGTTATGAAGGCTAATTGCATAGCATGAGCTATTTATGTTTAACTGCAGAGAACTACAGGGCCAGGTTCAGAGATGATGTGCTGTCTTTAGGCAGGTTTTTCAAAGACTCTGTGACTCACACATTTACATTAATATTTACTCCTGCATGTGCTGTAAGTTCACCCCAGCCAGCAACCAAGTTCCATGCAGCTCCTTGCTCACTTTTCCCCTCTTAGTGGAATGGTGGGGAGAATGAAAGAAAGGTAAGATTCTTGAGATTAGAAGAGTTTAATAATTGAAATAAAGCATATTAAAAATAATGCTAATAATCATTATTATTATTATTATGTTTTATTTTTATTATTACTGTAATGAAAATGGGGGGAAAGGAGAGAGAGAGAGAGAGGTGAATAAAACTCAAGCAAAACAAGTGATGCACCATATAATCACTCACCATCCACTGGCTGATGCTCAGCCCATCCCTGAGCAGTGATCATCCCTCCCAGCCAGCTCTCCCCAGTTCATACACCAAGTGTGAGTTTCTATTGTATGAAATATTCATTTGCCTGGTCTGGGCCAGCTGTATCAGCCATGCTCCCTCCCTCCCTCCCTCCCTCCCTCCCTCCCTCCCTCCCTCTCTCCCTCCTTCCCACCTTCTTGTGCATCTCCTCAATGGCAGAGCACAGGAAACTGAAAAGTCCTTGACCCAGGGTAAGCACTACTTAGCAACAACTGAAACATCAGTGTGTTAACAATGTTATACTAAATCCAAAACACTGCACTGTACCAGCTCCTAGGAAGAAAATTAACTCTTTCCCAGACAAAACCAGGACAACATTATAAAAATGTTGACAGTGGAGTTGGAAGATTAGTGCTGTGAGACTACTCTACTACTGTCAGATACATGAATACCACTGCAAAAGTGAAAAACTCTTTGTTGCACTTAATGTTAAACTCTTCAGAAAAGATACCTGAATTCCAGAGACATATTACAGTTTTATCTAGGAGTTCTTCAGACATTTAAGTAATACAAGCATGCAGACTCTGAAAGTGCTTATAACATCATTCAGGTCAGAAACAAGTTTACTCCAAAGCCCAGCAAAGACCTGGAAATGAGGTCTTCCATCACCAGTTGCTCCTCAGAGCTTCAGTCTCAGTCATGTTCTTAGCAAACCTACTTGAATCCCAGAGCAACAGGGTGTTTCTGCTATTTTTTTTTTTACATGCAGCTGTTGTTGATGACCCATTTCCTACTTCCTTGTCCTCCTCTCAGTGTGCATCAGCCAAATCACCTTTGCTTTGGAAGAGTAGGGGAGCAGAGGAGCAGAGTTCCATTTCCTCTTCCATCCAAGGAGATTTAAATCACATTTCTCAATTCCCTCAAACAAGCTCAACCACTTAATTATTTTTATTACTCTTGTGCTCAGAATTTAGCAGCATCCTTAGCACAGAGCCTTTGAACCAAGATGTCCTTGCACTTCTGCTCTCAACAGGCTTCCACTGTGTCTCTTCTCTGAGGGACTGTGAATTCTCAAAGCAGAAGTCCTGTGTTTCTAGCAGCATAGAAACTTTCCCTAGGGGTAGTAAAACTGCTTACATTCCTGAAAATGATGGAAGAGTGCAGAGAATAGTTTGTAGGCACCCAGGGGAATGTGCAGAGCACTGTATGGTACTGCTCCCAGACTCCACCAGACTGAGCAAGCAGCCTATGCAGATTTTGATTTATGCACAAAATTAGATATGGAGGCATTTGTTGAGGCCTATGTTTTATCCCCTTAGAAGAGAGCAATAATGCTAATGGTCCTTGCTGTAACACAGGACTGCAAGATGCCAGAGAGACAGGACAAACACCACCCCCTGCCTCTGGGGCTGCCCCCCAGAGACCCTCTTCAGCCAGAGGGAAAGTAACCATGAGCACAGCCCAGCTGGTGGATGGTAGGAGAATGACCAACAATCCTACAGCTGCATCCCAGAGCTATGTGTGTCACCAGCAACCCATGTTAGCCATGGCACCTCAACTCCTGGCACATTCCAGTCTGTGGGAGGAGTTTATCCCCTGCAGAAGGAAATGTTGCTACATGACAAGGTGGCCAGGAAGAAAGCCTGCACACAGGGCTGCAGTTCATGCCCACTGCTGGTTGTTTTTGCAGTACTTGGCAGAATTGGCAAAGGCCAGCCCCCAGCACTGTGGGCTTGAATCAGGCCCTGTCCTCTGCTTTAATGGTGTATACAATGAGACAATCTTCCTCCTGGCTGTGCAAAGGTACCTGGGCCTCCAATTAAGATGTGCCTGAGCATGTACCAGACCCATCACAGATAGCCCTGGTCTCCTCAGGAGATAAATCTTCCACCCAGAAAGGCACTGTTGTACACACCAGCTCTTTGTCAGCAATCGACAGATAATGGCGTGTATTTCATGGCACTAAACAACAAAAAATAAATCTAGACACAGCCAGAG
The DNA here is from genome assembly GCF_022539315.1 of Serinus canaria. NCBI lineage: Eukaryota > Metazoa > Chordata > Aves > Passeriformes > Fringillidae > Serinus > Serinus canaria. Next base: position 77,366,557 of record NC_066313.1, on the reverse strand, counting down.
AGGTGTAGAGAACACTTCTGTCATACTTCATGCAGATTGGCCAGATCACTAGCAGGAGGTGGACAAAAAATTTATCCATTCCAGAAATACACATGTGAATATACGAGTAAGTATGAGCATAAAGGGCAATACAAGGAGAGAAAAGAAATGAGGATGATGTCAGATATCAGATATCAGTGAAGTGCAAGAAGCTGAGCAACCAGATTAACTATTGATGGAAGTAAAGTCTGAGCAGATAGAAACAGAATGGATATAACACAAGGAAATTCAGGAACATTGATAGCAACACTGCAATCCAACCAAGAAGTTTTTGACATGAAACTGACATGAGGGCCCAGAATTAACAAGAACAGTTTTTAGACAAAAACAGCATGTGAAACCTTTCACATTGACACCAAGAACTGCCAAAGAATTAACATTTTTCCATATTCCTTTTTTTTTTTCTATGAAAATGTACCTTCAAAATTTAGAGATCAAAACAGATGACGAAGTAACAGCTCCAAGTTTAATATTCCTTCTGTCTTTAACTACATGCTGAATCAAGTAGGGTGTGCCACACACTTTTGCCAGTGAGTCTCATCTTTACAACTTCAGAGATAAAAATGTCTTTTCTTATCAGATAAATTTCAAGAGATATGAGACAAGAGCTCGTCTAAAAGATGCACTTTGGATTAGAAAGTGAGCAATGGACAACTGCTAAATGGTAAAGAATCAAAAGAAAATAATTTATTTTCTCCTTCAGCCTGTACCCTGGTAATTATACAAATTACATCAGAAAAAGTCAGATCCATGTAGTGCACTGCTTCACTGACTGTGACACAGACTGAGCTTCCACAGAAAAACAGTGTGCTGCAGCAAACAGAATCTATTTATTCTTAGGGAAAAGCTTAGAAAGCAGCTTAAACAAATATATAATATTTTAGCACAATTTTACTGTGTGCTCATTAAGCAGTACATTGCACAACTGGTTTTCTCTTTCCTCCCTAACTCTAAAATTAACCTTGTGGAGGTTGATCTGATTTTTGTGTGGAGAAAGGTTTTGTACAGATGATTGGAATTTGTGCATTCTGAGTTTAGACTAATTTTAGATCTCAACACAGATAATTGAAATCCTTTATTGCATTTTAATCAATCCCTTGACATTTTCGCCTAAGTGATAGTGAGTACTCCACCTCTTAAAGCACTATACTAAAACTTACTATCTTTTCAGAACAAGAGTAGATTTTGGCTGCAGAGATTTTGATGTGAATTCCGCATTCTATCCTATACCACCAAACTAAACAACCTCAATTGTCTTTAAAAAGCAAGTAACTGTGGAGTTAAACTCATTGGTCATCTCAGACCTGTCACTTGCTATTTCAATTGGGAAACAAATTTCTATATTGCTGCATTTGTTTTTCCTTCCTTCCAACTAGCTTACATTATTTTGTCTTGTCTCCTATTTTTCATTCTATGTCCTGAAACTTAACTTTTGAAATCATGTGAAATATTTACACAGAAATCAGAAAATATCACCATTTAACATGACATATGATGGGAGTGGGAAAAATGAGCTCCAGTTTCATTTTGCATAATCAGTTCCTGAGATCAGATGGTTTCCCTGCCCAGCAGGATGTGCCAGCACAGTGTGTTCAAATAAAAAGAAGACCATAAATATTATCTACAGCAAAATGTGTGAAAAAAGTTATTGCTTCTTTGCATATCTTGTTCTTGAAAACTGGTACTAGAGATATGAGATAGCAAGGTGGAGCACAAATCCAGGCACAGATTGGTTTAATTTTTAGCTCTGTATGACATAGGTGTAGGGTTTGCTGATAGTGTATTGTCAAGATGCATCTGCTTCTACTAAAGCATTTTTATTTACCCAACTCAATGAAATACCAACCCAGACAAACCAAGAGGAAACAGATATTCAATCAACCTCATGAACATATCCTTGGCCAGACTGCTGTGGTGGATGTGAACACAAGTTCCTTCCCTCACTGGCTTTGCCTGCACTGCAAGATGTCACCCTGCTTGTTCACACAGCCCAAGGGATGATCATCCCACATGGCCAAGGGTCACAGAATCACAGAATCATTTAGGTTGGAAAAGACCTCCAAGATCAAGTCCAGCTGTGAACCCAGCTGTGCCAAGTCCACCACTGATTCCTGAAGAGCAGATACATCCCAGGTACTGGGAAAGATTCTCCTCATTCCTCTTGAGGAAGACATCACTTCCTTGGGCTTAGCTGTAAACAGAACCATACCCTGGCTATATAATATTAAATTTGTTGATGTGGGGCCAGTTTCCAGAACAGTGTGAAGAGTGCTGTTCAATCTGTGTATTTCACAATTACTACCACCAAGAAGATGGATGACATACTCATTCCCTTCTCCTACCACCAATAAAACCATCTCTAAACACTCCAGTTCTTGGGGGCCATTTGACTCCTCTTCATTTGCTCCCCCTACATCTCTGTCCATGCATCACCTTGAATGCTGAGGTTTTATTGCAGGGCCTGGAATGTCATGCCAGATCGGAAGATGGTGCGACACCATGTTTGTGATGACGTACACATCTCAGAGAAGACATTTTGTCTTCTTCATATCTAATCTAAATGCTTATACTGCAGGCATTATTATAAGTGTTTCATTATCTTATGTAATAATCTACAAAGATTGCAACATGATTTTTCCATTAGATTCCATTGCCATTTCTTCTGGTTTTGCTGACTCAAATGACAGAAGTCTCCTGGGAGTGTCTTTAATTACACATGATTTTCAATCTGAAGAAGTTCAGTTTCCCATGCCCTGTATGGCTATAGCATCTCAACGTCAAAAATAAATTCCTTTTTTTGCTGAATTCTCTCTTCACTGGTACTGATACTTCACAATTGATACTTTTCCACAGAATCCACTATTCTAATTTACTGTCTTTCAATCTTTTATTTACCAAAAGAATCAAGATCTAAACATTTGTGCACTTTTGAACCTATCATCTAGCCCTACTGCATGCATGCCCTGACATAACTACTGCAGAAGCCTTCAGTTGCACACCAGTTGCCCTTTCCATTTTCTTCTGTTAATTGCACCCAACCTCATTGCCTATCAGAGCAGGTACCTGCTTCTTTTAGAACAATGAATGAGCTCTGCACAAGAGTACAAAAGATACAACCTCCAGACTTTGGAGAAATTTACTTGTAGGGTGGCACAGACAGCAGGCAAAGCCAGGCAGCTGGCACTTAGTGCTCTCATGTTGAGCTAAGGCAAAAAGAATGGGAACAGGTCCATTTCCATCCAATTATGTTTTATGTTTGCAGACCTGTCCTTCAGAGATTTTGCTTTTGTCTTTCATGTTAATTGGCCAAAATGGCATAAATCAGACCTGATCAAAAGCACTCAGTGCGCACTAAAAGAGGGAAAGTTGAGAGGGGAAGGTCAGACATGTAAAGGTGTGATACAGTCAGTGTGAGCCAAGTTGCTAAAGGGTTAGCCCTCTAAATGGCCAAGTTAAATAAGATACAATTGGTGCTAAGTTAACTTCCAAGAGATCCCAAGTGTGGGCTTATGAATGCCTGGAGGGACACGTTTGCTTCAATTGTGCTGTATTTAACTTGGCAATTTAAATGGCAAAAGTCCTTTCTAACTTGGCTCTTGATGCAAATATCACACCTTTATATGGCTTAGCATCTTTTGTAAAGCAGATTTTTTTTGTTCATGTTAATTAGGTATTGCCATATGTGTGTATATGATAGTCAGACATACAGGCACACACATAAAATACATGCATCTATTAGATATCAATGAAAATTCTCATGGGGTAGGTAAAATTTTCCTACTTCTGGCATGTAACATATACTCACAGGTTTAGTCTTGAGGAAACTGTTTTTTCTTAAAGCAAGTTGCTAAGGACCTAGATAGTCCAGGGAGAAAGGGAACTGTAATGAAGGCTTGTAGAAAGAGATCCTTTCTTATTTGACTTGTTACTTCTATTATCTGGTAATGTGGGGGGGGGAGAAGGAAGTGGGGAGGGAAGTGTCTAATTAGAATTTCAAATGAATCACCAAATAAAGAGAACTGGCTTTTGCAGTGAGATACCTTTTCCTGATATCTCAATTAAAGATTGATGAACTAAAGATTGAATGAGGTCACAATGCAGTGCTAAGGTGGGCATTGTACAGGTGTTCTCCATCATGGGAACCAAATTCAAGTGATTAAGGGCTAAAAAGGTAGTGGGATTAAATTCTGTTTTAGTAAATCCTTCCCTAGAATTGACATGACTGAGGACAGAAGCTGTCTATTTCTCACTTCATCTCTTAATTTTTACTGTGATATGTAATAACCTCCACTAGTATTTGCTGTTTTAGTAACCCAGGTGTTCTTCTCTAGCATAGCAATAACAAAGTAATTGGAGGTAAATTGATCTGTATTGATTTTTCTAGAATGCCAACCTCATTTAACCTCAAATTTTAAATTGTACATTGTTAATTGTGTGAGCTTAAATAAAAGCACTTCAACCTTCTGATTTCTAAAGGAGCACTTTTCTCTGCTAACAGGTATCCTTTTCAGATAATACAAATTTAAAAAATACAAGTTTTATGTTTTAGTTTATACTGATCCAAATGAAGGAGATACAAGAGAGGAGACATGGATTTACAGGCTGGGAAGCTGTGTTTTCTGTGAGAAACCAGATTTGTTTGGGCACCTTTGCTCTGGAAAATATTTTTTTCCATGATGAGCTATTCCTCTGTTATTTATCAAGTTTGAAAGTTAAATTTCACTTCCCCACCTTGTCTCAACGAAAATACTGAAGTTAGAAGGCAGATTACAGGTTGATGACACTGCTACAGGCTGTAAAAGAAACTGATTTGAAATGAGATGCCTTGTTAAGTGTTCCAGTTCTAGTCACTTTTATTTAACCACTGCATTCTTCAAAATAGGCTAGGAAAGCATCATCTCAAAATGGCTTTATCAATGACCTTTTTTAGGGTTGGGGAAGTATTCTTGTATCAGTTCAAAAAGCATGTCATATTTGGATGATATCACAACCTACAAACAGTAGACTGGGCAGTTTGTGTTTCTAGTCTTGCTGGAGACATCAAAAGAAAGTAAGCAAAGAAATCTGTTTAGACAAGGTACAGGATTTCATTACCTTTCATTGTGTTTTATTGCGTTGTCCATATCATCAGTTATAATCCTTGCTATCAGTAGAATGTCCAATTACAGGAAGCTTCAGATACCAATTATTTGTTTAGGTGGGCCATTGCAGTTGCCTAATGCACAGTATTTCAAATAGAAACGTGTTTCAGATAGAAACATGTATTTCAAATAGCACATAATATGCCCATTTGATATTTAAGCAGTCATGGCTGTTCCAAAGCCATAATCCTTTACAAAGCAGCTGATGTGGCAGCATCGTCCTCAATATTTTATGCACAGACAAATAGACATTAGGAAAATGGTTTGAAGGACAGTTTAGGAGCTGGGTTCAGTTTACTGCTTAGTCAAGTGGTTTTGGGACAACCTGGCAAGTTATTTAAGACTACACCCAACAAACAAACAACAGGGTTCAGGGACATGCCAAGGTCACTGCCTGAACTCCACATGTGACACAGAGGGAGAGGAAGGCAGTAGAAAGAGAGATTCACAGCAGCAGTTTCTGGAGCCATGAGGAAAGTGGCAGCTTAGCATAAGACAGTAAGCTTCAAATCAGTGGAGAAATTAACATACCCAAAATTACTGAAATGAGGAAATAAGACTCTCAGACACAGATATCAGCCTCTTCAAAATTATGTAATAAGATGTTAATGTACAAATATTCTGCCTTTTTTACTAAGGTTTTGTGTGTAAAATACATTACAGCTGGGGAACTGTAATAAATGTATTGTGTTTATGAGTGATCCATACTCAATCTTTTTATAACTTAGAGTACTCAATGTTACAATTTAAGACAATATTAAGGCTCTAATTTACTCCTGTGTGGAAAACCAGTAGCATTAGATTCCTTGAAACTAGTTGAGGAAATTTTACTATATTATATTACCTTAGAACTTATGAAACTTTAATACTCATCTTTCACTTTTTGAAATCTTAATTTGTAAGTCAAAAAAAAAAAAAAAACAAATTTTATTGTTTAAAAAAATAGATATAGAAAGTATTATCTACCCTGCTTAAGAACTCTAATGAATGTCCCTCATTCATTAAGAACCTCCAAAATTAGTACCACACAGCTTGGGGAACAAGGAGGTAGTAAAGAAACAGTAAACTCATTAAAAAACAAAACCAAAAACAAAACAAAAACAAAAACAAAAACCTGTGGAGTTTCTTAGGTTTGTGAATCCAACACTTATTTTTTCTAATCTTCCAATTTTTGGTTTTTTAGGCTAAATTATCCTCTCTGTGATTCAGCAAAAATGGGTAAGTGTGAGCTTTAGATAGGCAAGCTAAGTTATCTGAAGATAACATCTGTCTAGAGCTATCTAGAGAAAAATTGGGTCCTCCTACATGATTTTGCTCTGTCTAGCAGAAAGGGAACATGAACATGGATGATCCTCTGATCTACTCAATTGAGTCAGAGAGGTGAAATGGAGATGGTTCTTCCTTTTTGACATTCACTTGTCATGAATGGGCAGACAGGCAATACAGACATATAAATGGTGTGAGGCACAGTATTCTCTGTAATAATCACTGGACATTTTTTTCATTTATACCTACTACATCACAAAGCAACCATGGCCTAAGGAACTGTTCTGAAGGGATGCCTTGTACCATCCCTAAATATCTTCAAGAAATGGAAGATGTGTTAAAGCAGAGAGCAGTGCCCTTGCATGTGTCAAATTCAAACACTGGAGATACTTCACATCAAATGGTAACAGCCATAAAGCATGGAGAGAGCCATCTGTTTCCCATACTTGAAAGAGGTGTTGAAAAGGAAGCTTTTTTTTTTTTCACTTAGCTAAGATTATGATTTTCATGAGGCCGGAGTGTATGCCGAAAACAAGCAGAAACAAGATGCCCTGTCCTTGGGAAGGTGACAATTTGAACTCCTATTACTCTGATGTGACTGGAGGAAAAATAATATAGGTAGGTGAGATAAACCTCCTGAGTGCTATAGTTTTATATCAGAAAATTAGGTGTGGGCCCTATTGTTAATCTCTAGATCCTCGCTATCCAGTGTTTGTGGGAAATGTGCAGCTTGGAGCATTGCCATGGTCCTGCGGTGACAGTGAGAGACTGCTGATGCCAAGCCACGAAGGAGTGCTAGAAATAACACCTGCTCTCCTTCAGATGGAGATAACTCTGTGAGAAAACTGTGACAGCTGTTAGAGATATGGGACACAGCTCTGATGGATAAGAGCATTCAGAGGGCAAAATTTGCTCTAGCAGTTCTGAGAGCACTTGATAACTTCCGTAGCACAATATGGCAGGAGATCAAAGGCAAGTATCTTCCAGAAGTCCTTTTCTGTCAACAATGTACTTGGATGGTTTCAGCTTTCTGTAAAGAAACTGAAAATAAAACAGAACCTAAATTATCTGTTCCCATTGCTTGGCAAATGGCCTCATGAGATATTCCCATGGATCAGGAGTTCATGTTTGCTCTACCATTCTGCCTCCCTAAAAGAAAGGCATCAAGTCAGCATTGGTGATATTCTTTTTTTTATATTAGAAATATATGTATATTTTAAAGTATCTTACAACAAAATACAAAGGGAGTTAAAAAAAAACCCAAACAAAAGGGTTGTTAGGGCCAACAAATCTTTTGGGGTAGCTTAACACAATTACAATATCGGAGACACTCTTATATACTTAAAAAACAATCCTTGCGCAGCTTACAGATGGAAAGAAGGAACTTCTTTCATGCAGCCATTTCTAGACCTCCATGACCAAGTCAACATGGCATTAGTATCAGCATGTTTTTGTATGGCCACTTTTCCCAGTGATATGTATAGAGAAAAGTTTGCTGTCTTCAGAAACTCTAAAGACCTTTGTGGCTTCAAAATGAGTAGAGGATAAGGCAGTACTTTCATGGAACATCTTTTCAGTTTCTAAAAGAAAGACCATTTTCTAAAGAATCATATTCTAGCAGTAAAGGGAAAACACCTTTGTTATTTCCTAAGTACTGACAGATCACGGCTTAATGTAAACCTGTGTAAATATATGTCATGGTTTGACTTTGGCACAATGCCAGTGCCTCCATGAAAATACTTCCTCCCTGGTGTCTGCTGTGAGATGTGATCAGAAATAGAGCAAAGCAGGCTCTAGTTTAAGAATAAAAGGGAAAAAACTTTATTAAGCTACAACTATAAAAGAAAACGTACAGAACTAAGGATGAAAACTTTCTAAAAACATTCCTCTTATTCTCGCTAAATTTCTAATACATCTATCTCTCATATCATCAGCTCTCTATCACTACTCTTCAGATAATCAATTCTCAGTTCATCAAGGAGAGAGGAGTTTCTCTTGTATCATAGGCTTCTTCTGGAAACACAGTTGAAACTTCTTGTGTTTCTATGTCACACGTGGCACCGCCTGGAGATCATTTTGCCATGGTGACATTTTCTTTCTATGCCTAGTGCTCTCACCACTGTGCATGGACCACAGCTGCTTCTAGGGTTTTTCTTTTATAAAGGGTGCTTTGCCCAGTAGAATATACTGCTAACATCAGCTGGGAAACTTTCCTTTTTTTATCCCATTTGTAGGAAATGAATATCTAATCTGGTAAACTCTGAGGTTAAGTACATCAGAAAGCGTGTTAAACATTAAGCGTCTGATGATGTTTGAAAACCACGGTCACTAGTAAGAGCTATAAAAGGATTCCATAAAACCACATTTTAAAGAAAACTTGCGTTGAAGCCAGGTGAAGAAGCAAAGGATCTCATAATTATTGCTTGTTGAAGCAAATTTTGGTTTTAAAAGAAAAAGAATTTTTTAACATTAAGGAATTATATTTTCACACATTTCCTACCTAGTCATTCACTGTCAGGCAGCTTGTAGACTTATTTTCCCCTGTGATTTCCCATGTTCCTGTGAAACACAAGTATTCCACTGTATGCTATACAATGACTACCCTAATAGGCTTCGACACAACCATTCTTTCATTGTTTCAGTCACAAAGAAATGAACAATCATACAAAGAAGAGGATGATGATGTCCTAAAACCACATGGTTCCATCAGATACCCAAAGCTAAGCCCAAGCCATGGCGGATGAGAGAAGCACACCCTGGGTAGGGTGAGCCTTGAGGCACAGGGCCATGAGTCACTGGGCACCACATGGCATGGAGTGTGCACCACCCTATGAGACCCACGCAGACGGAGCTACAGAAACTGCAAAACATAATGCTGGCTGTCTACATATCTCTGTAAATATAATGCTTGGAATTTATTACCCAATAAAACCTGACCAAAAGGTTACTATTTGAAGGACAACTTTGCAAAAAAAAATACATGCATCAGATACAACTTTTCTTTTCTGTATTTTCTTCTTGTTTATATTGCAGGATTTTATAAAGTAAAGGAATGTTTTCACTGTAGCCCCTAACATAAAAATAAAGACCTTTATAGGATTCTCACACAGCTGGTATGAATTCTTGCTCTTGTTTTGTACTAGTTAGTTCATTGTAATGATGGCCATTCCTCCCAGTTTGTGCCTCTTATGTTGAAGACAGAATTAAGGCAGGCAGGCTTAATTATGTTGAAGACAGAATTAAGGCAGGCAGAGGTCCTGCTGTGATAATTGTTCACCACCATGGAGCTGTGTTGAATCCCGTCTCAGGTGGAATTCACTGTATCCTATAGCAAAATAACTATATGGTTGTGTTTTTTCGTGATGTTTCTCCTCTTCAAATAGCACGTGGGACAAAGGAAATTCAGGATCTGGTCATTATGTGGAAAATCTAGACAGCATACTTTTGGCAGTGGGGGAAATGAAAGAAAAAAATTCAGCAAGAAAGGTTTCTGTGAGGATAGAAGCAACAAAAAGATGTCTAAGGAGACTGAGATTTTCATGTTTTAACTGCAGAAACTATGCACCATGTAGTCACTCAACCCACTCAATCCCAAGTGGGATAGGGAGGAGAATCAGGGAAAAAAGGCAAGGCCCATAAGTTAAGAGCAGTTTAGTAATTGAAATAAAGTAAAATACAATAGTAAGGCTAGAAGAAGAAGAAGAAGAAGAAGAAGAAGAAGGAGGAGGAGGAGGAGGAGGAGGATTGAAAAGTGAGACAACAAAGGAGAGAAGGAAGAATAAAACCCAAGAGAAACAAGAGAACAAGAGATGCACAACGCAGCTGCTCACCACCCCTGACCAATGTCCACCCCATCCTCCAACAGCTTCTGACTACCTCATTTTATGTACCAAGAATGAGATTCTGTTGTAAGGAATATCCCCTTTGCCAGTTTGGATCAGCTGTTCTAGCCATGCTCCCTCTTGGCTTCTTGTTCATCTCCTCACTATCAGAGTATAGGAAAACGAAAAGTCTTTGATTTAGTGTAAGCACTACTGAGCAAATACCAAAACACTGGTGTATTGTCAACATTATTCTCATGCTAAATGCAATAAAAAAAGACACTGTTGTGTTCAGTTTTTTTATTGCAGCAAGTAGGAATAAAATTATCTCTATCCCAGTTGAAACCAGGACAGAGAGGTAAGAAGGAGAAACATGAGGTCCTCAATCCCTTTTTTAATTTCAATTTTCACTGGTAAGAGCCCAAGGGCTACAGGCTAGTCCGCCTTACCTCAGGCCCTGGGAGAATGGACTAAATGTGTTTAGGAGTCTTCTCCAGTCATACAAAATATAAGATGACTGCAAACTATCAACATTAATTTACCAAGGTCAGATCATGCCTGATTAACCTGACTTTTTTTTGTGATTAGATGACTGGCACTGTTATAAGGGGAAGGGCAGTGTTATGCCACACACTTTGACTTTGCCAAGGCCATTGACACAGTGTTCACAGCCTCTGTATCACCAAATTGGTAAGATATGTGCTGGATGAGTGAACAATAACGTGGGTGGGAAGTTGGCTGGACTGCTGGCCTCAAGGAGTTATCGTCAGTGGTGCAAATTTCAGCTGGCAGTGAGTTAATAGGGACATCCATCAGGGATGGATGCTGGGGCCAACACTGTTTCGTGTCCCCATTAACACTGTGGGTATACTCTCTGCAGTATACTCTCTGCAAGTTTGCAGATGGCACCAAATATATTGCTATTCAGAGCGATCCTAGAAAGCTGGAGTTTTGCTGGCTGTCAGCAAAACTTTTAATATTTTAATAAATGATCTAGATTCAGGACTAGAATGCAAGTTAAGTAAGTTTGCTGATGATACTAAATTGGGAGTGGGTGTGAGCTCTCTTGAGGGTAGAGAGTCCTTACAGAGAGATCTGGATATATTCTGGGTAAAGAGCTGGCCAATCAGCAAACATGTGAAATTCAACAAGAACAAGTGACAGGTTCTACACCTGGGATGGATGTAATCCTGGTTACATGTACAGACAGGGGAGTCACAGGCTGGGGAGCAGCCCCATGGAGGTTTGGGCTGACTGCAAGTAAAATGTGAGTCAGCAGTTCCCCGGCAGCCAAAAGTCAAACGTACTCAGAGGTGCACCAGGAACAGCATCACCAGCCTGCCAAGGGAGGTGATTGCTCCACTCTGTGCTGCACAGTGCAGCCCACCTTGAGCCCTGTGCTCAGTTTGGGGCACCTCAACATGAGCAGAACACCAAATGATGATCATCCAGAGGTGTGCAAACAAGCTGGTGAAAGGCCTCAAGGGCAAGACTCAAAGGAGTGGCTGAGGTCACTTGGCTCATTCAGCTTGGAGAAGGCTGAGAGGGATCCTCAACACAGCCAGAAGCTTCCTTAAGGGGGGCAGTGGAGGACAGGTGCTGATCTCTCTGCTGACCAGTGATAGGATACAAGGAAATGGGATGAAGCAGGGGGAGTCCAGACTGGACATTAGGAAAAGGTTCTTCACTGAGGGGGTGACTGGCCACTGGAACAGGCTCCCCAGGGAAGTGGTCATGGCTCCAAGCCTGTCAGAGATCGAGGAGAGTCTGGGCAATGCTCCTAGTCAAATGGGTTAGCTTTAGGCAGTCCTGTGAGGAGCAGGGATTGGACTCTGTGATTCCTATGTGTCCATTCCAACTAAAGAAATTCCATGAAAAATAAATGCAGTCCTGCATCTCGAATGGCAACAACCCCATGAGATAGTACAGGCTATAGGGCACCCATTTGGAAAGCAGCTCTGCAGGAATCAACTTCAGGGGCCTGATGGATGAGGGAAAAATGTATCAGCACCTGCAGCAAAGACCATCAGCATCTTGGCTGTAAAGGTGCAGAAAACAGATCTAAGGAAGGACTTATGTGAGATTTAGGAAGTTTCACACTCAGTCTTAATTGTCTGCAATGAGACAAGTTTTTGGTGGGCAGCCTTCTGCTGCGGTACTGGTGTCAGAATTGCAATGGAAAGGGTTCCCCCACTTTTGATTGCCTGAGTAGCTAAAGGTCTTACATAATGAAACCAGGGGTATTTGAAATATTGAGGCTCCATGCCTTTGATTTGCCCTCTACTATGAGCCTGAGCCACAGAAACTCTGCTAGACACAGCTGACATTGCTGTCAGAGCAAGGAAGTTGTAATAGGAGACATAGTCATACTGTAAATATTTTATTTAATGTTATTAATTCATTCTATTTTAAATCATTATTTCAATGTCTTTTGCTACAGAGCATCATTATAATTTTTTTTTTATTTTTGTCTGCAATGAGATTTAAAGACACCTAAATCCACTAAACTTTTATATGTTTAATTCTGTGTTGGATACATCAGAAATGGGGACTTAAACAGCACCTACTCTGTCCTGTATTTCTTATGGTGACAAGCAATCAGGCTTTGCTCTCCCGGCACATTCAGTGAGACTCCAGTCCCCCAGGATCCCTGAACTGCCAGTGTCTAAAACAGACATATATTGGCACTGCAGGTATTTTCTACCTGGCTAACTTGACAGCATGGCAAGTGTCAGGACTCAATGCAGAACTCCCAGAGGATGCTGATCGTCTCATTGACACACTTGCAAGGGAATTTTGTCTCTCCATTCCTCATCTGTCAGAAATGCTGTTCTCATTCCCCATTGCTCTCAGACAAGATCCTAGTTCAGCTACAAATGCATGCAATTGCTACTGCTGCAGTGTTATTGGTGCAAAGCCTAAGGGATGGGAGGTGGAGAGCTTACATATCAATAATCACTCCTAAATCTCTGCACAAGTGTGGAGCTAAGAGCATATTAAGGACTATTAAGAAGCTGAACCTCCATCTGTTTGAAAACACGTGCTTAAAATTAAGGTTGTTAAAATAAGAAGCCACTTTTGCATTAAATAAATTTAATTTCACCTTTTTCTTTCTTAGAAGACTTGACAATTTGAAGTTTAGCCTAACCAGTACATGAAAAGTGATATGATGTGCTGGAGTGGGTCTGAGTCCAAAGGCCTATCAGCAGAGACACCAAGAGCTCTGAGCTTTTCCAAAATCACCTGTAACTGATCATATGCAAGACAGACATCTTTCATTCTTAATCTCTCTAAAATGCATTTGTTATACAAAAAAAAAGGACACATTCTTATCTTAAAGGCATCCTTACCACATCAATGTACCTAGAAAGCATGCAGATGTTCAATTAACAGAAATCATTCCGTTCCCTTCTGCCAAATTTATTGATGATCCTTAACCAGTGACAATCCAATAAAAAACTATCCTATGAACTGTGTAAGGATATTCCCAAGAACAAAAAAGTAAAATATAAACATACTTTATTGTACGTTATAAAATGAGTGAGAAAGACTTTACTGAACTACTGCAGCTTATCACAATCTTATCTGCTTAGAGAATCAGCTGGCATGGCTTTCCCTTAGAACAGCAACAAAAAGCACTGAGGAGCACAGAAATAAGTTCTTCTCTAGATGAAGAATTTGCTTTATAAATCTGTAGAAAACTCAAACTTTTGAAACCTGAATATCAGAAATCAAGGGCCCACATAAATACATAAGCCTGCCTGAAGAAGTGACCTGGTTTTTAACTGATAATGAGCATCCACTTCTTCCTTTTGTTCCTTTGACCAAAAATTCAACATATACCATGAAATTTGGTGCACCATGCACATAATAAAGGTACCTGAAAATCAGACCACTTGCACTTAAAAATGTAAACTTTTGCCCTGAGATAGTAATATCATCTTTCACAGGTACATACTATAATTTCTGTCATATTGTTAATAGTATGCAGGGTATTTATGGTGGTGCTACAAATTCCTCTCTATAAAGGAATTCTTCCTACTTTCCTTCTGCTAACTTGCCTTCTAATAATTTCCCAAGTTTCTTTTTTCTTTAAACTTATTACAAGATAAGTGATGTACAGAAGACATCATCATACTTTTTCTATCATAACTGTTGTATTTTGGGGGTTTGTTTCTGTGGAGTTTTTTTGTTTGTTTGTTTTTTGGGTTTTTTTTTTAATGGAAATCAAACGAATCAGTACCAAGATTGAGAAGATATAAAAATGAAAACATTTTGTTTGGTTGGGTTATTTTTTTAACATATGGTATCCAGGTAAAGAATTCCAACAGTTCTTGTTTTCAGTAAGAAATTTCTGTTTCATCAATTGTTAGAAAATTTGTCACCACTTACTCTCAGTCAAATACTATGGCTTTCTCACAACACTGCTTTTTTTCTTCTCCACCACACTCCCCATGCAGCTGACTGTGCATTTCCCACACAGAGCTGTGCTGGAATGTCCAGGACCTTTTATTCCCAGCAACCATGGGGACAGTTTGTCACCTCTGCCAAAACATTCTCTCTGACTTCAAGAAGAGAGACAATGACATGGTAGTGTTCAAGTGTTTGCACTTTCTTCTGCAAGAGTGTCCCCTTTCCTTCCACAATAGTTAGTAAGGCTATAGCATGTTAACTTAAGGTAGAGGAAACAGTGTTTTTTCTTAGGAGGTGCCAGCACATTCATTTTCAAAGCTCACATTTTCTCCCTTTTTCAAAAAGAAATGACTGGGCAGCATTCTTGTCAAAGCATTTTCCTGACCCACTCTTCTTTTCATAACTTC
Source organism: Serinus canaria (assembly GCF_022539315.1). Classification (NCBI taxonomy): domain Eukaryota; kingdom Metazoa; phylum Chordata; class Aves; order Passeriformes; family Fringillidae; genus Serinus; species Serinus canaria. Next base: position 77,351,470 of record NC_066313.1, on the reverse strand, counting down.
TACAGGGCTAATTGTCTCTGTGTCACAAGGCTTTCAAGGTGTCAGTACTGAAGTTTTTATCTTTCTGCCCATAAGCCTTAGAACTGGTGATCCTAATAAATCATCCTGAATTGTGCTGCAGTACTCTCACAATGCTATATATAGTTCTTTTGAAACTTACAGAACATTTTTTAAGTCAAGTTCATTGTACTGAGTTGTTTAAAAACCAGTTTAGCTTCTCAAGCTGTAACCTTGAAACAAGCCCAAATAATACTTTAAAATAATTTCTCAAATTAGCTACCTATTACAAATTCACCACAGATTTCATACCAAGTGCAATGTAATGTAAAATGTTCAAATGCTTAGTTTTTAATGCAATGGAAAATTTTTCAATCTATAGCAGTCTGAAGATACAGAGTGGTTAAAGTACATCACTCTTGAACTATGAACAAAGAAAATTCAAAAATTTTTAATTAATTTCTATATTATTGTGGGGTTTTTTGAATGATTGATTGGAATCATTTATGTAGTGCAAGAGCAAAATATCTTTGTCCTTCAGATGAAAATAGGAGTTATGGTTATGTTTTCTGACAACAGTTTTATCACTTTGCATAGAATCTTCTAATTTTACCCATGTAGTCAAGAAAAAGTTGTTACACTTAAAAACCTGGGGGATTTTTCTGCTGGTCATTCATCTGAAGTATTACTTTTATGTTTTGACACAGTGAGCTCATTTTTTTGTTTCCACCTGAAGACTTTCAAAATCATTTTTAGGAATTCATATTACTTGTGTCTTCATTCTTCAAATCACATATTACTTGTGTCTGCATTCTTCAAATCACATTTTTACAGCTCTGGAAATTTGCTGTTAAGAAGTATCATTAAAACTGTGTCCACCACACAAATCATCATGTCTAGTTTGCATTTCTTATTTAATGAAGCAACCATTTTTGATTCCTAGAAGATTAGAGATGTTTTGGAATAGTTGGTCCAATATTAATTGTGGTCTTTTTCTACTGTAGCTCTTCCTTCATGTCTCTTTTTGCCTATGGATAGTGCAAAAACAAACCCCTGAAAAAACTTTAGAAGTAGAAACAAGCATCAAAATAATTCCCATAAATTATTCAAGTCTAAATCCAGTGTTCTTCTGCCACTAAAAAGTTTTACCTCTCAACTACTGGCACTAAGATGGCACACTGTCAACCTGAAAATCACTAGTTTTTTTTTAAAAATATTCTGCTTGTATATAGACAGTCATTTACACATGTAGATATAAGTTGAATTCTCAAACAGCAACAAATAGAAACATTGATTTATGCAAGGTAGATAACAGAGTTAAAATTCCTGCCATTGGATCTAAAACAAAAAAAAAAACCAAACCAAAAAAAAAAACCACACACAAAAAAACCCATCAAACAAAAAAATCAGCTACTGAAAGGGAGAAGTCCACCACTTGTTCCTCTCAGAGTGAAAGATTTTGTCTGAAAGGAAGGCCACCATAACCTTCCTGCAAGGATGGATGGAAGCTGGTACTATCTCTGGGCAGAGCCAGGTAGGCTGCTGGACAGCTGCCCCACCAACTAACCTGTGGCTCCTGGGGGCTCTGTACCCTTCTCCATCCCATTCAGAGGGATCACACCAGGCATTTGAGCTAGAACTCTGTGAAAGGATGGAGAGGAAAGCCCCAGGGGACTTCAGTGTGAGGGGCTCAACACCTCTGAATTGTGAGTAGCATTTTTTATGGTTTGTCATTGTCAGGAAAACAAACAACTGGTTTTTTAATGTTGCAGTGGCATTTCAAAAGAAGCAAAATCATCAATTGCCACATCCCCACACCATAGACTAGAGGACAAATTGTATGTGTGTGAATCAGCACACTGCTGACCTGTTACTACATTTAAACATTTCAGATTCTTATAATTCCCAGTCTAGCAGAAACTTTCCTTTCTCTCTAGCATGTTCTGGCACTCTTCCACTAGTGTGTCTTCTTCCATGCATTGAAATTTGCTGATGTCATATCAGGAGAGATCGGAAGATGTTTGCCTATGACTCAGTGCAGAAGGTTGCCTTTCCCATAAACCTTCCCCCTTCCTGTACTTTTCTGAAACTGACCTCCTTAACCAGCAGTGAAGCTGACAGTTATGAAACCTAGAAGAAAGTTCTAGAACTAAAACTTTCAACTTGATCATAATTTTGTGAAAACATGTTCACTTTCAAATGAAATATAAAAGGGTTAAAGACTAACTTTTAGTGTACTATTGGTATATATAATTGTGCCAAGGAAAGGAAAATTGAAGAGCAATATTAATGTAGAGAAAGCATGCCAGATTGAATCTTGATCTCCTACTGGTGTGAGAGAGTAGCCTCTATAACTGATAAAACTAAAACCTTCATCTGCTATACCTCTGTCTCACAGTAACTGTAGCCATTTACATCATCCCACAAAATATTCCCCAAGACAGAGATGGATCTTTTGATGTAACCATCTAGGTCTCTACTAAAAAAGAAGGAAAGGTGATTGCAAAGGCCGCAGTTCCACTTAGCAAATATTGTCACTCCTTTTGAAACATGTACAGGGACATGAAATATCAGATACTAGCAAAACAGACATGGTACAAGCATTTGCCTTGTCATTCTGGAAAATCACTGACCAGCAATGAACGTGGTGGAGAGCTTTTCCACCATCTGCTTTTGGACACTCAGTATTTCAAATAAGCCTGTTTTTTCTAAGTTCCCTTTATGCATAAGGGGATAAAATTATTAAATTTATAATATAATAAAATTAGCACCACTTTGAAACTTATCCAGCTTCACTCCAGAGCCCCAGACAGTGGGAGCAATAGCTGCATTGCTGACTGCCACAGGCTTTGCTTTTGTTCATGCCAAGTGTCCCTCCTGCTGAGGAAACATGCCATGGCAAGATACCACAAGGCAGGTGTATTTCTGTATGCAGCCTCAGAGCCAGCCCTCAAAATTATATTTCTTCTTTCAATCACTCCTTAACCTCTCTCTCTAAAGGGAGTCTATATTTAGACTAAGAGGGAGACTTAGACTGAGTACCTAAAGTTTTAACACCCAAAGTTAGAACATGTGAACTATCCCTGAGCTTCAAGAAAGGCTTTCAGAGCCCATTCAGAAAATATAGAGAGAAAGTATAACATTAATTTGAAGCTTCGTTTCACAGAATAATTATTTTCTTATTTCTTCATCCTCTCATGGATGCATGAAAAAAGAAAAAATTTTGGGATAAATTTCTTTCGTTCACTTTAAGGATATGTTGTCAAGCTAATCATTACACAAGTTTCAGCAATACTGCCTGCACTGTGCTATCCTGATTTCATCAACTGTTAACTCTATAAAATCAAAGCAGGATAAAGTTCAAGATATGCACTGATAAATGCTCAGTGAAATAAAATAGTACTATAGCTACTGTTCATTGGAATTTAGAGAATTTAGAGGTCAGAACTGTCCAAGGTTTACATTCTCAGACACATTACAAGCATTGCCTTTGACAAAAACAAAGCTCACATACAAAGACTCTATCTGTCTGTACTGTTCACAGTGGTGAGAATTTAAAACGAATGTGAAACTTAATTTAGCTTCACTGTGCATCTCGTGGTTACAAATGCAGCACCACTGTGCTCTAACCTCATCAAAAAGTGCTTCAAATTAGCTCCTTCAAAAGAACAGTCCTACATAATTTTTTGGCTTTCATACCCGTGAGATCTGGAACTTGATGCATGGGCCCCTGGGATAAAAACTAACATTTGTTGTGTGTATTCTTTTAGACACGGCATCAGCTACTTGATATTACATACTCACAGCTAATTCAGGATAAGTGTTAAGGACTAACAGGTTTGTGTACAAAACAGTTATGATTAACATCCTGTAAGATTTAGCCATTATTGAGAAGTATGATGTTAAGCAATTAATTTAGTGAAGTTAAATTTTAATGTTTAAAGCTGACCTAATTTTTCAGCCTTCCGAACATTCTTATCACAGTGATCATTAATTTCCTAAGGGGTTTGTGTTCATTTGCACTGCTGTCTGGCTTTATCCCATACCTTGAAGTAGGCAGAATTGTTACTATTAAATTAAATGAAAGCAGATCCAGAGTAAGTTCACTGCCTAATATGTTTGAAAATAGTCACTTTTCCTTCACTTTACCTATCTTCTATCTTTCTCTCATATGCTAATTCTCATGCATCTTTTTCCCCACCATTGGAAAGGATGATCTTTTTCTCTCACTGAAGCAAAAAAATTTCTCTATTTCTCTTTTATTTTTGTTGTGAATATAAATATATTCTTTATGAAAGGCTGAAGAGAAGCTACCCATACAGGTGAGTGCATTGATGACTTACTTAGCCAGAGATCCCATAGAAACATGGGGTTGGAGTGCAAGCACCAGCCAAGATGTCTAAACCAGCAGAGATGAATTACACTGTGAAAGTGGGGATTTCTCTTCATTAACTGGAAAAAGAATTCAGGCACTTAACTTTGAGGGGATTCAAGTTGGCAAAACAAGTGCTGCCCGGAGTAAAGAACTGATGAACATTGCTCCGTAATGCTGTCAGGAGTTCAAGGCCACTCAACTGCTGTTTAAGTGCAGGATAATACAGGAACCAGAGTGAGCTGCACAGGCTTATGATGGATCTCTTCATTTTGTCATCAAATTTCTTCCTTCTGGGAAATACTGGACACTTGAGCTTTGGAGTCCTCACATAATTGGTGCTGGATAATATGAGACACTGAGACTGGCAGATTTCATGGGACTGGTGACAAACAGCATGAAACAAAATTATTTCCTATCAGCTGAAAATGTCTCAATATCCTGTAGGCAAAAAAAAATTGACTGAGTCATATGATCTTTTTATCATTGCTTGAGAAATGCATCTGAATTGTTTTGAGACCACTGTGTTTTCATTAAAAGGAGATTTCTGTATTGTTACAAAAAATGCATATCTTTGTAGCAGAAGGGTCAAAACCTCCTGATAGGGCTGTATACTGCCTCCTCTAATAATATTCCTGTAGCTTTCCACAAACCCATATTTCACTTGACTTGAGAAACTAAGAAGTCTCAGTTATCTTCAGTCATTTTTTTTCACCTCTAAAGACGTAGAAATGCATATCCAGCTCAGCAAAGCAGTAATCAGTATAGCATTTGGGTACCTGAGAAACAGTAAGGTAGGTAAACTAATTTCTCTTTTTCTCCTTCAGCAGCACAAAGACAGCAAGGGTGGTATATGGTTTCTATTGAAATGCTAAATCATCACATATTTCATGACCTTCCACTCTGCATAAAGTATGCTCTATAAAACAAGTTTTTGCTGATACACACGTCTTGAACTGTCGTGAAATGAAAATCTACGCTGTATACCCAGTTCTCTCCTCAAGGAAAATGACAAATTTGAATGCAGTAAGGGACAACACTGGGATGGTGCAACATTTATCTATTTAAAGTAGACTCAGAACAGCAAAGCTACATGTATGCTTACTTCAGCAGAAAATACAGGGCCAGAAGCAAATAACTTTTGGGGCTGATCAAAAGCACTTAGAGCAATAAATGTTGCCATAATAAACTTTCTGAAAAATGAGGATTCAGACACAGATTCACCCTTACCTGATGTGTCCAATGTCTACAATCTGCATCTAAGTTAGTCATCCCAAGTGCCTGGTTAGAGGGTGTATTTTCAGACATGATTTGTCCATTCTACACCTAACTTCATATTTAGGATGGGAGGTGTTGGTTTCTTCCTTGTTTAGACTGGAGATATGTGTTTTCCTCCCTGTGGCCTATGAGGGACCCATCCAAAGACGTCTCTGTATTACACACACACACCTGACCCCTTACTGATGCTGAACTTAGGTACCTTGCACACCGTGATTTGTCCTTCTTACCTTCTCCCAGGCAGTACTCTTGAAACTGCGCAAGGCACAGAGAGAATCAGAATTTGGGAATATATTTCATCTTGGGTCATGGGTGACAATTTGCCAGTGACATGGTCTGCGAGTGCAGTTTACAGGGTCACAAATATCAGCTTTACCTGTACTGCCCTCCAAGGACAGTGGAAGACCTGGAGCTCAGTGATGCCTCCCACATGTTCACACAAACTGAAGCTCAGAGTAACCGTAAAGGTATCCTGCCTTTTTGGTGTTACCACAGTGTTAAAATTAGTGCTGAGTTTCATGTTAATACATAAATATTTATAAACATTTCATCAGAATTTTTGTCCCATGTGAAATTTTCTTTAAGTGGCTTTTAGGTTACTTTTAAATATAGTGTCACATTTGGGGGGCTGTCTAATATTGCAAACACATTAGCAAACTGAGTGCTGTCTCTTCCACTGGGACTAGGTGAGAATTAATCTCTTAATGCACAATACACAAAGCCAAATTTAACTTCTAATTTGCCTTGTTCCTTAACATAGGAGCAAGATAGGAAAAAAACACTTTGGAAGTGCCTGCTAATTGGTGCATTTTATGCTCACCAACAAAACCAAGAGTGCATAGACAAGGGACTGGTTGGTTTCTGGAATTAGTGCCAACATTTCAGAGCTTCCAAACTCCAAGAGTTGTTTTGTAGACGTGAAGTTCACGACTTACCTCCATGCTGGGTGCTTGCTACTACTGGCCCTGATTACTGGTACTACTAGTAGTACTACTGCCTAGGTACTACTTGCTGCAGGTGACAACTGCAGAAAACCAGGGGAGGTAACAACTGCTCTACCCAGATCAGAGAGATGGAAAATAAGAGGCATTTTGTGAGAGCAGAAATTGCTCTGAGGAGAATCTGGAAAAGGTCTGATCATCATTTGATGTTGTTAAGTCTGGAGAATGACGGTGAAGGAGATTTTGTCTGGGAGTTCTGTTGTCTTTGGGCAGAAGCTCTGCTATCAGGCTATTGCCCATGGAGCTTGTCTTTGTGGAGGTGACATCAAAGCTAATCCTTAGACCAGAAAGTATGGCTTGCTGGGATGAAATTTCCAACATATGGAGAAGTGAGACAGAGGAAAGGGTTTCTCAGCAGTCATTCTCCTTTTACACACTCCAAGTAGCCTTTTTTGCCACTCACTTTTTTTTCATGTTTTTGCTTGGCTTTTTGTTTGGAGTGTTTTCTAATTTAATGAAGAGACTATGAACTGAAGGAACGGTCTGCATTTTGCTAGTGTTACTCTGTATTGAGTCCCAAGAGGGAAGGGAGTGCCAAAAGTTAATTTATGCAAGTTCATTAGCCCAAGGTTTTTTCCCCTCTTGTGTGCACAGGACTGACCTTTCCCAGAAGCTGCCTTGACTTGTGCCTGGTCTGTTGTCACTACCTCCTTGATTCTCTAGTTTTTCATGCTGTGGATGTGTTTTTCTCTGCATTTCTGGCACCAGCAGCAGATTCACGCCCTGCATTAAATTCACAAGCAGCAATTCACAATCTTAGCATTCCGAAAGGTAAAGCATGAGCATCAGTTTGTCAGATAAAGTCAATAAATGCTTGTGATTCAGCAACAAAGGCCAGCCATGTAAACAGAATCCCAGCAGGCAATGCCAGCTGTAACACCCTTCATCCTGGGATCATGTCAGGCCAGGATAAAGCTCAGCCTCCAGAAAACTGCAGTCACAAATATGCTGCTTGCTGGATCAGCAAGAAGAGTTTTCCTTTTCCAGGAGACCATGGTAAAGGAACATTAGTTGGCACATGCCCATCAATCACTGTGCAATCAGGATATAACCAAACCACATGCTGGCTAATAACACCACAAACAGAGGGAACAGCCTGATCAAAGTGTTTAAAGAAAAATATGTTTATATCATGGGTCACCATGAAACAGCTCCCAAACAGAGTTCACTAACACCTTGTAACTCCAGCTAAAGGTGATCTTCAGAGCCCAAGGTAGTGAGCTGGAGCTAGCTCAAGGTTGCCTTGAAAGTTATCTTTCCAGTGCTGTTTTATCCCAGCCACAACCTTGAAGAGAAGTGGGTTAAAGTGTCAAAGGCGGCCTTCTAGACCTGCTGCAAGCAAAGAACTTTTTGAACAGCTGCTAGAAGTTTCCACAATGAAATGGAGAGGAAAAAGACAAGCAGAACAACCTTTTAAAGAAAAACAGAGTATTTTCAAAAATGAGGACACTGTGTGGTAGCATTGTTTTTCTCTTCAAACTCCCCTCTCTCTCTCTCACATCAACTTCTTACATATGGTTATCAATTTATGTCTGAAATAATGCATCAAATATTCTACATCTTATTTCACTCCCCTTACTTTTAAGTATCTGTCCTTCTCCTAGCTGCTGAATACATGTGTTAACAGTGGCATATAATTTTGTAAATATCATTTTAATATGGACATCTAAATATCTGATTATTCTTTAGCTATAAAAACCCCCAAATAGCTTTTCCAATTTTCCAAAAATTTGAGTTTTACTGTCCATAATTTTATATATAAAAGTCCGTACATCTATTTGCCATTTCAGGTTATGTATACATATTAATAATAAAAATATTATAAAAACAATTCAACAGCAAGAGCAATTCACAAGTAATAGGTGTTTCTTAGTGATTAAATATCAAATGCATCAAAATTAATAATTAGGAAATTGTTAAAATACAGTAATAAAGGCTTGTGTACTCCAAAGTTAGAAGCTGACAGACTAGAAATTATTGAATATCTAAAATTAAAATGCCAAAGCTGGATCTGCTAAATAATGAGAAACCAATTGACTCAATTACTTCAGAGGAAATGAGTTCAGCAGTATAGAAATAAGCAATCAGGTTGATGGGTATCAAATAGAATATTTTATAAATATTTTTTGGAGAAAGAAGTCTTTCAGAAGGGGAATATATCATGTAGTAATGCATGGCCAATGAGATGAACTCTTACAGCTGTGGTTTGTAAGATGAGTGAGCTAAAACCTCATTCAGAGTGACAACATTTCCCCTGTTTAATTAAATAATTAATTTATTCTGCATCTAAGTCCTATCAGGTATCTTAAAACAGGTCACAGATAAACTGATTCATAGATATCAGATTGATTCACTCCATGACCAATTTATGACTGATAATTTCTGTAAATTATCTAATTTATTACAGCAAGTAAATAAATTAAACATCTCTTCTACAGCAATCCTGGCTGATACATAGAAAACCTTTAAAAGGCAATTTACTCATGACCTGAAATGAACTGAATTTCCAAAATGTCTTACTTACTAATTCATTATTACTATATTCTAATGTCATTGCAACTGTTTTTTCTATTTTTTGCCCATGCATCCAGTGAAGATGGAAGGAGAGCTTTTGGCCCTCCCTCCTTAAATATTTGTTTTGCAGCTCAACAGGAGCAGCACTGAGGAGAGCAGTTCTTCCTACTTTGTTTATTTCTTCTTTAGCTGATGGAGAAAATGAGGTATTTAAAAAAGCCTCAGAAGTCCTGGCTGCTTAGGCTGAGTTATCTCAGGTTTCCCCTGCCTTTTCTGTGATGAGTTGGAATGCTCATTATGTCACACAGACACATGCAAGGGATGGAGCTGTGCCATGTGCCAACCCTTGTCAAAACAAGCCTGAACAACAATGCCCTTGTAAAATGTGCTGTCATCCTGACATTTGCTCTCTAGAAGGGGGGGAAAGGCAATGGAAACAAAAGGCTAGTCTCACAAGCCTGCTGAAGGAGGCAGCACAGGTCGTGGGCAGCAGTCTGACAGTTACAGCATGCACATTCTGGATGTGTGGGACCCACCTAAGGGATGTCCCTGCTCCAGAGGAGTTTCATAACAGCCAAGCTGTGGGCTGCTCCTTTATGGTGTTGTAATCCCTCCCCTTGATGCCTCTCTGTTTTGTGTCATGTTCTGAAATACTCCAAGCAGAATGAGAATGAGTCAGTAAGAGGGAAACTTAAGCCCCAGTCCCCTTCCTAATTTGGTTCATTTTCATTCTTGGCCTATATTTACAAATCCAAGTGTCAGCAGAAGAGGCTGAGGCAATGTTGTCAGGGGACATGTGTGTTCACCCCACATCCCTGGGAAAGACCAGAATGATTTTAAGCAGGAGAAGAAGGTGAGCCTTTGACTGCAACAGTCTGAGTGAGGCAGAGATGTAGCCCCAGGACAGGGAGGCCAGCCCTGCCTCCAGCAAGCTGGCAGCTGCTCTGAGGCAGAGTGAATAAAAACAATCCATCAGCAAAGGGAAGCAGAGCAAGGTGGCATGATGTAACACAGCCTCAGTCTACCAGCCAACTCACCGTTTTCAAGGACTAACAGGCTTCCAATCAGAATTTGAAAAATAAAGAGGATAAGACATTGAAATACTATCAGCAGGCAAATCACAGTGGTCTGAGGAAGAAGAGGCAGCGTGTTTCTCCTCTTCTGGCAATGTGATATCTGTCCCCTTTTTGTCTTGGCATTATAAGAACTTAACCCTGAAGACAAATGTGGGAACAACCATTTCAAAAAAGATCAAAGTAAATTCCTCTGACTTTTCCTTACAGCATGCTGTCATTTTTATGTAACCCAGTCTTTCAGCAAAACTGAGACAAATATCCTGAATCATTATCAGCCACCTTGAAACAGTAGGGGCTTTTTTTTGTAAATATGTTATTCAGAGAAAAACACTTTGCCTAGGTCTAATCAGAAACTAATTAGAATCAGCATACACTTTCCTGCACAGTTACCGTGTCATCTGGAACGCGAGATGTACAAACCCAGATCTAATCAAACTGGGGTGCTTAGCATTGGGAGCATTATCATCTGAAGAGTCTTCTGCTGTCAACAGAAAAAGAAATAGCAGCATGATTCAACATACCTAGTACCTTGAACAATCCTCTAGAAATTATTATTGTTCCTCCTTGACTACAGAAGGGCTCTGAGAATGTGATTTATTTGCATGAGCACTGGTAGCCAACTCTATTTTGGATGGCACAGAGAATCCACCCAGCCTGCACCTGCCCCTTTGGGAGAGCACAGACTCTCCTAAGCCTCATGGTATATCTGTGTGGCCCAGACAGGTGTCTCAGGTACCCCAGAGAATCCTGAATGGCAACCATGAGCTGCACCTTAGCTACTTCTGCATGCTTCAGGTGGGACCTGAAGTCATCAATGGTGAGCCTAGGCCACTGGGACACTGCTAGAGGCTCAAGTGAAGAGCATCAAAAGCTGGAGTATGGCTTGAGAGTGGCAATTGAGAGAGTCAAGGAGCAAGGGAGCTGCTCAGGACGAGCCATGAGCATGGAGCTGTTTGCTCTTGAGTGAGGCGCTCCTGAACAGCAAAGGGACTGCTCCGACAACAGCGTTATAAAGTTTACATGTCAAACTCTGCCTGAACCCACTTCCAAATTATACCAAGCCATGAAGCCATCAGACACATAAAAATGCAAATTCCATTATCTGCAACATTTTTTATTCAACAGCTATTGACATTATCACAGTTATATAAAGAGCACTTAAAGAGAAACAACCAAAGAAAAAGCCAGAATGTGCAAAATTCTGATCTTTGGCCACCACTAAATTCTTCTCTGTCAAATTTTCTTGCCTGATGAACATTCCCTTTGTCCTTTTGGTGCTCTCTTTCGGATAAAGCTAATATTTTCTTGTATCTAAAAAAAAAAAAAACTTCAGTTTTTCCATTACTCATAGAAGTAAGACGTTCATATGAAGCAATTCATTTTGCAGCAACACACTAGACTTTTAAAAGGAGATATGAGAGGTTTTCCATCTTATGAGGATCGATGTTGTTGTGCAACCAAAAGAAATTTCAGTCAATTTTTCAAACCATCTGAAGTCCCATGTATTGAAGAAAAATCATTCAGCACATATAGTTTCAATTCAACTGAAATTTATGATTTTATATGACTCCAGTGATATTTGTAATACTGGCCACCAAAGACTGTCACTGATATTTTGCCAAGCAAAATGCAACAATCTTCCAGGCTAATTGCAGATTTTATTTAAACAAATGTGCAAGATATTTCACTCTTTGCACAATTGAAAACTGTTCACCAGATTTACAGTCAGTAGGTAGTGATGTATAGTATACATTAGGGAATTTCAGAGCATATCAAGGCACAGTTCTATCCTGCCACAGCACTATCCAACTCAAGGATCCTCAGGCACGTTACTGAGCTGGAAATCTATGCTGTCTGCACAGAGAAGCAGTATCCTGTCTATACTGACTTTTATTTGGGCATCTATAGCAGATACCTCAAGTCAGGTCCTGAATTAACCCCCACTTTGTGTAATTCTGAGACCAGTAGAGAGGTGGATAGAATGTTAATGCTGAAATACTTGTGGACCAACAAAGACTGACACAGAAATAGGAAGAATGACTGCAAAGACTTTCATTCATTTGTTTAAAGTAAATATATCAGTGTGTTGGTCCTCTGTGTTCCGGAACACCAAAACACCGCTCGGAAATTATATTTAAAACAACTTCATTATTCACAAATGCTTCAGCATGTTCAACTTGTTAGGACCCCTGTGTGTCTGATGAAGGTGACTGTGCTTTGACCACAAGGTGCAAGGATGGTTGTTTGTCCATCACACTGAAAAGTAGAAGGAAGATTGTTGGCACGTGACATTGACCAGGCACAATCTGCAGAACTACCTGAAGAACAGCAGCTTTGCAGTGGTCTGGCCTTTTTAAACTCCAGCCTGGGATAAGAGAAACAGCTAGATGCAGGATTGTTCTTAAACAACAGAGTTGTTGCTGGTGGAACTAAGAAAGAGTGTCACCTTTGATGAGAATGAAGGGCAGAGAGACTTTTGAGAAGTCGCAGGAGCACCGCTGTTGGAAGCCAAAGAAGAGAACATGATGAAAACCCTTGAAGATGTCAGACTGTATACTGTGAAAAAAACCACAGTTTTGCAGATATTCTCTGCATGGGCACCCACAAATCACCCAAACACATTGGACACAAGCCCAGCTCCATGCCCCAGGACCTTGGCTGGCCTCCAAGAAGCACCATGAGCAATTGGATCAGGTGAACTGCAGAAGGTAAGAGAAAGTATAAAAGAATGTGTAAGTTATCTGCTTGCAGTGAAGTTTCAGCCAGCAAGAATACTGATGCACTTCCCCTTGCAACAGCCACATATAAGTAAAATGAATCAAGTATTAAATGTTAACCTGCTGAAATGCATATACTTAAAAACTGTACATTAACTTTTAGTTGTGGCATTTGTGCCCCATGACAAGACAACCTGAGTAGATTTAGTTTTGCCTTTTTAAATTATTATAAAATTTCCCTAAAACTTGTTCCTCAGACAAACAAAAACCTAAGGGGGAAAAAACAAGGTCAATCCAAAGCTAACAAGAGCCCAACAAAAAATCCTTTGAACAGACCTTGAAGCTGAGTGATATACCAGAGCTACTTACTAGGGAGATAGGCAGTGCATGTGCTTGATGACAATAATAATGCTGTTATCAACATGAAAATGTTGGGTTTAAACTTAATCTCTTCCCTGATAAACTCTACTTTCACCAGCCCAAGGATTTATAGCTAAAAGCCTTTCAGACACAAACTTGGGACCAAACTGTGTATCTGTTTGTCCCATTTCTATAAGGATTTGAAGACAGTGCATGTGAAATGCAAATGCTTAAATTCCAGACACCAGAAGCCAAGGAGCAGAGCTGAAGGATCTGAGAAAGTCCCTTAGGAGCCATACAGTGAGTAAAATGCCAGGGCAGCCAGCTGTGCTGAGAGCTGGCCCAGGGCTCAGCAGCTCTCCATGCTCAGAGCAGCAGCTGAGGCAGCAGAAGTGGGGGTGGCAGTATCCACCCAGCTGCAGCAAACCAGGGGAACAAAAGTAATGAGCAGATATTTAGCATTCACACAAGGTCTACAGTCTTGGGAGGAAAATAAAAGCCTTGTGCTAAAAAGTTCAAAAGTTCAAAGACAGTCTTTCAACTTTTTTCACCAATATATGAAAATCCTTTTTGCTTTTCCTTCCCTAGGATGCATACTTATTTTGAAAATCACATTAAAAAGTCTATTTCTGCTTCCAATTTTTACAGGGTTGCAACATTTTTTGTTAAATTATCGCTAATTATTGTAATCAGTCATAGAAATGTCATTTCATTTTTGCTGATAGAAAGACATGTTCAAAACAGCTGAAATCAGAAGTTTGTTTCTTGTACATACACATTCCAGTAAATTATCCATCATTTTAAAGTTTTCCCCAACTTAGTGAAGTGAGAGAATTCCATGAACAAATCTGGTGATTAGCATGGGGTGAAAAAAATCTAAATCAAAGGTGAGCCACAGCTACACCAGGAGGAATGGAGTGACAAAGGTAACACTGCTTCCCACAAATGGGGAGTCAGTCATGGAGGAATCAGTCAACATCCTGCAACTAGGCCATAAATGCCTGAATACACGCTCTGCACTGAAATGCAAAGGTACACAGAGCTTTCTCCAATGTCTAGGGAAAGAAATGGCAGTGCCTTTCTTCCACTTTTGTATAGCCTGTGATGAGGAGAAAAATTAGTATATAACACTTTGAGAACAAAATTCCTTTCCTGACAGTAAGAATAGAATGTACAAATTATCATGTGGGTTTTGTTGTTGGTTTGCCAGTAGTAACATTCAGGTTGCGACATGCAGCTTTATAATACAGTAAAGTTTATTTTGTATAGATTTTTTTATTAAAAATTGCCTCCCAGGTTGCTTTGCTAAATATTGGACTAGTCTCAGTTAATCAATAAATACCGCTGCAGGAGAGAGAGCTGTCAGATCTGTAAGCAAGGAAAACAGTTTCCAGGTGGTTTGAGCACCAGGAATTGCCTTCCCCTTTCAAATGTCCACTAATGCGTGATTAGGATGCGCTCTTGGAATAAAAAGAGTTTGCTAAAGATAATTTTGTTCTCTGTGGCATTTAACCTGATCTGCTTCAAACCAGAAGCTGTCACCATCCACATACTTGATGCGAGAGAGCCCTAGAGCAACCAGGAGGAATTTGGACCATTCAGCTGAGGAGGGAAAGCCATAGACTTCCCATGACAGCTGTCCAGAGCCCATCAGTAACAGTGCAAGGGCAAAAAAGGGTGCAAAAAAAGCTGTGCCCTCATTTTATGTCACTGCTGACCTTTTTGAGCACTTGCCTAATATGCAGGATATTTTCCTCCAGGCCCAAGTGTTCAGGGATTTATCTTCCCAGTTCTTCTAGTTAGACATGGAAAAGTGAGCATTTTCCCACAGTAGTGCTTTTGGAGAGAGATTCCCCCAATGTAGAGACAGCAGGAATAATCCCTTTAAAAAGTCCCTCAAAGCATACAGTATAAATCCATGAAAATGGATCTAATCTGGTCAACAGATGTAACCAGCCTCATATAAACAAAAGAGATTTTCACTGTTACTCTCACATTTTTCATGATACAATACCTGCAGATATATGTGTAAAATTTTCATAGGCCTTTTCAAATTAAGGCAGAACTCCTGCTGCATCCAGGAATCCTTCTCCATCTACCTGGGCTTCCTTCTGCCATGTTTTGCCATGATCCTAGACATGCACAGGTTTACAGCATGTTTCAGAAGAGACTTGGCCTCAAGAATTACCTTTTAAAAGGTATCCTTTGCAGGCAAAATAGGCAGCAAGGGAGTCACATAATATTATATTTTCATGTAGATTAGAAAAGTATCAGCAGCATCTTCATTCAAGCCCATTCATTTTCAGATGATAACCCTCTGTGGTTTTAGGTTCTTTAATTAATTTTCCAGGGGTCAGTGCACAGACACAATTTACTAGATCATAGTTCAGTTCTATTTCAAGTACAAAGTCTAACAGGAGCCCATAATAAGTGAGGTAATTTCTGAGTTCCCCAGACAGAGGAGGAAAGATGAATCTGACTCCATGTTCTTAGATGTTTAATTTATTATGATATTATATTTTATTAAAGAATGCTATACTAAAACTATAACAAAGAATAGAGAAATGATACTTACAGAAGGCTTAACAAGATATCAATGAAAAGCTCTTGGCTCTTCAGAGTCCCAACACAGCTGGATTGGGATTGGTCATTAAGACAAAACAATTCACATTAAACCAATCAAACAACCACCTGCTGGATAAACAATCTCCAAACCACATTCCAAAGCAGAAAAACATAGGAGAAGCAAGTGAGATGATATTGTTTTCCTTTTTCTCTGAGGTTTCTCAGCTTCCCAGGAGAAGAATTCTGGGCAAGAGGATTTTTCCAGAAAATATGACAGTGACAAATAAGCATGCTCATTCCAGTTTCCCTTATGGTGCTACCCTTGACACTTCCTATAGCAGTGCATTTAAACCAAACTAGGCCAGCCCTATGTGATCAATTGTTTCTACATTGTAAATCACCAAGGGATTCTTTACAACAAAGCTTAACATTTGAAACTGTTTGTGAGGGTTCCTCATTTCCCTCTTTTAATTAATGTACCCTTATGCACACATTCAGACTACTAAGGAGAGTTAAAGTAGGCATTTGCACAGCCACAAAAGCAAGATCCCAGAATGTGAAGTCCTTGGACACTCTGCTGGTGCCCCTGCTAAGGTTAGCCTGCTTTTTCTGCTGCCAACCACAGCAGAATAAGAACTTAGAGTAGGAGTAAATGGCAAACACTGGAGGATGGATTAATAGCTCTGTGGCACTTTGAAGTCTATATCCAGGAGTGAAAATGAAGTGCAGTTAAACGCCAAGTATCATAGAAGTCACCAAACATAATTCTTCTCTTCAAAAGTGAGTTTAGAAGTTGAAGTGGGGAATTAACTTCAGACTGGAGGTCTGTATTTAGACTTAGCAAGAAATCATTGAATAGAAAGAATGGCAACCCTGAGACACAAATGAAATGAGCTGCCAAGCAGATTTTTCACAGTCATGATAATTATTTTTGAAATCTCACAGCTTGATTTTCTCCAAGTAGAAAGCAATTCTCCTCACTATTCTCTTTCATGACAACTTGGGCATCAGCTCCCACGAAACTGATTTTCACTTGCAGTGGTATTGTTAATTATTATAATGAGATATGCAAGTATCTAAGGCTCAAAAAAAAAAAAATCCAGATATGGTGCCTCATTGTCTATTTAATTAGAACACAATAAGTGTAGAACTTAGCCTTTTCAATGTTTTGCAGACAATTTTCACACGTGGTAAGTCTGTTAGAAATTTCATGCATAGCTAGATTTAAAGCTTCCCTGATGTTTGTCAGATACAGCTGAAGTAGTGATTTTGTGTTGCAGCTATAATTAGGTGGCATATTGCCATGATTTTCCCTTTTGCTCTCTTCTTTTTTGAAACTCAGATGTCAAAGCAAATTATTGATCAGCTGTGAGATGTAAGGTCAGTTATAGGGAAAAAAATTAAACCTAAATTTTCATTAGTTTTTCATTTAAATTCTCAAGTTCCTGAAGCATATTGTCATGCAGACAAACTGGCTCCCCCACTCAGATCCTTTTCTTCTCTCATTCTCAGGCAGCCTGTCATTGAAATGTTCTCACCTGGGAAGTAATTGCTTTTTTCAGAAGGGATCTCGGTGACTGTGTGTCCTCCTCACAAGAACTATCACCCATTTGGGCTTTTTGATTCTTCTGACAGCAGAAAAGGCAAGAGCTGAAAGGAGAGATAGTCTGCACAGTGTTTGAGAGATGGCCAGTGCTGCCTGGGTGCAAGCAAGGGGCACCCCAGGAGGAGAGCAGACCATGGGATCAATCCCCACTGTCCCAAAGAGCTGTCCACAAACCTTTGGGCAGCAGTTGGCACCTTGTGCTGGCAGATGCTCTCACAGCTGCTTCTCAGAGATCATGCCGAGACATGGTTAGAGAAGCTGACTCTCCTTTTCTCCACTTCTGCATAGTTTTTCAAAATCAAGGGCAGGAGGGAGTGGTAGGGGATTTCAGAAATGTCCTTCTGCTATCTCCAGCTGTGCCCACTCTCCCAGTGCCCAGATGAGAGACGGGGTGGCCTTCTCTGGACTTGCTCTATCACTTCCCTTCACCCCCAGCAGCAAAGAACACAACCCATCTCATCTTCAGGTAGACATTTAAAGCAGAAGAGGTGAACCACATTTTGTGAATTTCAAAGGTGCTTGGGAAGTCTTCTATGGAACAGAAAATGTACAAAAAGACAATGCAAGTGTCTGAAATTATGCAAGATATGTCCCACTCCAGAGTCCAGAGATAAGGATTTAATTCTTCCCTGCACACACTGTGCTAATGTTTTGGGAAATATACTTTCTTTGGTACCTTTCATAATGACAGACACAAAGTGGAAGTGAAAAATAATTTGCCTTTGCTTTCATTTTCAATCTCTTTTCTGCACTTTTTAAAGCCTTTGTTCTTTCTTGCAGAAGCTGAATTGTCCCAGAGGGGGGAATTACACCACCCATTCAACAACAGAATTCTGCATTTCTCCTAATATCTAAGTATTAAAATCTAAATGCTTCTTAATAACAAAATTGTATTTTATACTATATAGCAGTTATTTTATTAAGGT
The DNA here is from genome assembly GCF_022539315.1 of Serinus canaria. Classification (NCBI taxonomy): domain Eukaryota; kingdom Metazoa; phylum Chordata; class Aves; order Passeriformes; family Fringillidae; genus Serinus; species Serinus canaria. The sequence goes on along the minus strand of NC_066313.1, from coordinate 77,333,058 downwards.
AATTATATTGGTAATGTTAAATAATAATACCCTTAGGAATACATAAATCTCTGATTTCCAGCTTAGTTTGCAATTTCTTCTTTTTTTTTTTTTTTTTTTTTTTGCATCTCAATGGCTCAGATAGTTACACTACTGATAATTTGAAGGTTTCAGCAGTGTTAAATCAAATCCTAACAATCTTGAGACTTGTCTGAAACCCAGAAGTAGTTGCCTTTCTTTTCTGCTTCTGAGCTGATTGATTCAGGCTCAAACTCCTTTAAGTTGTACTGGGTGGACTGAATGCCTTTCTGCCTCCTTTCTTTGCAGTACCCACCTCTCTGGTGTGACTGCACTGACCAAATGTCATGCTCATTTTGCAGGGTGAAGGGCAGTGGCAAACAAATCCCAAGGAAAAAAACCTTACCACAAAGTTATGTGATGTTTAAGCAGTTACAGTATGACAACACCACCTCCCTGAGCTGCAGCTGTTATTTCCCACTCCAAACACAAGCAGACTAATGATTTGCCTCCTCGCCTTTTTCTTCATACCTCTGCAGCTTGTCAGTGAATCCTGTACTATTTCTAACATTAGTGCTGTCTTGCTTTCAGTCTCCTGCTGAACAGCATGTCAGTAGGTGGCAGCCCATGGCTCATTAAGGCGGTTCTGCGGTGCTAAATTCATAGCACAGTCTGGATTTACAGCTTTTTCAGTGGACAATTTATTATTTTAATGCCTTTTTCCACCGTCTGTTATACTGGGAATGATGGAGACTAGCAGTAATGTGTCTAAATCCAAATTTTACTGCAAATTGCCCAATTTTATGTTCTCTAAACTGTGGCCCACAGTCAGACATTATTATTCACCATGTACAATGTGTAGGGAAAGATTGGCTGGATATGTATGATCATGCATTACTGCAGTAATTCCCAGGGGGAATTGAAAGGAGCAGTTCAGGACACACCTCTCAACAATTTTTCAACAAACGTGGAAAGATCTCTGATTGTTTTTGAGAAGGAATGAAAAATAAAAGATGAAAATCCTCTGTGATCTTTTCATACTAAGAGGGGACCTTTCAGAAGCACGTCCAAAATTGTGCACGTAGCAACAGCTAGAAACAAGCCCTGTTAATTGCACACCCTCAGTGACTCAGGAACACAACATCAACAGCAATCAGAGAAAATGCCTCCACTGCCCCTGCAAAGCAAGTAAAGAAGGGACATGAATTTTTGCTGAAACAATGGTACACACATAAGTGTGTGAATGGTTGTGGGTATGTGTCCATCCGTACCCTCTTTCTGAGTCTTTGTCACACCCACTGTTACACGGTCAAATCTTGTCAAAGTGCATTGGGAGGATGATTCATCCTCCCTGGTGGATAGCTCAGACCTGACAAACTGTTCATTTGAGGGTGGTTTTTTTCAGTTTATAATGTTAAAAATAGGAATGTGCAAGTTGCCTCATAGGATGGCCACATCACCAAGCTCCCAGTGGAAACAAGCTCCAGCAAAGCAAGGTGCAAATGCAATAGAGCATTTGCTGGGTGGAAAAAAGACCCTGAGGACAGCCCCAGAAGGCAGGGAAAAGAGGAAGAACAGGAAGGCAGGTCGTCTGTCCTGGCATGTCTGTCCTAGAAGAAAGGGAGCCAGGCTTAGAGAGGAGGCAGTTTCTTCTTTCCTTGCCTTGTGTAGAGCTGCTGTGATAGATAGTGAGCAACACTTCCCCCTCTGTGTGAGCATGAAGCATGGAAACACATTCATTTTTAGCATGGAGATGTCCTGACAAACACCATTACAGAATTCCTGACTTAGCTGGCAATGTTTTCAGCCTTGCAGCAGCCAGAAGAGAAGACTCACCTCCTCTGATAAGCAGAGGATTTCATGCAGCCTGTATGACTGATGTGCCTGAGCCCTGAAGCTGAGCAGGGCTCTGACCACAGCTTGCATGACAGTGACACCTGCACAGCCTGCCTGCACTTCAAAATCACCCCAGCAGAGACAACATATTCCCAGAGAGCTCAGAGGAATAAAAGGGAAACAACAAAACAGGTAACCAGGACTGAGCTTACTGAGGGGGAAGAGAAAGTGAGAGACCAAATTGTTCTTTCAAAGGCAACCTGCCCTGAAGGAGCCAAGAAAGGACTTGGTAAAACTGCTGGCACAGACTGACTTATCCAGTTGTCACTACCACCCCCTCTCTTATGTTTCCTGACCCACAAAAGCACAAGCTTAGCACTCAACCAGACTCCGAAGCAAACATAAAGACTTGCTCTAACCTGCTCATCTCCCCCATCTAGAAGTTGGGTAGATTATTCTGTTGCCATTTTGCTCAGACTGATATTGATAGTGATAGGAAGACCATGAGCAAGCTGAAACCTCACAGACCCAGCAGGTTTTGGTTGTTGTTCTCAGATATGCCACTGGGGCAGACCTAGGTCAGCATGAGATGGTGGGTGCCACACAGCCTTAGTGGAGACTGACCTGTATTTTAGGCTCCTCAGGGAGATCTAGGAGGGGAAGGCAGCTTTTCCCGAGGCTGTCTGGTATCCCTGTCAAACGTATGGTAACAGGTCAAGCAACAGTCCTGGAAAAACTGGGAGGAACTGGAAAACAGATTGGAAACATTGGAGTGCCTGAGAAAAGGCAGACTTCATAGCACTCAGCAGGAAAACCATATTTGACTGACAAGAAAGCAGTGGCAGGAGTGCAGAGGCTTGCCCAAAATCACTCAGGCAGTTACAGATAATTAGCAAAGTTGAGCTTCAAGTACATCGTCCTGTGTTTGGTCCTGCTTCTCCCAAAGATGTTGATGTGGTATTAAGGACAGACTGATGGATAATGTCTTTCAGATGCCAGGTCTCCTGTTTAAAGCATGGCTGGTTTTTGTAGAGTTGTCAGCCACAGTTTTTAATCATGATCTAAGGAGCTGATTTTCCAAATTAAATTGCGAGTTAGGATCAAATGTTTTCTTTTCTACAAACTTCCCTTTGAACTCTCCTACAGTGAAATACTTGTTGCAAACCCCTTAGAAACTACCTTCTCTTCCTCTGAAATGCTTATTTGAGTCTGATATTCAAGTTGAATGGTAGAGAAAGGATGTAAGCACAAAACATTTTGAAAGCAACAGTTGGTTGGTGAGGTGTTAGATAAATGATTTCTGGTTTCACTTTGAAGAAGAATGAAGGAGCTTTCTCAGTAGTGAGCAGGAGCACCAGTGGCCACCTGCACTTGGGACTCTCCCTTCTATGTGTCCCTCCAGACCCATCCACACATATTTCTCCCTCTTCCAGGGAAAACTGCTGCACCTGGAGACTTCCCCATCCCTACTTCTACAGTAGCAGCATCCAGACTCAGCTCACGCTCTGCATTCAGCCCTTTTTCCTGGCAGCCCTCATCAGGCCTTTCTGAACAAAACTTGTACTACTGCTCTCTGCTTCTCTCAGATGTGCCTCAAGCACAGACTCATACAGCACAGGGAAAATTGTAGACCGCAAATAAGGTCTTTTCCCACACTTGACTTCCCAAGAAATTAGCCCAGAAGGCTAGTAAATCAGATGAAAATCCAAAGTCAGCATTCTAAATGTCTCAAATTTCTGCCAGCTGGAAGCAGTAGAGCACATACCTTGACCCTGACATGGTGTCCTTTGTACCAGCCTCTCCCTTCTCTCCGTAATCCCATGACACAAGTTTGTGACAGAAAGGATTTAAGAAACATTTTTGTGTCAGAGGGGTTGTACCTCTTAGGGTACCAGTGCCTAACCACAGGACTAGCTATGAACCTATTCTCCTATTTCTCCTATGAACTTATTCCCCCATTTCCCCACCTTCTCCACACATCCTTGCTGGCATTTTTACCTGACACACCTATTGTGCATGGCACACATGCAATGAACTCTCCTGGAATAACATTTCTCTGTTGCCCTCCGAGCTCTAGCTCAGGACTCAATCCTAATCATGTATTCAGTACATTTTTGCACATAGTGAAGCCAAATATGTTGGTGTTAAGCTCCTGGCAGCTCCTTAGAGGAGTGAGAGCTGCTGTGCAAGTCCATGAAGACACCAAATAACTCTAGCTGGTAGCACCAGCCTTACTTAGCATCAATACTCCTAAAAGAGGGGTTAATGGGCACCAGTGACAGCCCCATTCATAACCTTTTGAGCATTTCTAACAGGAACTAAAGAGGCTTTTTGGACTTTCTGTCACCAAATAATAAGGCAGTGCTGATCTGAAATGGAAACATCAGGGTCTTAAGCCCTTTCCGAATTTGTTGCCTTTTCCTTGAAATACAGACATCATGCACTGCAGTGCTGCATGCCCATCCCTACCCCACGCACCTTGCAGGGCTGCTGTCCTCTGCACAAGCCAATTGCACTCATGAGATGCAGGCTGCAGTGTCAGTATACATGCAGGGGATGAATCCAGGGGATTCCACTCCATTATTTGGTGGTCTTTGCTCTTAATACACCACACACTATTCTTGCAAGCCCGTTGGCCACACTTTGCACAATCAGTGTCTAGACGTGTGCTTGAAGGTTATTTGCACAAAGTATCAGATGTCAGTAAATGTAATAAACAACCAACACTTAAGCATGCATGAATTTTCTATTAAATTGGTTTGTTGCCACCTCAAAGAAAGAGATGTGAGTGAACACAGCTTCTCTTTGAAATGCTCACTTGAAACCTTTTCTGCCGTGCGGTTGCCAGCTCACCTCCCTTACAGCAAGCATCTTCCCAGGAAACAGGCAGATTGCTCCTGAGATCTCCCATGTTCCTGATAGCACAGCTCATCTTACTCACCACAGGGCAAGACTGTCACCTAAAGGTGGGTTGGGAAGTGCCAACCCTCATTCCCTCCTATGCTTTCTTCTGCACAACTGAAAGGAGGCAGAGAGGGGGAATCCCCTCAGAGCTAAAGTGTAAAAGGAAACTGAGGCTTGTGCCTTGCACAGGAGGAACTCAGGCTTCAGTGATTTTAGTAGATGTCAATCTACTGGAGCAGATCCTTATTCTCCCTGTATTTTCCCTCACTTGTGTTTTTCATATTAACTGTTTATTGACTATCTTTAGCTAGAGGCTTTTTTTTGGGTCAAGAGCTATAATTTCTAGTGATCTACAGATCTCTGAGATGCACCTGTTAGAGTACAAGTGACAGGAAACCATTCTGGTGCAAGAACTTCACAAATTCTGAGTCTTTTAAAAGTTTTTGCATTCTTCAGCCATATTCTTATGCACCATTTGAAGCCAGGGACTGACTGAGCATATGTTAAAGTGCTCTGCTGCAGGAAACCATTTTGTGTATTACTGCCAAATTTCATTCTTCCCGAGCTGACTTTAAACTGGATGGCTCGACAGCTGATGGCAGGACTGCTGCAGCAGCACAGAGCTCAGGGCAGGATAAAAGCCATGAAGTCTAACCACCTTTTGACATAGATTTTGCAGCCCTTTTTGGTGTCACTGCTACACATGCAGCAGGTAACAAGTTTCAGTGAAGGCAGCTCAGTGCTCGTTAGAGTGCCAGTTACAGTGCCTGCATATGCATCAGTAACCAGGAGTAATGAGAGCTGGTTTTAGGTCCTGGTGCACCAGGGCTTGCTGTAGGCTGAGCATTTAATCTAACTGCTGGGAGGCAGATGTTGCACTTTTACCATCTGGTGGGGCAAAGAAGGACAAAGGTGAAATTTTGAGAAACCACAAAACCCCAGTTATTATGCTTCCTGTATCCTCAGGGTTTAGATATCCTAAAGAGGTGGCCAGCAAAGGGATGCAGATACTTCAGAGAACAGTCACATGAAGCTGGAAAAAAAATCATGGTTGAGAAAATCTTTCCCTATGTAAAGATGAGAGAATGAGCATTAGCTTAGTGCCTTCTCTCTCACACTGAGCACTTAAAATCTTCTCAGCATGTAGAGGAGCACGTGGGAAGTGGAATCCTACAGTATTTGCTCAAAATATATCCTAAACATGCACAATTTGGAAAAAAAAAAAAAAGGTGTAAAAAGATGTCACATTTTTCAGTGGGTTTTGTTTTTGTTTTATATCCCAGAGTCTTCACACTGCAAACACAGTAAAGAAAGTCCCAGAACACTCAATCTTCAAACCTTTTTCTGGTCAGTTGTTAATTAATGTTTTTTAGGGGTTTGGATTTTTGTTTTGGCTTTTGGTGGGGGTGGTTTTGGCTTGGCTTTTTGTTGTGTTGTGTGGGTTTTGGTTTTTTTTCCTATAGAGCTACAGTGACCTCCAGTGGCCAGAAGAAGCCTTTCACGCTTCTGGACTTATTTTTGGAAAGGTAAAACTATCCCTGATTATTATCTATGTGTGACAGGTGGGTCTGGAAATGGAGATGGAAACTGGATCCCTGTACTTCTGGATCAAAGCTGAAGACTAACTATCATCGTTATCTCGAATTAAGTAACAGGAGAAAAGTTTAAAGTATTCATTATCTAGACATTTCTTTAGCTGGTATGCTTTTAATTAAACAGAGTTTGTTTATCTATCTATAAATCCTTCTAGCAGCATTTCTGCATCTAGAATTTAGTTTTAGAGGGATAAATTTCACACCTTCTCATCAAACATGAACCCAAGCAGTAAAAAAAACCCCATCAAATATTGTAAAGTATGGAAAAGCAAATTCCAAGTTACGAGAATGAACAGCTAAAGTGTGAGAGAAAAGTGCAGAAACACATATACTAAGCATTAGCTACTTTCTGGTACTATAATTCAACAACTTTATCTATTTCAGCTTTAGATGTGTGCGACAGCTTTGTTCAGTCCCACGCTGGACTGATGAACTGTCATGGGAGAAGGGCTGCAATGGTGTAGCCCCTCTATAACCCACAGCCTGCTAAATCCTATTCTGTCAGTAGCCCCTGCCTCAGAGTGCAGACAGATTTTCCAACCAGCACACTCAGCCTCCTCAGACACGGCCTGAGGTGGGAGATATCCTCTTGTCCACCACTCGTGTTTGTAAGTGACATCCTTCATTGTGGTTTCCAGGTTACTGAAGTACTCCTGTGGTTTCTGAGGATATATACTGCTACAGTCAGTAGCCTGATTGCTGGTAGGCATAAATGAAAAAAGCCTGGGTTTAAGACAAGCTCAAATAATGGAAGAGCAATTCTCACTGGTCCTTTTCCAAGTGGTGCTATGGAATTTACACGTGCATTCACCACTAGTGGTAGCACAGCCATTTTTCTCTTCTGCATATACAGGCCCCCACTCCCCTCCACACACCTACCTGCATATTGTCATGTCCCTCCATCTCAACACCAGATTTTCAGGAAAACCCTCTAGGCCTTGACAGGACAAGTGTTAAAGTACCTACAGAACTTACATATTTAAAAGGCATAGGTATTCCTTCTTTTTGTGACAAGAGCTTCCCTACAGGTTCATTCATGGTGCAGGTGGCTCCCATCAACACATCCCCCTGAGAGATGAGAGGGTCTTTGTTGAAAAAAGACTGAAGGACAATGAAACAGAGGTGTTATCAAACTGACATGTCCCAGTAATATCATAAAACTTCAGGTAGCATCCCATAATGCCCGAAAGGGAGGCAGGAGAGTCAGAATCACTTAGTGACAGAATCCACTTTGAATTATTATAGTACCTTGTCCCATCTTTGCCTCAAGATGGCAAGGCTTCCAGGTCTTTCAGCTGCAGACAGATACAACCAGGATCTTCCTGAACAGTCATGTTCTCCAGTTATTTAAAACCCACCTTTACATCCAATTTTATTAAAACACTATCACAATCTTTCTCTTTTCTGTTCATCATTCAGCTCAGTTGCAGCTAAGCTTTGGGAGAATGCAGTGGCAAGAGACATACCCACTGCTCAGTGTTTGGGTGTCCTGAACTGATCCCTGGGAGGGCAGGCTCAGCCCATGGTGGTGCTGTGCATCTCTGTTGGCACAAAGTGTCCCTAAACATGCAAAAAAGGTGCTGTGATTCCGTTCTAACCTCTCAGAGCACCAGCACGTTTGTGTGGGGATTGTATTTCCCAGGAGAGAAGGGGCTGTTAGCTTGTTGGAAAGAACTTTCTGGCTGAAGGAGGAGACACCTGCCACTGTCAGCCTGGATTGCAAGAAACAGCAGAAGGGGGCATGAACTCCAAATGCTGAGACAAGGTCAAGTGAGATTTCTTGCATAGCAACAGGGGTGCTACCTCCTGTTCCAGTGACCCTCAGAAGAAGAAGTCCTGTAAAAAGAGACTGAAAAGCAGGATTTGTGTTTCAGCAGAGACACAAATGGCATAGGGGGAAGGAGAGGAGAGGAGAGGAGAGGAGAGGAGGAGGGAGAGGAGAGGACCGCAGTGGAGCGGAGAGGATGACGAGTGGCAGAGGAGAGGAGTAGGATGTAGGAGACGGATGCTGACGATCGAGGAGAGGAGCAGGAGAGGATAGGCGAGGATGAGGCGAGGCGAGGAGAGGAGAGGAGAGGACGAGGCTCGAGCGGAGAGGACGTAGGCAGAGCTGACGCGCTGACGACGCGGACGAGGATCTTGCAAGACTCGGACGAGGAGCAGGACACGGAGGAGGAGAGGAGAGGAGATGGAGAGGCGGATGGCGCGGAGATGGAGATGGAGAGGCGAGGATGAGGAGAGGATGAGGAGAGGAGAGGAGAGGAGACGGAGGAGAGGATGAGGAGAGGAGAGGACGAGGAGAGGATGAGGAGAGGACGGAGAGGGAGAGGAGAGGAGAGGAGAGGAGGAGGAGAGGAGAGGATGAGGAGAGGAGAGGAGAGGAGAGGAGAGGAGAGGAGAGGAGAGGAGAGGAGAGGAGAGGAGAGGAGAGGAGAGGAGAGGAGAGGAGAGGAGAGGAGAGGATTTTTAATTTTCATGCTTGTCTTCAATATTATCTTGGTGAAATATTAGCTGTTTGCTTGGATATATCCAATCCCTTCAGTATTATTTTTGAAACTCCTTAGACAGATAGCAGAGAGCCAATGCCTTAAGAGGTCTTACAAGTCTTCAAATCCACTTGTCATCAGTGTCTCCATCTCTCTATTTATATTGCACAGAATTTAAACACCATGGTAATCCTCTAGTTTGCTTAAATTATGTATCCCCTTCTCCCACTAAAAGAAGGAGCAGGAGTCTCTTGATCCAGACTGGGAAGTAGTGGTGCAGGATTTTATGTATTTGTCTAGTGGTTATGGCACTTATTCAAGAACATAAAGACTGAAGTGCAAGGTTTTTTCTCATCATGGACCTAGATGGGAACAATCTCTGCTTTGGTTCTGCATCTGGACTGCTCAGCATCCAGGGAGGTAGGAGTTATGGGATCATACACCAGAGACCAAAGGCTAAGCTTAGCCCTGCATGACAAATGACAAAACCCTTTCAGGTGGGAAGACTCAGCAAGGAGTTTCCCAATAACTCTCTAAATTGAATGTACATTTTATATCAAACTTCTATGAGAAAGAAAAAAAAGGGTGAGGCCACATACATGAAAAAGAATCCCAGATCTGTTCTTTCCTCCTCTTTCTATACTCTGACATCCTTTTTTCCCCACAGCTATCACAACCTCTGGTAGTGCTGAGATTACAAGTGGGTGTCCTTATGTACTAAATAAAAGGCAGATTCCTCTTCACAGGCTGTGTCAGACAATTTGTCTTCTAAAACTTTTTCCTATTATTCAGCTGCTTAAGGCTACTGTATGGACTATCTGCTAGGTGGTTACTGAAAAATGGGCACTAGACTGAAAACAAATTTCAAATGAAGCTGGGCTATTTTACATAGCTCAGAAGTAGTTTGCATATGATTTCCTATCTCTGCAACCTTTTGCAAGCTTGTTTAATAAATTTTTTTCCCACTGCATTTTCCTGATTAGAATTTGCTGGGACTCTACTGACAAAGTTCGTTTGCAGTATAAAACAGTGAGTTTAGCAACACACATCAGTTTCAACTAACACACTTTGACTGAAGATATTTGGTTTTTGTGCTTCTAGGAAAATCTTCAAGATTTCAAAAGCTGAACATTCTGGGTCCAATGTTTCATCTGAGCCAAAGTGTTTTGAGCACTGGGTTCCACCCATCCTGGGAGAATGAGCACTAACAGAGGTCCCCAGACATTAGGTGTGAACAAAGATGGTTTCTGCCATCCAGAAAGCTGCACAGTTACCCAGAGTGTTCATACACTTCTGCCAGCTGATACAGTACTGCTTGACTGTTGGCAGGAGCACAGCCAAAATTTAATGACCCTTCTACTCTGCTGCCGAGGTTGAGCCCCTCGGAGTGCAACAGTCATTGCTGCACACAGGGGTGCAAAAATCACAGGCATCCCACAAGCAACAACATTTTCTGTTTACATGAACTGCTTTTAAGCTTAGAAGAATGTGAGTAAGGTCAGTAACATGGAGGAGGACAGATGGCCTATAGCTAATTTGTTATAATAATCATCTGGTGATATATAATCTGGATAATCCAATAAAGTAATCATCTCATACTAGAGGTTAATAATCTCTAAAAATCAATTTATTTCTCTAAAAAATTTATCTAATTATGACCTTCTAGGACATAAGCATCCAGGATTTCAATGCATTTGGACTTAATTCCTGGATAGCCGCTAAGACTTACACTCTTACGTAATCCTGCTTTAATTCTCTATTGATTTCCAATTACTTTTCTTCCTCAGAGGTAGTCAGAGTCACACTGTTGTATTTTAGGGTCTTGTATTTCAGGTAAATTGCTGTGCTGTGATCCACAGGGCTTCAAGAAGGACAGGAAAAGAGGACAAAACCAGGAGTGGATTTACATTCTATGAGAAGAGATTCAAATAAATCATACATACCCAGCTATTGGTTAGGCAATGGGTGAGCCAAAAGCTTATGGGTAAATCAGAGAGACCAACACACACACCTGCTGCAGACTATCCCATAGAGAAAAGGCAGTGGGCAAGCCTTCTTTAAACAGCCTGAGAAAGCATCAGGATTGTGGCCCCTGGCTCTCACAAGGACTTTAATCCTCCCTGATGTATCTTGGAAAAGTAATTTGCAACACTTCAAGCAACTCAAGAGGTTTCTGGAGTGCTTTGAGGTCAAAAACCAATTTTTTGGAAGCAGATGCTGGACTGGGCAGACCGGGAAAGTGCTCTGCTGGATATTCTACTCATAAATAATGGTCTCATAAACAGGTGGAGCCTGTGGCTGCATTGCCTGCAGCAACCCTAAAATGGGGGTTGTATGGTCCGAGAAAAGAGAAGGCGACAATTAGAAGAATAAAGATTCTATGACATTAAAAAGATATTCTAAAGAATTAGATTTCCCAAGAGAAGGCTTCAATAAATGTGTAGATGAGATCTCACTGCAGAAAACCCTGAAGAGCAAAAATATCAAGAGGTTAACTAATATTCAGGAGCAACTTTTTCAATGATGATTGGTCTAACCTATCATGTGGAAAACCAAGAAAACTGCAGTAAATAGCATGTATGAAAATGAATACATTCTGACTGAGCTAAAATGAAAAAAAAAGAAGAAATACTCAAAAAGTAGAAACATGGATAGGCTACCAAGGAGGCATAAGAGCTTGAACAGGCTCGAACAGGCAGTGCAGGAGTTGGGAATGCTGAGGCTGGATAAGAAGATATGGATGTGAAGGGTTTTACACAGGAAGAGCAGAAGGAAGACAACTGAAAATGTGACTTTACTGCTGAGTGGGGTAGCGTATAAAAAAGAACATGACAAAGGCTGAGCTAATCCATTCCTTGGTCTTTACTGGCAAGGCCAGCTCTCAAGATTTCTGTATCTTCCTGTTTAGTGACAGAATCTGACGAAAGCAGTAGGTTTAGGAACAACCAAGCTGGGGTCCACTTAATCCTTCTGGGCACACAGAAATCCATGGAACAAGGCAGTGTCTTGAGGATGCCAAGGAAGCTGGCTGATGTCACTGTAAGAGTGCTATCAACTCTGAAAGGTGACAGAGGCAGCTCCCAGTCACTGAGAACAAAAAGCAAATATTAGTCCATATTCAAAAAAAACTAGAGGGAAGCTCAAGAAGACCACAGTCCAGTCTACATCCTCCTATCTCCAGGCAGGCTATGCACTTAACACTCCTGGAAGACACTTCCAAGCACATATGTTTGCAAACAACCAAATTTGCTAAGGATCTGAACCAACTAACTGCTCTCTATGGCTGTTCCTGTGGAAAAACAGAGCACAGTGCTTTTTCTTCCATCACTTTATCACATTTTTTTCCTATAGAGCCTTTGTACCTCAGTTGTAGAGATGCAGATGGATGAGTGGTTAAAAACTCAATGGGCCTTTAAAATCAAATCTAGTGAACAAAAAAAGCCCAAGCAAGCAGTCTGTAGGAGTGACAAAGATGGGGTCATGGCAGAGACTGATGTCAATAATTTCCATCAGTGAGATGGAAATTAGATGCTACCACGACATCAAACAGGGGAAGGGCAAAGCTGCTGCTCAGAGGGACTTTGGCAGATGGAAGGAACAGGCCAATAAAATCCACATAAGGTCCAACAGAGTAGCAGAAGGCAAGAGCACCGTCTTTAACTCATGCCAACTCATGACTTGACAACCTAGAGACTGCATGTGCCACAGAGGAACTAGATGTCCTGTTGGAAGAGGAGCAAAGACAGTGCTGTAGCCTTGCAGCTGATGCAAGTAAACTGCACTGGCAAGAGTGTGGCCAGCAGGTCATTCCAAGTGATCATTGCCTTTCCACATGGCATAATGGTGCCCTGTCTGCAGGACTGTGTCAGCTTGTGGAAACACTAGTAATAGGAATCTTAACCAACCAAAGAGAATGCAAAGGAAGACTGAAAGGGTTAAGGGTCAGGAGGAAGCAAAAGGCTGAGAGCACTAGGTCTCTTCAGCCTGAGTGGTGGATCTCACAGCTGTCTTCTGCTACATGGCAAGAGGCTTATAGAGAAGATGAAGCTGCAGGTGCATTACAAGATGACAATAAACAGATGCAGAGTTGCAGCAAGAGACATTCCAATTGGATATGGGAGGTGGGGGGAAAGAAATTAGCAGGTTGTTCAGGTGTATTGTGGAATCTTCTTTCTTCAAGATTTTCACGTACTACTGGAGAAACTGAGCAAGCTGTTCAGACTTTGACTATGGGCCAGATATGACCAGAAGGTAGGACTAGATATCCTTCAGAGGTGCCATCCAACCTGAAGGATTCTGAAATTCCAGACAATCCAGTACAATCTGTGTATTGTATGTTTGGATGGCTTAACTACACAAAAGGAAAAATTGTTATTTTATTCTGACTTATTGCTGAGTGCTTATATTTTTAGGATGTTTATAATTTATCTAGAGTGACGCAGAAATATTTGGTTTTATGCAATAATAAAATTAATTTACTTTTTTCCTTAATGTAAAGAATTCAAACAAGTTGGAGCACAGGAAATATTATTTTTACTGTGAAAGAACTTTGATACTGGACTTTCCCCCGTGAGTGAGATTTAAATCCCTTGACATTTAGCTCAATTTCCTCTTTGCTTTACACCTGTGTAACAACATTTCCCTGAAGTCACATATCTGTTATAAGAATGAACATGTCAATTTCTTAATTATACCCATGGAGCAATGACATCTCGACAGTTTCTTTCTTTCTTTGTCACTGAACTTATCTTGCGATTACCTCAAGGTTACCAGTGCAGTAGCAGCAGCTGAATAGGGAAAAGTCCTGCACCCTTCAGGTCTCCAGAGTTCAAAGGGTGTTGGCTGAATTGGTGACTTCTAAATTGGTGGCTTCTAAATGCATGTAGGTTTCAAGGTCCTGGGTTGTTTGATATATGTACTATTTCTTCAGATGACTCAGCCTCCTGACATACTCAGTGTGACTGGAAATGAAGATCCCTTCAGGAGGACACACCTGGTGTTCTTTGGTCTTTTTTGCTCACCTAGCACTGACTTGTGCTTTTATAATGACCAATATGAGTTGTGCATCATTCAACTACCATTTGGGCCAGGGGTAGTTATTTGGGTATTATTAGCAGTTGTATTTCTTAGGCTGGGGCTCCATTACTGCTTCTAAATGAAAATTAGGTTTGCACAGTAGATCTGTACTGCCATTTGAATTTTTTTTTCCTAAATTTTCAGCAGCTGCAGCTTTTTCTTACAGCAGTTATAAGAGGTAAAAGCCCAAGTGGGTGGGTGTAATAATGCAAAATAACCAAATAACTCAGAGCTGCAAAACTGAAATGCAGCAAGAGAGAGACAAAACCAAAATATGACCATATGGAAACTCTACAACATTGAAAATGTTTGTTTCTTTAATTCTGAGAGGGAAAAGGCAAAGATTTGTAAAAAAAACATGATGAAGATATAAAATAATCGGCAAAGTAAATCACTGTAATAATTCTACATATACTTTATTTACAAAGAACGCTTCATTAAAATATTAGCACTTGAAAAATATTGTTTGTGGAAAATTTTGCAAATACCATCAAGTCGCTTAAACATACTGCTGCTCTTAGGTTGAAATACATAAAACCCATGGAATAGATTGAACCTATACATCTAAATTTATCTCTTAAATTAGTTTGATCATAACACCCTGTAAGAGACTGTAAAATCCTCCCAGCATAGGCAGATCCCCTGGCATCCTTTAAAAGTGGAGCTCTTTCACCCACAAATTTAACTGACCTTCTTGCCCCCTGACTTTCAGAAACTACAGCTACAAATGCCATCTGTATTAGCAATATAATGCACTGAATGACAGTTTGATCCTTTATCTGAGCTATTAGAACAAAGAAGAAGTGGTTATTAAAATTATGACTGACTTTAGGGGTCGGTAATACTTGACATTTGTGTGAGACTTATTCTCTGAGAGCAGAAATAAACTCCATAGGCAAATGCCAAATACAAGCTCACCCTCCACTGGTCATGGCTAATGACCTGCCTGTCACACCAGAGGACAAAAGGTGGCTGTACAATGGAGCAGCCACTCACCAGAGATTTCCCAGGAAGCTTCACACAGCAGAGCTAGGCAGACTTGTGAGAAAGAGAGCTGATGTTACATTCCAGTACATATTAACAAGCTGTTGGGCCTAAAGAGCTGAATCCTGACTCCATTTGACAAACACATCTCCTCCTGAACTCAGCAGAAGCTCGGCAGGGGTCAGTCTGTGGCTCAGACAGGAGGGCCAGTCAGCAGGACAGCTGTTTAAAGGTGATCACACTTGACGGCTTTGCTGTAGTCTTCCTCTTTTACCTTCATCCTTTTGGAGTTCACAAGGTCATTTCACTAATTATAGTGACAATCCATTTATCCATGAAACATTTGTAGACTGAGATGTCCTTTTGGGTACAAGGATTATGGTTACAATTGCAGAGGATTCGATGATTGCAAGCAACTTCAGGGGAAGGAAGCAGGGAGAGGAACTCAAGCCATGGCAGTGATCCCTGTTTGTTTCTTTATTTGCTTACACTAAACTATTTCTATTACACAAGGTAGAAAGAAAATTATTTCCAAATATTTCCATTCTGCAGTCTGCTTTTCTACAGCTGTAATTATCTGAGGACGTGGGCACAGTAACTTCTATAAGGAGGGATAATACTCCCTGTCAGCTGGTATAGAGTGTAATTTCTAGCTATACTGATTGATCCAGTAAAGGATTCCACCTCTACAAACTTTCTCACAGGAAATTTACTGATGAGATTTAATGATTAGATTTTTGTCTAATAACCTTCAAGCCAAAATCTCACATTTCTCAGCAGGAGAGGTCAAAAAAGACTTAACTCCCCTTCTTTTGATTTTCCCTCTGGGCTAAGACATGCTACTGCTTGCTTTAGTTTTATCCTAGGGTCCCCCTTTGTGTTTCACCAAGGATGCCCTAGGATATCCAGCTCCCACTGGAAAAGTTTTGCAGATCAGCCTCTCCTCTCTGCAACACTTCACATCTAACAGCAGGCACCACTGCTCAGCTGGGACAAAAAGTCCATTCCACCTCACATTTACCACAGTTCTGCCCCAGAGTTGAGACAGAGTAAATGAGTAACATGCATCTGCCACAATCAAAGACAAAAGCAATAGCATGTTCAGGAAGTCAACAATAAAAAATTAAAACCTCCATGGGAGAATACAAATAGGAGTTAAAAGACAAATACTGACAGACTCCAGAGCCTCCACATTACAGGGGCAGTTGCCTGCTACAGTAAAGGTGATTAAGCTCTCTTCTCTAGCCTGAAAGAGATTTGAAGGCCTCCAAACAAGCTACAAACAGAATCAGAAAGTATGGTGTGTGGAAAGAAAAATTTTAATTATCTACCCAAAAGAAAACTCTTGGATAGGCCACTGAAAACAGGAGCATGCAGTACTGAGTGTCTAGGAGGAAAATATTTTGTTTGCCCATACTAAAAAAGCAAACAAATCTCTAAGTCTATCCATGCCTCAGACAGACCATGACAGGCTGATTTAGTTCTCTGCCTCCAGCCACCAGCAGCCAGCAGGGCAAAACTCCTTTCCTGATGGCCACTGTCCTTTTTCCATTGTTGCTCCCCCAGGTTCAGATGACCATAAAGGGCAGCTGGTTGTCGTACGCCTCTAATACAAGACCTTTGTTCAAGCAACAAAACTTTTAAATCCCTCTTGCCTCACGTGCTCTGTGTGTTGAAGAATCCCTAAATTTAAATTTAAAAATGAAAACATAACCATTACATTGAGAGTAAGTAATGTATTCCATCCCTTTATCACAAAAATGTGTTTTCCAGGTGGTGAGGTTTTTTCAGCTAATTTAATGTCCTATTAAAAGTATTCAAAGGAAGGAATAAAATGATAGTGAAAATGGGGAAATATCAAATTTAACACCAAAACTTTTAAATACATTGATTTATAGTCTAAAGTTTTAAATAATTGTTCAAACTTATAAGAGACTGTTCAGAGCTGTAATTGAAAATTTGTGGAAATATTTATTATATGACCCATAACAATCATGGTAAGACTTGTAAAAGTTATTAGAGTTGTCAGCTTAGCACATAAAAGTCAAGACAATGTCACAGATATATCTCTTCTGTGTATATCACTATTGGCAAATTGAATTTAGGAATTTATAGGAATGCACTAGGAATTTGATGATTTGTTTTACCTATCTCTAGAAATGTCATTCATGTAAAGTGTCAGCAGCTACTAAAATGGAAATTATTAAGGAGAGAAAAAGCTGCAGAACAGCTGCAACTGTCACCTCCCTATACCTCTCTTTCATATCTTCAGTTTGGAAGGTCTGGCTTTCATCCTGCCTTTCCTCATTGCTTTATACAAGGCTATGTTCAAACTGGGAAAATTAGAAATCATCTCTAAGTCAAATAGTGTCTGAAATCTGTCCACAAATCGGTTCTCTTTCTCCAGCCTAAATTTCATGGCCCACAGAATAACAGTATCATTCTTGCACAAGTGATCAAAAGTTAGGAGGAGTTCATCCAGGAATGGATGGTGGTAAACTACATCAGCAGCCATAATGTAGTCAAAGTGACAGGAAGACCTAGGAAAGTTCTTTTCCAGATCAATTCCCCAAGACAACTCCTTAACACATGGCTGGTGTTTGCATTTATGCTTTGTATTTTGGAGAATGTTGTACTGAAGGTTTCCCAGTAGTTCTGGCAAATCTGTGGCAGTCACAAAGGCACCTGTGACACAGAGGAAACAAATACAACATTTGAATATATAGCTACACTTGAGTAAAAGCCCACTCACAAAAGCCACCTCAGAAGGAACTGGTTTTATCAGGCAAGTCTCACTGAGGGCAATAACAAAATGCAGTGGCTCCCAATACCTCTTAAAAATTGTGCTTAAAATAAATATTTTCTTCCTCATAGTTCTACTCTACAGATTGGCATCTAAATGCAGCTGGTGGGGACAAATCAGATACTTCCTGTATCTTGATATCATCACATTGGTTAAAAGTACAGTGGCTGACTGGGGATTGATGAATAGCATTACTGAATCCAAGAAGTCAGCACGAGATATAAGCATTACCTCAGGTTCTTCCCTTCTCACACAAGAAGAAGCTTTCTCAGACTACCAAAAGCTAAAGTTCTGTTAAAATGCAGAACCCACTGACCTGGATTATTCTTGGAGATGAATAGGGTGCCATGAGAGAAAACACAACAATGTCTGTAGCAGAGAGATCAAGTTGCTGAAGGAAAATACTGAAACACAAATGGATAGAATTGGATAGAAGGTGACCTGGCATCCAACAGCTGTCTGGTCAAAGGAAGGGGATGCTCTGGTCTTACCTACATCTGGCTCAATCTATTTGCCACTGATACCCTGCAAAGCCACTAATTTTTTATTCTGATTCCCAGTTTAACATGGTTAATGACAACATATCTACTGGGACCTCCTTTATTGTATCAATACACTCCCAGAAAAAAAAAAAACACCAAAGCATGTTTCCAAACCAACTTTTTAGAATTTACTGTTACTTGCTCTTGGAAACTTTCAAGCTACAGTCTCTTAGAAGAACCAAGCCACACTATTTGTCCTCCACTATTCATCTGAGAGGTGTTTCCAAGAGCTTAAGAGAAATATCACATACTCACCCAGCAAACTGGCTACTATGGAGACCAAGCCAGTTCCAGCTCCAATTTCAATCACATTTTTGTCAACCAAATTGCATTGTTTAGAATGAGTTTCCAAATAATAAGACAGAACAAGAGCCTGTAGGGGAGAAAACCCATGAACACACTGAACAAAATAATGAACTAAATCCCTTTACTAAATATGAATTGTCATCTAAAAGCATGCAAAAAATTTGTTGTCTGTTCAAATGAGCAATATTAATTCAAGCACTGTCCCTAAAGGACCACAGCTCACCATGATCTTTGGGCTCTGTAGGTCACAAAATAAAGGCTACAAAAGGCCTCCATATAGGTCTGTGAATTATTACAGACAGAAGGAACAACTACAATTAGATAATCTGTCACAACACATGACATGAGTTGTAAAATTCCAGTCATCAATTCCTGCTTATAACTGGACTTACTTCTGGTTGAGATAAAATATGTCCTTCACAAAAACATCTTGATATAAAGACTGCTTCTGAGAGAAAATCCACAACAAGCCTCTTTAAGTTCTTCCAATAGTCAGTTATTTCTGGCAATAATTAATTATTGTAAGGGTTCAAAAGAGACAAATAGATTTACCCCCTTTTCTTCTGGTTCAGTTTCTTTGCAGTTTCTATTTGCTTACCTTGTTAAGCTTAGCAAACTTTCATAGTAAATATAGCCACAAATAACATTTACAACAGACCCCTTACACATGTATGTATAAAGTGATTAACTGATCAGTTAATCTTAAAGTGATTAAAAATCTTCTTCAGCTTTTCTGCCCTATCTCACAATGACCAGTGAGTTTTAGATCACTGGTAAAATGGAAATTGTTGATTTTATTTCTCTCATAAAGATAGTTTCCACATTTACTTCCATATTTTTCTCAGACTTTGATAGTTATATAATCTCTATTGACAAATAAGATGATTGCTACATCCTCTCGCAATACAGATGACCATTTGGAAAGGCAATAATTAGCAGCCATCTCTGGCACAGAAAAATTAGTTTTGCTTTTAACTAATTATGAATGAGAATGAAAGGAGCAGGGGGACTGCTGACCCAGTGTTAACACGCTAGAAAGTAAAACAAAGGGGTTTTTTCTACCTCTTAATTCAGAGCACAGAAGAGAAGGTAATCTGAATTTACACATATCATTTAATCAACAGCAGTGATATAAAAATCAGTCTGTGAGAACCAGGAATAATTAAAGCCAGGTTCCTAAAGTCTGGGTCTGATATTTGACATTATATTGACATTATATTTGACCTTATATTAGGATTTCCTCCTCATTACATTAATTCCTATAATTCCTTCCCTCAGGGTTTTGCTGTACTCTGTTGTAGAAACTGGCTAGCAGAATCAAAGTTTCTGAAGGTTAAATCAGGGAAACTTTGAAATCTGCATTCCTTTCCATGAAACATGCAGAAACTTTACTTTCCTTAAAGCTTCTGCACTCTCGAAAAATTTGGCTGACATTTTTCAGAAGATTTCAAGTACAGCTAGATGGAAGTGGAAGGGAGAACATCAAGAGACAGAGATCAAAGGGTTGTCTTCCTTCCACAACAAAACTGGCTAAAAAAAATAATGTTTCCATTAAAAAAAAAAAATGTTTTTCAGTGAAGTCCATGATTTTGTGTGAATAATTGGTAGTCAGCCAAACTTTCCACGAAGACATACACTGCGGTCACCAAAACATAAAGTACAGATGACTGGTACAGGTCTCCTAAGACCACGAATATCATTTGGACTTCAAAGCAGAAGAGCAGGACAACTATCCTCAGCTGAATTATGTTCATACTTCTAAAAAACTGTATGATCCTAGGAGGCTGAGGCAGTTGTGAAAGAAATGGAGCATCCTGGGTCTCTCCTTCAGGAACACAAATTTTATCATGTATCATGGCACCTCCCTGGAGATTTCTTTCAGTCTTAATTACTTCAAAACAGTAAGTTTGCTGCATTGTACATATTCAAAACCTGAAGAAGAATACTTGCATGGTGAATGTGTTGATGGTTCTTATATCAAGGGCCAAGGACAATGGTTCTCTCCAACTAGATTTCCAGCTGTTTAAGAAACTGAAAGATCCAGCTGAACATTTTCCCATGTCTATCTATTAACAAGGTAAATTTGTTCCTTACATGAGTAGGTTGAATAGCTTCTATGAGTGAGAACACCTTGTGAGCTCGTATCACAGTTGTTTCTGCAACCTGGATCTGCCTGCTACAGAGCCATCTGTATTTATAAAATGTACAGAAATGCAATCATCATAAAACTGCCATATTTCTTTCAAAATATGCTTGTAATTAGCTAATAGAATTAAAAGCTACTGGCAAGTGAGGAGGGGGCACAAGATCATACACTTTGGATGATTGGAACATGCACAAGAAATACCAAGTAAGCTTTGAGAAACATAAATCCACACAAAACCAGGTTAAATTCAAGTTTGGGATTTGCAGAACAGAGAAGCACAGAATTATTTCCTTGGGTTTATAACACATAAAAAGTAAATTTATTATACAAAACAAATCTTAAAATGATAGATAGCTCCAAAAATTAAAAATAGCTATACTACAAAAATATTGTACCGATGGCCAGACGACTGCCCCGTAACAATCAGTGGCTTCTGTAATTCTTATCTCATGGCCAGCAAAGTGAAAGCCTTCCCAGGTCTTATAAGCTATATGGTCAGGAAAGAAACGCCTCTCCATGATTTCTGCAACTATCTGTTCATCTTCTCTTTCCCCTGGAAGCAAAAGTACAAAAGGTGAAAGAGGCTGAGCGGACTGATAATAAAACTATCAATTCATATTGAAAAGCTGATTTGGAAGCAAGAATATAACTTACATCTGTGAATAAAATAAATTTCACTGGTAATGGTTAGCATGGCACACAGCTATTCTCCTGAATTCTAATTGAAATTTTCAGCGTGTGACTAAATAACTTCTTTCATGTCTCACTGAAGCAACCAAGTTCATAAAAAGTAAAGAAGGGGAATGTTAGCATACATTGTTTTCTATTTCAGCAACCCAAAGGAAATTTTTAAACTTCTTTTTCCCTTCGAGAACAGCTGCCCTAGTAAAGACACTCAGCCTTATGCACCTGGATTTTTCATTACCCTCTGTATCCTTTTACTGTTCACTTTCCCCATTCCCCATAATCTGGTTCTTTCTGACAGTAAACAAAAGGAGCCAGAATATCATTTATAAGTCTGTCACAAAACTTGTGAAACAGATCCTAGCAACACAAATTATGACAGACAGGAGTGAAAGCACTCGTGTTGTCAGGAAAGCTTATCCACCCACCCCAACAGAGCTGTGTCAGAGGGATTCTTTCCAGTTGGCTTGATATCCTGAATGCCATCCCTGTTGCTAAGCAAAGACTATTTATGATAGCTAACAAAATCCTGGATAACTGTTCTAACAGGAGAGGATTCATTCCTTTTTAGCGGAATACCAAGCTACTTTCAGTTTTGCCATCATCACACAAAACTGCACCACAATGTCAGAAAGCAATATGTAAGTGAAACTGTCTAGAGCATTTTCTTAGCAAAGTCTAGAGTCATTCCAAGTTTTCATGGGAATTTTGCTTTCACAGACAACTATGGTCTGTTGGCAAACCAATGAAAGAAAAACATGTTTACAAACTACACCTTCTAGAAAGCATGTTAGAGATTTAGATAATTCAGTTACCATCTTGTCCAAAACAGAGTTTCTGTATCAAGCCTGCAGCTCCCATCAAAATCACAGATATTAATTTTGGGATCTGTTAGCTCTGGAAATGAAACCATTTATGCTTTCATCAATATAAAAGACTTTGCTCAACTAAAGATTCTTCACATTTTCTTCCCCCTTGAATCACTGCATTCACAGGACTTAAAGACCCCAAGTGTTGTCATTTATATTGTCCTATGCCTCAGTATTTTTATTATGATAACTTATAGACAAAGTCACTCTTCCTTCCTTGTTCCAAGGAACAAAAGCAGGTGTGAACAAAGAAAAACATTATACCACACAGAAAGACATCAAGAAGCTGCTCAAACTTATTAGCCAGTGCTTTAAGCTTGTAAATTAAAATATCAGCATCACAGGAAAATAGAGGATACCAACAAATGAGGAAGAAAAACAAAAAATAATTGAATTTGTTATGTTGATGCTAAGACACAAAAACCCAATAAAAACAGACTAACCAACCACAGTACTTGTAGAATCTATTGCAGGGGGAAGAACCCTAATCACAGGATACAGCAAAATTTAAAATAATATCATGCATATACTACTAGGAAAAAAAAATCATAAATTTTATTAATATAAATAAAATAAAAGGCCCAACACTGAAACTGTGGTATTTTAAGATGTTGGGAAACAAGCAGTATGCTTCAGCCTTTTCAAGCCTCTGATGTTAACCTGGGAGAAAACACATGCATCACTGTGCCTGTAATCAGGGAGCTCTTGACAAACATGAGCTAAGTACCAGGGAAATGCTACTTCAGGGTAAAATTAATCTTTCTCTTATGAAAGAAATAATAAAAAGCTGTCTTATTACACATATCATAAGTGTATTTAATAGATCATTCTGTTTCCAAGCATACCAGATTTTCAAGCATACCTGCTTTTAATCTTCCCCAGTTGCTTAGAGCAGTCTGATCTTGTTCTGTGATCATTACAGGCCGTGGAAGTAAAAGCTATTCTTTCTATTACCTTTCAATTACAACCATTTTTCTTGATTTTCCTCCTTTGACATCTGTTTTGGATCCCATTTAGTTGAGAAGCTGGTAACTTATTAGGTCTGAACTTATAAAGCTCCTGCGAGAAGATCTATAAAACTTTAGCAGTATTACAGCTGCCCCTCTAGCACTCAATAAACATTTCCCACCTATTCCCTACAGGATCAGCAAACTTTCTACTCCAGGTTTGCATAGCACCTGCACTAACAGAGTTTGTAACCACTCTCTTCCTCAGCACTGTCTGTACCCTGAAAGAAGAATCTCAAATCTGCTGATCAATAACACCTCTTGAATTTTTGCTCATCTTATCATTTTGGTAAACTTCCAAGTGGCTTATCCGGAGAAGTTTACGCTTTTTTTTTTCCCCTTTAAGAAAACATTATTATTTTGAAGAATCAAAAATAATATATGTTTCATCAGAGTTACCATATGTTAGACAAGGCCCAAAGGAGAAACTTTATCAGAACCAGGACATTAATGATCCTGACAAAGAGTGCTGACAAATAAGGAGTGCAGAGTTTTAGTCAGATTCATTTATTTTGTACATGTTTCCTTTTGAACAGCAAGAAACATTCCTCTGCTGCTTCTTATCTTTCAGAACAACTTCTTGTGGGAGTGCACAAAAGGAAATAAGTTATTTCTTCTGTAACTGCCCTCAAAGCATTGAGAATAGAAAAATGAAGAACTAGTGGGAAATGTTTCAAGTGACACAAAAATTGAGGTAAGAATAAGTAAAATCCAAGGGAGGCGAACTCTTTTAATATCTGAAAACATTAAGGAAATTCTGCTGGTACTTTGATCAGACTAGTTCCTTGATAGCAGGTGTAAAAAGCTGAACAGGAGTTATTCTCCTGGAAGTGTTTACCTCTGTGTAAGTGAATATTCTCTTGTTCAGAAAAAAAAAAAAAAAGCCCTGAACTTCTGAGTCAATGAATGGACTCAAATGACATTTAAAAGAAAAAGATATTGCCCATCAGTAGAATAGGGTAGGATAAGAGAAGAGGAGGCTTGACTGACCTGGCTATCAATTCTTGTAAGAATGGAAGTGCATAATGGGCATTCCCAGCAATACTACTGGAGCACAGATACTGAACCATCAGAACTGAAAAGTCTGCCAGGATTGGCTCCTCCCTTCTTCACAGAGCCAGAAGAAGACAAACACCCAGGCTGTGTTTGACAAGATGGGTTTGCTCTCACCCCTCTTCTTTGACGTGAAGAAGTGTGGAAGTGGTACACACACAGAATTATTTTCTTCAGCCTATTCATGTTTGCATGAGCAAACACAGAAACCACTGGAGTTTCTAGTGCCAGAACCTTATTTACAGTAATATGAGGCAGTTTGATCCAGTCAAGGTAACATATAGAATTTGAGATCATTTTTCTTAGTGAAACATAGTGAACTTGTGTACAAAAAGTTACCTCTACAGGTGCCCCAAATCCTTCAAGAATACCTTCAAGTCTCTTAAGAGTTTTTGCCTAATAGGTTAATTACTTACAGTGTTCTTGGGAATATTTTAGATAAAGCATTGCTTATTGTGTAAGTCTAACGCCTTTGGAGCATGTTCCATGAGCTTCCCTGATTTTACATTAATATCAGGACTGAGGGAAAACCTCATGTATTGTTGACACATCTTGCACTGAATCAATGACTTCAAATAGCCTAAACATCATTCTCAAATGCAAAGCAACTGAAATGCAAAGTTTTCCAAAGAGATGTACTAATCAAGTGGAAAACTGGAGTTGTGAAGCCAGTGGCAGGTTAGCTAGAGAAATGTGTGTCAAGCTGCAAAATCATGTGTAGGGAACCAGAGGGTTTTGCTGACACATTGTCACATCATGTTAAACAAATGTTAAATTGCTATGTTTTAGAACAAAAACCTAAGTAAAGAGAATCATGTGAGTTCTGCTAAGAGAAAATTGGAAAAGTCCTTTAAGTAGGGAAGGGAAGATAGAAAGAAAATTACGGGAAATAGACCAGGTT
Organism: Serinus canaria; assembly: GCF_022539315.1. Lineage (NCBI taxonomy): Eukaryota > Metazoa > Chordata > Aves > Passeriformes > Fringillidae > Serinus > Serinus canaria. The sequence continues at coordinate 77,307,869 of NC_066313.1, read as the reverse complement.
AGAATGGAAAAAAATTGCAAACTGCAGCATCTTTTTTCTATAAAATTAAGGCAATCTTTATGTGCACAATTTTGCTTAGAATTAATAGAAATATTACCTTAGAAACAAGCTACCTGATCAGCTATTTACACCATTTGTCACATAAAATCTAGATACCTGAATAAAACATAGCTCAAAAAGTAAAAGGACCCTTCCACCATGAAAGATGTGAAGAATATACTAGCACTCAACATCTCCATTTTCAGACCTCATTCACAAAAAACACATAGAGTAACAAAACATACTCCAAGTATTTGCTAGAGGATTAGAAAAAGCATTCATTCAGAAAAAAGTATTTTCACCCATTGATTCATGGGAACAGCCTACAGGAAAGGAAAAAGCATATGAGTCTCTTTTGAGTGTTGGCCTGACTCTGCTTAATCGCAGGAGGTCAAATGGTGTCACAGCCCAATGTCATAAGGAAATAAGATCCAGTCATCTGCTTCTCGCCTGCTTTGATGGATTTTCTCCAGCTGGCAAAAGGAATGAAATCCAAGTCTTCAGCATGAACTTGCCCTGACAAAGTTCAGCCCTACAGTAACATCTTCTCCCATCTTCAGAAGGAGTATACTCTCACCTGTAGAGTTTAGATTTAAACTGTACTATTTAGACTTGTCCTTGCAAATATTTTAATACCGTGCATCAATAGCTGTGAAGATGATTCCTCTATGACTTATCAGCAATTGCCTCCACAAAGGAGGACTACCTGTGCTGATATTACTGATTGAGTGACCCTAGAGAGTTTCTAAGACATTCCAAGAATTATCCAGGACCCTTCACATCACCCCCTACTCTGGACGCACAGGAGTGGAGTCATCCAAACTAAATATTTAAGATGTATTTTATTTATATAATGTGGAAATAATATGCATAATAGATATAGTTTATATTTTAAAAATATATTGTCACTATCTATACATCCCAATGTCAAGAGGAAACCTGCAAAAATATCAGGAAGGGAACAAACCTGCAACTAGTTCTGTGACTGTAAGGGATGACTGGAGAAGAATTACATTACTTCCCTGATAGAAATTTTCCAAAGGCATCCCAATAAATCCATATGGGTATTTCCAATGGCGCAGACCAAATTTATACTAAAATTACATAAAGGAAAACAAATAGTAAAGGACTCTGGAGTGTCAGAGTTTTTACTGAGCTACTGACATGTCAGGGTCAGAGCCCTAGTCCCACAAGCACTACAGATGGCTCTGTGGAAACATACACAATCCTGAATCACAACATAGTTCCTAAATTTCTGGCAAGATCACTTTAGTGTCTTTATTTCCTTTCACTTACTTCTATTTTATTCCATTTCAGCCTAAGGGCTCTCAGAGGAAAGTGTTAGGAGGGAAAGCTAATCGTGCTCTTGACTTCACAGAAGTCAGATGTAACCTACACCTCTCTAAGAATATAAAGCAAAGTACCTTTCCAGTATGACTAAACTGCACAGTTAATTTTTCCTTACTTCATCCCTACCTACAAAAAGGAATATCATCACATAAGTGTAGGCATTCTACTACATTCATTACAAACTCTGTCTGCTGAAGTGATGGCAATGAAGGCAGGTATTGCATTGATCAGTCTGAGATACCATGTGAGGATAACAAAATGCTTAAAACTTGATGCTTTGAAATGCAGAAATACAAAACTGCAACCCACAGGCAGACTCTTCTCAGCCAGGAGACAAGATGCACTTAGCCCAGAGCATGAGGACACAAGAACAAGAGAAGGGTTTGCTCATAGTATACAGTCAATGTATTCACCCAGGTTTGAGAGGCGTGTTTTCAGTTTCAAATTTAAAACACTGATATCCCAGCCTTATCCAAGTCAAAGGTGATCTAAAAACCATTAAATGGCTGAAAACAGAAGTACTGTAGTCATTTTATCCCATGAACACATAATGAATTCCAGTTTGCCAAGTACTTCCCTTTTTACTTCATCGTGTTTGTCTGTCATTGAAAACATCTCCAAGTCTAGGCTCAGCAGCTACTTACTTTCTAAAAATAACTAAATTGTGTCCCTTTGACTGCAAAGCAGACTCTGTTCTTAAATTAGATGGTCTAATATACATTATAAAATGTGGAGAGTGCAGTTCAGACCTGGCTGTTAGAAAGAGGGCACAGCCAGATAGATTTATTATGAATGGACACTGTGTGAGACAAAGGCCCTCAGAGGCTGGATATCCTTGAGAAGTGGGAACTCTGTGAAAAGTAGCAAACAGGGTGAAAAAATAGGACGAGAAATGAATTTCTGCACGTAGCCAGCTAGCTGCAAAGATAGCAAGATAAACTACAGAAATGCCAATTTCAGAGGAGCTGACCTAGGAACTAACCAATAATGAGCTTGATTTTTGCAATATGCATGAGGTCATTATGAAATGTATTTAACCAGAACTATATGGTAAATAAACGAGTTTCGCTGATGAACCATCTGGTGTCCGCATTTCCCTTCATTCCGACAAATAGGAAGAGACCTAAAAAAATGCTGTCTGTATCCAGCTACCAGTAATTCTTGATTTCTAAAATATTCCTTTGCATAAAGGACCTGAACACCAACCCATGCAGTCATACCACTTTTCTTATGTGGAAGCTGAGATATATTATTTATTGTCAAAATGCAGGTACTGCAAAGACTAAAGAAGTGAAAATAGGAAAGATGTTCATATCACTGAGAGGGAAGAATAAGTTGCTGACTTCCCTACAAAGGTAATGTATGCTTTGATTATTTGAGTGTTACCTCCAACTTCTGTTGTATCCATACACAAGAGTTCACTTGAATTTAGAAATGGCTTAAGCAAAAACAGTGTGTCTACTTATTGAGGGGAGAGAAAGACAACAGGGAAGTTTTAAATTAATAAGATGAGCCAGCAGGAAACCAGGATTACAAGAATCACACTAGAAGGATAAGAAGCAAGGAAAAGTCCAACTACAAATCAGGCACTCAGTTGTGAAGAGGCAGACTTGGGGTCCATCCTCAGGTCCCAGGATGTTTTTCACATTTTACAACAAACCCTTTGAAGTCAGTGAAAAAGTGTCAGTGCAGAAGAGAATGAGAGAGATGAGAAGTATCTCTAGAAGTAACCCAGGAAATATGAACGAGGTGCTACAGCACTACTTCCTCCCAGCTGAATTATCTTATATTGTAAGTTACAGGGTTAGGATGCTTTTCACTTGGCTCCATTCCAAGTATGCCCCATTTAAGGCACCACTCTGGACTCCATCAAGATGCTTGAAATGATGGCCAGAATTGCCCTCAATTAGGACATCTGTCAGGCAGGGCAAGTAGAAGGAGTACCTCCCTTCTAAAATGCCAGGATTTATGAGAAGGTTACTAGGTCAGCATTTTCTTAGGTATTTATGGATTAAAAACTGAGCCACAGCCAAGTGAAGTGAGATGACGGACTGTCAAGGACAAGTACACCTTGCAAACTTGTTCTTCTCCTTTTGTCTCAGAGATAAAATTATTCTGGGGTGAATTTACATAATGCAACTAGGGTAAAGTAATTCAGTTTCCCAAGAAATTAAGACAGGAGTGGTAGCATCTGGTCTCAGAAACATTTAGCCAAGGAGAGTTAAAGCTAATAGGAGAAATGTGAGGAAAGAGAGACATCTAACAATGCAGATGTGGAGAACTGATTGTTTAAAGCCACAAAAGGAATGATCAGACTGGGTGAGGACTGACCTGTGAACTGAGAACCGGTAGAAATGGGAATCATGAACAAAAATAAGGAGTTCTAAACTGGAGAATGTATGACAAGTAAATTAATAAGCAAAGGGGAAGGCACCAAATATAAAAAGCTGAGACTGTGAGGGTGGTGCAACACTGGAAGAGCTTGCCCAGAGAAATTATCTATGCTCCATCCCTAGGAGTGTTCAAGGCCAGGTTGGATGGGGCCTTGAGCAACCTGGTGTACTGGAAAGTGTCTCTGACCTTGGCAAGTGGTTTACAACCAGATGGTCTTTAAAGTCCTTTCCAACCCAAACCATTTTATCAGTCTATATTCCTATGACTGAAACTTGCAAAGAGACTGAACTGGAATAAGAACCCTGAGAAATAGATATTGGGACTGGGCAGGTGAAATAATGAAATAGGAATGGGGAAGGCAGTAGAGAAAAAGGATGAGAACAAGGAAGGCACAGGCTCAAAGTAATCGAGAGGAAAATCTCCATGCATCAGGTTCAGCACCCTTCCACCTCCAGAACCTGGCACGGAATTTAAGATGGCAAAGTCTGTAAAGATATCCAATTCCTGTCTCCTCATTCTCTTAGATTAATGTTTATAGACATGGAAGACAACTACCTGGCTCTACATAGACCACAACTCAGCTGAGATATTGCACAAAAATATTATGAAAAAGAAAATAACTATTCAAATGTCCTCCTTTTGCACTCAGCTATAGAACATAACTAGATCCCATTGCAAAACATATACATTTATCTTAATACTTTGTCTACTCCTGGCAACCACTAAAAAGGGGACTATTTATGAAGCTTTAGAATCCTCAGAGATGCGCAGCCATGAAAGTACTTAAGAGAAAACACTGCCAGCAGCCCCTGAAGGTATTTGAAGGTAGGGTCTGAGGCTGTCTACGCAGAAATCAGGCTTGTAATAACCAATTCTCCTAACTGACAGCCTGTAAACAAACCTGTCTGAAAAGCTAGATCATAGTCACAGCTTCATTCTTTGGAACCAGACACAGACAAGTAACTGGAGGACTGATGCCAGGCACCAGCAGGACGCTGCCAGGACAAGAGAATGCAGGTATAAAACACTTGAAATACCTCATGCATCGCTAGCATACTACAACAGTGCTATCTGTTGCAGTTTCTGTACAAATGCCATAAACACAGTTCTTCAGAAAATTATTAATTAGAAGATAACTCATTGTCAGCAAGACACTTTGTTCCTTATACTTAATAATATTCTTAAGTGCAACAAGGAAACATACTGAAATAAGAAACATTTACCATCTTGTCTTTTGAATTCTCCAACCCCTTGATTTTGTAGATGATGATGCTGTGATGATGTCAAATCCATATTATTCCACAAACCCTAGGACAGAGAAACACAAGTCTGTCTCAATAAAATTACTTTATTTCTTCTTTCACACATAAGCTTCATTTAAAAAAATAAATTACATGTATTATGCGACAATTTACTTCTCTTGATAGTAAAGACATGAAGACACATTAGTATCAATATTCAAGGCATAAAAGTACAAGACACAGCAAACTAGTTCAACTGTTATATTCTCACAAAGGAAAAAGAATAGATTAAAAAAAAACAAAACAAAGTTTTGATTAATGTTTAGATATATTTTATGAAATTTTAAAGTTAGAATCAAAATCAGGTATGGTAGGCTTATAAAAGATTGAAAGGAAAAGTAGAAACAAATTCCTGAAAGAGAAGAAAAATTGCACCAATATGATCTAATCTTGTTTGAATTAACTGGTTTGGAAGAGAAGGAAACAATCTAACAGTATAAGCTGTGCATGAGAATAAGGGAGCAGGATCTACAAATAACATGCTGAACAGAAAGAATGCATGCCTATATGAACAGGAGCATGCAGGAGAAAAAACTAGTAGGAAAAGTGGGACAGAGAACAAAGCAATTTTCAGCTGTCTGCAGACAACAAATAGTCTCCAATTCTTGATATTTTACAGTCAGAAAGAACACTGAATTCACAGGAAAAAACAAAACAAAACAACAACCTAAAGAAAACCACCCCAAAACAAAAAAACCCCACACAGTGCTTTGATTATTTTTAATACTTTGATATGATTTTTACATATCCACACTCTCATGTGGAAATTTGACAGATTTTTGCCAGGATGGTTACAGGTAGCATATAGTTAATAATCTACAGATGTTTAAACACCCAATTGGGATGCAGTAAATAAGGCAATGACTAAAAGAGTTTCTCTCCATAGTGGGACCAAACAATAAAAAGAAAAAAAAAAAAAAGAAGAAGAAAAGACAGTCAAAATAAAACTATATTCTGAATATCAAATCGTCCTCACAGTGCAAAGTCTTAGGTAGGTTTTTCTCTCAAAACTTCAGGATCAAGAGGACAGTATGGAACAGCCCTCTCCTGTTTGAGAGGATGTACCTTACTCTCTTGACTTCACACCACAAAAGGCACACAGGTTTAGCATTTAACTTTACTACTACAATGCCAACAGCCATTATCCTGTTTGAAGGTGAAAATAATTTAGGGGCTTTCTACACGTCACCATAGCACACAGAACAAAAATATTGCCATTATATATATTTATGTCTATACATTAACTTAGCTATAGCAACATTAGGCAGGCAACAGAAAAGAGACTCAGTAAGATCCAAAGTCTTTGTATGCATCTTCAGAATAATAAGTGCATAAGAAACTACAGGGATATTAAACAGAAAATGTTACATTCTTCAGCTTGTTGTCTATATCAGAAGTATTAAAAATGGCAGATTTTCTTCCCATTAGAAGACAAAATAAAAGGTAAAATCACCCTACAGGAAAAAGCCTTTCCATTTTGTGGTCCTCTACATTTTTTATGTCATTCTAAAAATATCCTGAGGTGCACTGAACTTCACAGCAACCTAAAATAGTCCAACATGGGCATTCAGAGTGCGACAAGCAACTAAACAGAGCCAAACAGCTCAGTTACTCTGTTTAAAGCGAATTATATAAATTAATTTAGCACAGAAGACAGAGACAAGTGAAACACCACTGGCATCCACTGCATTTTGGTCAACATTACCTGAATTTCTCACAGATTTCCAAAGATGGTGCTCCAACAGCGAAGTCCTTATCTTGCCGGTGGCTTCCCCCGCTAACGGGCGCAGGCAAAGGCATGTTCCGAAGCCTGTGTCACGCATTGCCAACATCCCCACACCGGGAGCAATCACAAATCCCGACAGCTGCAGCCCCAGGACAAAGAGGGCACCAGGCAGCCGTTATGTAAGGGAGCAATTTTGTAACAGCAAGAGACACCACCCCCCCCTCAAGGGAGCTCTAACCACAAAGTAACCAACTCGGTAGCACTGTTTACAAAATAAATAGTGGCAGGGTGTTAGCAACTCCTCACTGTTACTCTAAAGTAACTGAAGAACACAAAGTCATTCTTCAGAGCCACAAGGGACTTCCAGGAGAAAAATTTACCAAGGGGAAGGAGTGCTTTTGCAGCTGCGGTATAGGAATGCATGCTCCTGTTGGAATGCAAAACCGTAACAAGGTACAGAACCCTCAAAATCCTAACCCCACGACACTGCTGTCACCCTGCATAAACACAAACATACCACTGCTCCATATCCAAGATGTCCAGTCACTCAACAGATCGCAAACACTGTCGTGGGACCAAATACAGGCATCTAAGACTTCTTGCAATCAATTCAGGACAGGAGCCGTCTCTCACTTTACACATTTTTTAGAAAAATTAGACTTCAACCTCAACTGGGTTTTCTAGGTGTTGCCAAAAATAATAAATTATTGTACCAAAACACTAAACAAGCCCTACAGTTAAGTTAGTCTCTGTATCATAGTTAGCAGAAGAAATTAAAGAGAACTCTTCTACTTTTATTAAAAACTCACCAGGACCTGATACACACTTTCAAAGTAAAATTCAGTAATGCTAATGAGTGATTTATAAAATAGTACTGTAAACTGGCTGGCCAGACTGAGAATTTGCTTAAAATGTTATATTTTCTAAAAGTAGTATCAAAAGAGATGATTTTCACCCAGTATAAACTGTACATGAAGTATTAGACTCTCCGCAATTGTAAGGGCCAAATCCCACCCAGTTCACCTGAGCTCCTCGCCCACTGGGGGAGGATAATGTCTCATACAAAACTTTAACGTATGGATTTCAAATGATGAAACAATGAGAAATGCAGTAAGAACACAAGTAAGATGGGTAGAATTCTGGGCTTTCCCTCCTTAACACCTAGAAGCTGGAAATAATTTTACATTCAGAGAAGAGAGGCATGTGAGAAGTCTGAGCTTCACATCACCTCACACAAATTAATCCAATATGAGTGCTGTAACCAGTAGATACCTCTGAACATCACCTTTGCAAACAAATACTGTCTTTGGACACAGCCAAACTTCAAATGGAGTTTGTAACATGTAACTCCAAATCTAGAAGCGTGTCTTTTATGTTCAGAATATGAACAATTACTGCACATCAGATTTTACAGGGACTTACTGTACTGAATGTTTTTCCTTGAGATTTTTTGAGGGTTTGCATCATCTCTATTGAATAAAAATATTACTTGGGGCATAAAACTTTCAAGACAAGCTTAGGGAAGAAGAAAGGCAAAAAATTCAACCTATTTTACTTCTCCCAACACCTAGAAAGAACCCAAGAAATTTTCAGAATTTCATTTAAATTTGAAGTTAAGGAAGCAACTGATTGCAGGTGGTTTTAACAGCTCTATCAACTCAATTAGAATGCAAGTAAATGGACAACATGCTTTGGCTCAATTTTAAAATCTGAAGCCTGGAAACTTCTATCAAGTGAAATCTAGGTCTTTCTGAGTAAGTGTGCTAAAATAAGTGTTTTGTTTGGAATCACTTCTACTTAAGTTCTGGACAGACAATGAATGACAAAATACAGTACAAATAAGGATAATTTATTATATTTTAAAAAGAATTCATTAGAATATTTACAAAGTTCAAATCAGAAAAATCAGTCTTTTCAAGTAATTCTTTTATTTAAGACATTTTCTTTCTTATTCCTCTCTTGCTCCGTGATTTCTTTTTTCTGCCTTCAAACACAGGTTTGGCAGTCACCATGACTACATTTCCCAGGTCTTCATCCTCACCACTTGAGCTACTACCACCTTTCTTCTCTTTATGGTCTGCTGACTCTGTTGCAGATGTGTTTTTTCTCCTTTTGCCCTTGCCTAAATCTCTGCCTTTGGATTCCTCCACTGAGGAGTCACTAGAAGATTCTGAAAGATGCAAATTTCCAACAAAACCACCTCCATATAAAAATTCTTTTCTGGAATCTGACTGTTTTCTTCTCTTTCCACTCTGTACTTTTGTTGCTGCAGCTTGATTTGCACTGCCTGTGGTACTTTCCCCTTTCCTTTTCCCAGGCTCTTTAAGTTCCATTTCCTGGATTTCATCATCTGCTTCCTTTTCCTTTCTCTTCAGACAAGTCACAGCTCTGCGCAGTCTCTGGCTTTTAATAGCTTGTTTTTCATGCTGTTCTAGTCTGAAGAATGAATCGATTCGAAGCTGAGTCTATCAAAAATAAAACAGAAACACAGTTGAATGTTTTTGTGGGAATCCAGTTGTTAGCTATATTATAAAGATCTGAAACTAAAGCAGGACAAAGGAGTAATTAAATTAATACACATGCACACAGATGTGAACAATAAGACACATCATTATAGTAATACACATACTTTATAATAAATTAGGCAACAAGAACCTTTGTGAAATTCATAATTAGCAAACTCCAGTGAGATTTTATAAATATTGCACTGCTGGTGATTAGACATATGTTGCTGTTGTCAACCCTAATACAGAGAATATCTGTAGTGCTCTTAAGTATGTCCTTAGAAACATATCCCTAGCTTCCAGCTGTGAAAGCAGAATGTTTACTACATAAATGCTATAAGTGCACTTTGCATTTCTGCCTCCAAGTGCAAGAACACGCAGGCGCTTGACTCAGGTTCATTGCACCACATGCTGAAACAGTATAAAGACTGCAGAGTAGAACTAATAGTCCTCACACAGTGTGGATTTGTACTATTCAGTACAGCTAGGCTTTTGTATAGGCCAAGCCAGTCCTCTACTTTTTCCCTAACATTGCCTGAGAGACAGACTCTACCAAAGGGTATTCCAGTCAACCTCAAAGTATATGCATGTAACTACGGGGCTTTCACTCCACTCAGTGACACAGAGAACCGAGAACACTGGTTTAGACAATGTATCTATCTTGTGTACGGCAAAAGGAAAAAAGAATCTAACACTGGGGATCAATTTTACAATCTACTTTGACAGCTACCACAGTGGGCATCACCATTCACTTTCAAGTGTTAACAAAGTTGACAGAACATTTACTTGGAAATTAGAGTACTATTACTAATGGGCACTTGCTCAACAGTTCAGTCTGCACTCTTCCTCAAAGGATGTGTACAGTGTCAAAAGGGCAGTATCACTCCACCAAAATCTCAGGGGCACTTTTATATATAAAGTGTTTATGGAACACTGTCTTCTAGAAGTACTGAAGTTGCTTGAGCTACCTGTAGCTTGACTGTGTCCAGAAAAAACAGAAGCCTTGCTGCTCAATGACTTGATAGCAGCCTCAATGACTTGAGATAGGTGCTTGATAGGTAATGAAACTTGAAACCAATGTCTGAAATTATGTAGAGTCCCTCACAGCATACTCGAATCATACAGAAATGAAATCTAGAGAAGCAAGCTTAGTGACTTAGAAAAAAATAAATACATAAAAAGATTAAAAACCAAAGCCCAGCTTCTAAGAAAGATATTTTACTTCAAAGTCTTGCTGTTCTTTTTAAAATGCTTCTCTCACAATTTTCCAGTTACCCTTAAACTACAGATAGATTTTCACCTGCTGCAAGTTCAGCTGTTTCATCACAGGCAAAAGGATTCCATCTACCTTTGTCCTGGTCCAGCCAAAGTGATCCTTGCAGAATGTGCAGAAAGTTAAGGAACTTTACAAAATGGCTACTACTGGTATTTTGTAAACACATAAAATGAAAACTCCTGAAGTAAACAATGTCTGGAGGAAAGTTGCTCCACTTCAAAGCTTTTTCTACTACAAAATGAGACAAAAGACTCTCGGTTAAAACAACGTATCACATTAGTTGCAGAACTTTTTCTCTAACATCAACATTTTCAAAAGTGTCTCTCAGTGAAGACAGAACTCATTCTGGCTAAATGGTATTGCTATAACACAAAATGCCTATAAATAAACCTTATTTTTACACTTGTACTGACTGGAAGTATAATTTACTGTTTAAAACACTCTTAGCTATGCATTTATTGCCATCTACTTTTCAATAGTTTGCTGCAGCTCAGACTGCAACTGAAGCAAAAAGTAGACATTATTGGAAGAAATGCAGGAAATAACTAGAGTAAAGTGCAGACTGAAACACCATTTCTGTCTAGACTTCAAGACTTACTTGTTAAAAAAGGCAAACATACAGAGGGAGTGTGCAAACAATCCCACTTAAAGAGGAGAAACAGGCACAGGACAGTTACAGAAATATAATTTCACAACAAAATAGTCAGTTCAGCTACAAGATTCTCTTTGCATGTTATGTGAGGCAGACCACTCTTTCAGGAGGGCAAGCAGCCCTGACTGCCACACATGCATGGCTGCATTCCCTTCTATTCCAGAGCTGTTATCATTTTAGGGGAGTACATGCAGATAGGGCTTGGGACCCCTCACAACAAAGAGATGTTAAAAACTTGACATTCCATTACTGACTGCTTACGAACTTTGAGTACTTTTAGCCAACAAGTAAAAGGATATTCTCTGATCTGCTCTACATCAGGCTTCCCCCAAGTGAATGAACCCCTTGACTCATCCACCACAGGCTTCAGGTATGCTTCTGCCACTGCTGGATTTGGGAAACCTGAATAAAGCTGTAGCTCCCGCAGTTTCTTCTTGACTTTGGTGTCATGTGGATTAGGCATCACTTTCTTGTTCTTCTGAGCCTCATTCCACCACTCACTGAAAAACAGAGAAAATTATTAATCTGCCTCATAAAATAAAATTTGAAATATCAAGAGCCACCATGCTAATTTCAATAGCCTTAGTCTCCTTACTTCAATTACTACAAGAGATGATGAAAAATGTCCAAATGAAAGATGGCCAAAGGAACAAAAATTTTTAAAAGCAGAAAAGACAAAACATACACACTAAATACAGTTATTGTAAGCCAAAGTAGCAAATATCTCCTGGATTCCCCATAAGCTGCTAACTAGAAGCTCCTACTTTAGCCTCACTTGCAGAGGATGTTCACCACACAATGATCATTTTTAGACTTTTTTGGTATGCAAGGAAAAGAAAGGGAAAAAAAAGACCTCTAACCATCCTTGCTATTGCCAATACAGCTGCCTTAGCCCTCTTCAAATCTTGTTCTTGCCCACACCTTACCTGCCTGTCTCCTTCCAGATCATTCATTCCTCAGTCAAGTCCCCTTTCTCTATGAGCAAGATACAGCAACCTCCCACCAAACCAGGGAGAATGAACCTCTGCTCCGCTATGGATCCAGTAAACTCTCCAATAAACTCTGAGAGAGATGCTCAATTCTACAGCTGTTCTGCTCTCTTTGTCTCACTGTGATTGCTCTATCAACGTGTCACCTTATCTACCCGTGATTCCAAATAGTGATATAGTGGAGTCATGTTTTACAGCGTACTTAGTCCCATTAATGATGGTCCCATTAATCAATGGTGGCCATATGTTTTGCTGCATGCTTAAGCATCAGCAAACCATATTTATTAATAATCACAATATGGAGATCCAAAAAAGCAAATCATAACAAAGCATACGCGAATTTTAAGAGAGGTTCCAAGCCATGCCCAGGAAATTCATTTAAAATCTCCATCGCTGTAACAAAGCCAACATTTGGGATACCCTCAGTGTAGTCACTTCCAAGCAAGTATGCCAAATTAATTAGCTTACTTCTATCCAACCCTGAAAAAGAAAGTATATAGATTCAGTATCTACTATTTTACAAAATAAAAAATATTATCAGAAAGGCAAAAACTGAAAGGAACACAAAGGCATTAACTCCATAAAATTATATTTAAATCAACAGCAGAATTTGCTAAGTTATCTGCTAAGCAGTATATATACTCCTGTGCTAGCTTAAGCACTAATAATTGTGCACATTTGGCAAATGTATCTTGCCAAAATGAAAATGTTACAATGTACATCAGGAGGAATTTTTTTTCATGGAAATGATTGTTAAACATTAGAATGGACTGTGCAGTGAGGTGGCAGAGTCACCATCCCTGGAAGGGTTCAAGAAACAACTGGATGTGTTACTCAGTGCCATGGTCTAGTTGACAAGGTGGTCATCAGACAAACATTTGGCTTGATGATCTCAGAGGTCTTTTCCAACCTAAATAATTCTGTGATTCTGTAATTTTAAAATTCATGGTTATTACAAGATGGGTTTTTTTTACATTTATTACATCCAGTTACTATTCTGTTCTCATCCAATGCTGACCTGAATTAAGAAATGCCAGAATCAAATAAAAACATTCTCTTTGAATTCTAGTCCATAATACCAATGCCTCTGCTTCCTAGAAGCGTTCCTCAGCTGTGAGTCTTTTGCTCTGTGCTGGTACAGTTACTAAGTAGATCAGAAGAGCCCATGAAACAGCCAGAAAGAAGGAAGAACTCAGCTGACCACTTCTATTTGATAGGCTATAAGGTCTGAGGCAGTCAGACTGATTTTGTGAGTGACCACCTCCAAAAGTCTGGATTTGAAAAAAAATGTTTAAAAATTCCATGCAGAAAAGAAAGGATGTGAGTCTAAACACACAAAGCAAGACCATCATCATGCTAGTCACGATATCCATCAGCTGTCCAGACAGAAGAATTTTTGCAATGCATGGGAAACAAGAAGCACAAGACTGCAGAGGAATGTGACATAAAGACTGATGATGACTATTTTTTCCCAATAAATAGTTGGCTTATGTCATTAAAACAATTTAAAAATCGCAGACATGCTTTTACAGCAATCCTTTTCAATTAAGCTACAGTAGTATACTTAAATAGGGCAAAATTATTTCATTCCATTTGCTGGAAGAAACCAAAGCTACATTTTTCACCACATAAAAATGTTATGAAATTTTACATGCTACTATTTCAAAGTCTGTAGCCTCTCAAATTGAAAATGTCAAAACTGATTTTAAAAGAGTTATGCTCAAGACATAATAACAAGTTTAAATTGGCTCATATTTTGCCTAATACTTTATGTGACACTGAAGCTTAGTAGTTCAACAAAATTGGCAACAATGTGATTAGACTAGCTCAAGAGCAATCAGATAGAAGAAAAAAATCTTTCAGTGTCAACTATATGTTAAATGTTTTACACATATTCCAGATCCACTTTTACTATATTACATCTCAGTATGTCCAAAACTAACTTCTTTTTCCAGAAGACTAAAAATCTGATGACGTGAGAATGCAATTTTCCTACCACATCAGAAAAGTCATACTAAAATTTACTCAGAAACTGGTACAATAGTTCATATCTCCAGCCTTGGTGATCATTACACTAACTCAGCATATTAAATGCAGGTGGCCTGAAAATTCAGGGGGGTCATCTGGCAGTAAAACTGCAACCTAACTGAATAGCTTTACAGACTCTCCAAAAAACAGACATTGAATAAGAGACAAAATTCTGTAGAAAATACAAAGAGACAGATGACAGAGCTGTCTTATTAAAGACTGTGCTTAACAAATCAATACCTGAGGCTTACCTAGCTCATTCTGAAAGTCAACATACTGATAATATTCTACATATTTGTTCTGACTGAAGAAATTTTTATAAACATGTCGTGCACCAAACAACCAAACATCACTGTCATCAGTGATTGTCCCTGAGGTCTGATCAGTAAGGTCCAATATGGCACACTGTGCCTCGGCCTCTGTCGGAGCTTCAATATATGGAATGCCAAACAGACGGAGCAGCTCCTGGAGGATGGAAGGAAAACAGGTATAAATTCATCTGAAGAGTTAAGTTCTAATACACTTTGGCTTGACTCAGAACTGCTAGATTCACACTTGGGAGTTATTCAATATTTGACAACAAACCTTAAACTTCTGTTAAAAAGTGCCAAGCTCAGTTAAGTCAAGGGGGAATCCCCACTTAACTCCTCTCAGGCAGACAGTGCCATGTAAGTCAAGCACTACTTGAGCACACTTTTACCACACAGTTTGAGAACCTGCCTTCTTAATTACACAAGCATACTTAAGTATTGTTTTGCACAGCAAGGAGAAAACTTCATGCATTACAATTATGTGGGCTTCATGAAAGAAAGATGCAGGTTAAATATTAAAAGTAAAAAAAAAAAAAAAAATGAAAATTATTTGGTCATCACCTTATCTAAGAAAGTAGTATGAAAGCATATGAGAAACATTCATATCAAGCAAGAAACAGTGGGAAGACCAATTATTCCTTGGATAGTATTTTGATATGCCTCTGTTTTGATGCATTTTTACTTTTATGGGACATATTACACAACCTCAGTTAAATATCCCACACACACTATGTTTACAAGCTTGTGCTAGGTACACAGGTCTGGATTATATTCTTCACTCAGATTGCTTTTGAGGCTTGATACAATCATTCTCAAGACTTTAAATTTTTATGTAATTAAGAATAAAAGCACAAGATCAAAAGACTTACAACTATAAAAGTGTGCATATGACTATATGGCACATAATACTACAAAAGCAATCTACTGACCTTAAAAAAAATCACCAGAAGAAACATGTGCAAATATTCAACCCAGATGAAATACCATTTTAAAACTACTTAAACTGTTCCATTAAAAAAATAATATAATCATTTACATATTTCTCAGAATTAATTTGTTAGCACAAGGTTATTGGGGACACTATCACTAGTCTACTATATTATGGGTTTGCTAACCCAAACACATTGTATAACCCAAACCTTGAAACACTGATACAGAAATATCAGGCTTATTCAGGTGTTACTGGTAAGATTCCTTCAAATTGCTTACTCAGGGCATAACTATACAGACTTCTTGTAATTTTTTAACCTTTTAATCCCTAGGTGTAATCACAGTTTACCTAACACACAGACTGCACCAATTCTTTGCTGCTGAACAAACATAGCTTCCTAATACTTTTTTGTTCATTTTGCACCTTTCACAAAAAGAGGCCAAGATCAAACTGGGTTAACCTTTAAAAGCTGGTGCTTAAAAGATATACTGATTTATCCATAACTATACTATTATTTAATTCAAGACTACCTCAAAACTTTCAATATTTTAAAACAAGCAAACTGAAGTAAACAAGCTCCAAAGAAGGAAAAAAGTTGACCTATAACTAAGCAAAATTACTAATAGCTTTTGAGTAAATGACTGGGATGGAAGAAAGAAACATATCAAAATGACTCAACAAATACTACCTGGCTTTCCAAGAACATCTGTCCTGTTACAGAAGCAGCAACACGTTCCTGCTGCTGTTTTTGGGACTGAAGTGTATTCTGCTCAACAGAAAGGTTCTTTTCTAATTCTTCTAGCTCTTCCTGAAAGTATAAACCAAGATTTTTATTATTTCAACAATTCAGGTATACCTAGGAGAGTAAAGCAAAGTCTCCCACTACAATTATTCTAGTAGTAAATGTTCCATAATAACTCTAGGAAGTTGTTACAGCTTCTCTAATGCAGCAAATTGTAAGACCAGAAATGGTCTAGTCATCAATTTACCTTGAAGTCTTCCTTTGATTTTAGGGAGATTATAATTAACCACCTTTAAAGAAACATCAGTTCCCATACAGTTAGTTAGCTATGTGAGAAAGCAATGAAACAATAAGAAGCTGTTCAATAGTTTTCCTTAACAACTATTTGGAGACAAAGCACTCCATTACAAGTTCAAAACAAGAAACAATGAGTTACCAAACTGATGTCTTGCCACTCATCCACTGCACCTTTACCATCAGCTTCTCCTTCAACTTTCTGAGTGTTTACCAACTGCATCTCATCAGACTCCTTCAGCAAGTCCAGTGTGAAAGCATCAGGTCTGTCTGTCTCCACTTCTGCAAGTGTCAGCTCATCACCCACTTTTTCTTCATATTTAGTAGGAGACTCAGCCTCATTACTGACCTCAGCATCCACTTCAATAAAGCTTCCTATCAAAGGAAAACAGAGACTTGTACACGTTTTTAACTTGGGCAGTGACTTTTTTTTTTCTATATGCAGCAAAAAAATATAAGGATTGTGAAATTACATAAACCAAGTGGCTGACTGGTTAACACACCAATTAAATTCAGTGTACTCAACATGCTTTCCTGACTCTCCATATTCTATAATCAGGTTTCAATGGTAAAATGCGACACCAGGTGGAAAAAACACTGCTCAGATTTTCTCCCTGCCTTTGATATATGTGAGAGTGGATGCATTTTTAAGCATTTCTTACTAAGAGAAAAGGTTACCTTCAACTGACTACAGATACAATACTGTCCATTTTCTTATCTTTTTACACAATAAAAAAGCACATACCATCTGAATCACTGTCTTCAGACTGTGACATCCCTTCACTTCCCACCTCAGGATCTCTTGTTTCTGGAAAAAGTCTAATATCCTCAGATACATTCTCCTCTGTTTGTGAAATTACTGCCTGTGTATTTTCAGAAATTTTCAAGTTTTCCTCATTTTTAGAAAGGTATTTTGTTTCCGTGCGAATCAAAGCACCTATATTGGTTTGCTCGGGGGAACAGCTTGGCTTCTGCAAGCACAAATTCATATCCTTCTCTCCCAGAGACTTTAAGTCCATTTTGGAACCATTTTTATCTTTGTCCAAGTCTTCTTTATCTTTTATATTATTGTTAATATAAGAATAATTTTCAGCTCTGGATATACTGGTATCATTTGGTGAAATATGATTTTTGGAATCATTTTCTTTCTTGTCTACACCTTCTGTGTCTTTTATAGTATTGTCAATATAAGTTTGAGCTATGGATATACTGGTGTGCATGGGTACAATATGCTTCTCCAAATCATTTTCTTCTTTGTCTATATCTTCTTTGCCTGTTCCAGTATTTTCAATAGCAGAATTATTTTCATCTCTGAATATTCCAGTATCCTTGGGTGTAATATCACTTTTTTCCAGCTCCTGACTCCTCTGTTTAAATTTAGCATCTTGCATAGCCACTTGGATTGATGAATCAATTGTAGCTGTAGGAATGTTTTTTCCCTCCTTAACTTCAGGAATCTGCTCTTCCTCATCTGAGCTACAGAGCAGAAAATCCTTCCCTTCTGGTTTTTCTGATAGCACTCCACCAGTTGTACCAGTAACAACTTCCTCCCCTTTATCATCTTCACTCAGAGCTTGCTGAATTGCCCGCAGTGTTCTTGGAGACACGCTGCCTTCCTCTGACACAAATTGGCCCACGTTCATTTGTCCTGTGTCCAGTTCTTCTTCTGAGCTGCTTTCCACCATGGCTGCCTGGATAGCAAGCAAAGTCCGAGGAGAGGGGGGTGCTGCCACCACACTGTCATCTTCCTCTGTCTGCTTCTTGTCAGATGCAGACAGCTTTGCATTAGCAGGTGATTCATTGATTTTATTTAATTTAGTCAATTCATGCACTTTTGATGAGGGTCCTGCAGTAGTTTCCAAATCTCTACTCATAGCCTCTTTCGTTTGAATACCTGAAAGGAAGTTTTGTGTGAAAAAATACTGCTTTATAAAAACATTCCCTTTTACATAATGAACATCATTATACAAAAATTATGAAACCACTTTTCTACAGATTTACAGATCACAGTTAATGACGTATAACAGTAATGCACATTTCATACAAAGTAGTGGGTATGTGCACCAATAAACAATATTCAGGTTTGTCTTAAACCTGCCAGTTTTAAGTGTGTGCACTCCAAACAACAGGTTTTACAAAATTAAGACCCGACATACCCTTTATCAGAATATAGTGAGAAGTCTCTTCAGAGACCACCCTCCTTGATTCCACTTCTTTCACAAAACCACCTTCATTTTCATACTGTGTTTGGATTTCACCAGAGTGCTGTTGATTCATTTCTTTTTGTACATTTTCTATGCAGCGATTGAGGTTGCTTTTTTTAAGCAAACCCCTAAGCTGGTACTGGGAAAAGTCATTGGAGTCCTCAAAAAAACAAAACAAAACAAAAAACAAAACAAAACAAAGAAATCAATTGAAATAAAACACCCCTTTTAAAGCAAATTCATTTCCCACATTCTGGAAGCGTGGGAATTCTTTCAAGAGTTCCTTTAAGCAGCTAACATTTGTCTTTCACTGGCTGCTGCACTCAACAAACAACAGCAATACTGTCCTGGCAACATACAACAACTCTGAAAGGTACCAGTAGTTCTGAGTGCTGGAGAACATGACATCTCAATTTTGGCTATCATAGCTCATCCCCATCTTATAAAAAAAAAGTAATTAAGACAAAATCCACATGTGGATGATTTTAAAATTATGGTCCTTAGTTTACACTTGGACAGGAGCCATCATTTGATCTGATGTATATTGCACTTTCAAAACCTCACTGTAGAAGTGACACTATAGGATTCCCCATTCATGTCTGAACAGCATCAACAGATCTGCCTAAGTTACAAAAGCCTTTTCCCAGCTGCCAGCTCTCTAACAACCTCAGGGTATGGAATTCAAGCTGTGTTCATCCTGCCTGGTTCATCCACACCAGCAGCATGTTATGCAATCTTTGGCATAATGCTGATGAGGCACAAAACACAGCACAATTTTTAACATTTTTGCCAAACTGAATTAGCTCTGCGAATTTCAGTGGAAATCAAGAGATAAGGCTGTTAAGAGTAATTATCTCATTGGATTTTTTTTCTCCTCACGTTAACATGTCTTATTAAACAGTCCAGGGTGTAAAGCTTTCCAGATGTAGCACTCTTTCTTCATTTGCATTAATGGCAACAGCTTCATTCCAATGCCTTGAAAACTATTCTAAATATTACCTCTGGCATTGCTTCAAATAATGTTCTTCTTCGTTTTGTAAGTTCTTTAATATCAGTCAAGATCTCATGTTTTATTTCTGGAGGCAGCTTGTGGAAATCTTCTGATTCAATATCTATAGAATAAGGATTTTCACATAACTGTTCCTATAAAAATGGAAAACAAGAATACATATTTTATATTACAGCACAACAAAAATAATAAAATATTTAGAGCATCATTACAAGCAAGACAAAAAAAAAGCCAAGCCCTCAAGAACTTTGTTGCTACTTCCCCACATAGGGAAGAAAACATGAAAAAAAGTAACTACTATGTAATAAAATAGCACTAAGTACCTCATTATCGATGTACACTATACAGAGAAACTTGGTTTTATTATTTTTACAAAAAGATACTTAGTATAAAACACAGAACCAGTCATATAGCCTCAGCTACTCAGATTTTGTCCTTCTAAAGAAGTTCTCCTTCTGAATGAGAACTGCTTCAAAGATAAACACTCTTTCCAAGTGTGTTTCTTTTTATTTTTTTCTATTGGTGAAAGCAGAGATAATTTTATTATTTATTATGTCTTCTTAGGTTAAGTATTTCTCTTCTCCTCTTTCAATCAAATCAGCACATCAGAAGCAAACACAGAATTTATCAGTGGAAACACAAGGACTTAAGGGCTTCAACTTCAGTTCACATTTGGAGAAGCACTGGAATTTTATTACATCTGCTGATATTTATGTACATACACGTGCTCAAAGGCACGTGTATGTACATAAGCCAATGTCTTCTCCATATGTTCAAAGGAAGTAGTAAAAAGAAAAAGAAAGGCTATCACAAGAATTTTCTGTTCTGCTGCATTCTAGTGGAGAAAACACATTTCTATTTCCTCATTAATAGGAATTCTTAGGGCACTGAAAATTAACTTGTTTTCTTATAAGTAATGCCATAATAAAACCTATATCTCCAAATAATTGGATTTTATAAGCTTTTTGCTTGTCTTTCAAGAGCAGCCCATGAATGAGAGAATTGCACACAGTAACAAGGCAACTATGTTGCACTTACTTGCAACATCTGTTTTTGGCTCATTCTCATTTGCCATTCTTTTTCTTCCTCCTCCTCTGAGCTAAAAATCACAAAGAGAAAACAAATGTGTAGATATTTACCCAGGAAAACAGAGTTCCTATTTTAAGCAAAAATATATTAGTCGTGCCTTCGCTGGTCAAGCACAAAAATTTGCAGCATCAAACACAAAAACACGTATATATATTTACATACACATTTATATCTGTATATATACATATATATATATATATATATATATAAAATATATATATATACACACATATAAATACACACACAGGTGATAAAGATCTGAGCAAAAACTAAGAAGGCAAACTTATGTCAGTTAAAAGTAGATGGAGACAACTGCTGCTGTTGAGATCATGACACAGTTCTTACTGGGTCAGTATTTGAAGTATATAAAAGTACAGATGGGCATAGAATAACCTACAGGGCAGCTTCACATTCTCACTTAGTGTTATTTAAGAAGATGCCACAGGTGTGACAAGTACAGACAAAGCCTGCCTCTGCTGAACATGTCAACACAAAACAGAATCAAGCTGCCACACCCAAGCTTGAACAATCAGTCCCATTTAGTTGTATGGACATGGCCATAGAGACTGAGGTAGAACTTTGATTGTCATACATTAATCCAGGGTAGAAATTTAATCTGTGGGCTGAAAGCTTCTTCTGTTACTTTCCCATAAACAACTAGGAGGCTTCTATATCCAAAAAGAAACTGAAATAAAATATAAATTAAAGAAATATACTTAATATATATATTACAGTGTCTCATAGGTTAAAGGTCTTTCATCAGCATTAAAAATGGGGTTTATACTTTTACTCAAGTTTATTAAAAACCATTTAAGCTTTTTCTTAATTCTACCTACCTATTCTTCTCTTCATCCTCTAAAGTAGGCAATACATACATATCATCAATTCCTTGTCTTCGAACTTGTGTAATACTGGGCAAAGCTTCATTGCTTAGGGAAAAAGAAAGAAAAAATAAAACAGCAATTAACAGGTTCAGAAACAGTTACTGTAACTTATAAACAAGGGAAAAATAATTTTTATTCTTGCCTTTTGCCTGTAATAGCAGTTTTGATAACATGTCTCTTCAAAAGTGTTTTCAAGAGTTTCTCTGTAGTTTTCCTGGAATCATTGATGGCAATGTCCTTTCTTTGTCTTCTCTTAGCCTACGAAAATAAGATTAACACCAAAGAGATTTTGCTGGAGACTGAAAATGCACATCCAGTGAATCCCTGTTAAAATTATGTGTGCTGAGCCTATGAGCTACTCCTAACTCATTCTACACCAAGGGGGACAGAGCCTTCAGAGCCTCTAAATCTATATCCATTTCCCCTGTGGGTACAAATGCCTGCAGAGCTGCATTCAGGTCCACTCTGGAGCACAAGCCAGGCTTCTGCCATCATCCACTTCTCTGCAACCTGGCTCCCATGCAAATCAAACCTGCCTAGATTAAAGAGCTGCTGCATGCTCCAAGAGCTAACCCAGGCTGGGACTGCAAAGGACACCCGCAGAGCACTGAACTTCAATCCTCCACCCCCACAGCTCAGAAACATAAGTAGAAAAACAGGAAGGAAATTGAAAATGGCTGTTTATCATCAGCAGACATAGAGCCTCTTTTACATCGCAGTAACTCACAAAGGTACTTACCAAGGTTTGTCTCTTCAGAAGAGGTGCCTCTCCATCAAAAACAAAGACGGGTCGAATCCGGAAAAACAGTAACTTGCAGAGGCGATGAAACAGAGTGAGCAGGTGAGCATTCCGTACAGAAATGCCACCATGATCTCTGGCTCCCTTTATTGCTTGGTTCAACCAAATACTGATATCTTAAAGAACTATTGAGAGGAAACAAACGTGCTCTTTTACACATATACCACATCGAGAGTTCCTATAAGGTGCACTGAGTGGCTTTTGCCCATGGCTCCAAGCATGTCTTATCAAAACCAAGAACATCCAAACAGCTATGAACTTGGAAGGAAAAAAAATCATTGCCCATATTGCCCTGCATAAAAAGCAGAGTGGAAGCAAAAGCACAGCAAATATCTCCCCAGTTATTTTTACAGGTAAATGACGGGTCACTTCCTTCCACATCTTTCCAGCATTTAAACAAGTATATAGGATAGGAAAGCTGATGCATAAGCATAAGACTTCATCTTGCAGTCCTACTGAGAGCAGCACATTTATTTATAAAGTGCAAAATTCTATAATCCAACACTTGCATAAGGAACCTATTAAAAAAAGTCTATTTTTTAAAAGATGAAAATAGGAGCTTAGTATTTCACATATTGTAAAGCAAAACTTCCACTTACCAAAATGTAGGCAACTTAAATATAATAATAATAATAATAATAATAATAATAATAATAATAATAATAATAATAATAATAATAATAATAATAATAATATCTCTTATAAATAAGGGAAATAGTTAAAACAATCTCCCTTGCAACTTAGGTTCTCCAGCTTTACTTTTAAAGGATACCAACAGCAAGAATTTTCCCTTCAAGCGTTTCTGGGTTTATGGGTCTCCCGGTGCATTCAAGCAGCTTCCAAAGTCCTTGAACTCCCATTGTCCTTCCTTAGCTGCTTTGAGAGAAAATGTATGAGGCACAAAGGAAGGAAAAACCCAAAGATTACGCGGCCCGCGACTGCTTTATTAATTCAAACGGAATAACGAGGCAGCCGCTCGGGCCGGGATAGCTAGGGACATGGGTAGGGACAGGAGCAGGGACAGGCGGGGGTCGCGATCCCTGACCTGCGGCGGGGAGCGGATCCCGGCGCAGGGACGCGGAAGGGAGGGACGCAGGCCCAGCACCGCGGCCTAGCCGCACACGGACCGCAGGCCCCGCCCGGCGCAGCCCCGGGGCCGCCGGGAGTCGCCGCGCGCGAGGCGGAGCCGGCGCAGGCCCGGCCCGGGAGCGGCCGCCCACACCCCGCCCTGCACACCGGGGCGGGCCGCTCCTACCGCCCCTTCTCCGGCTGCGGCTCCTGAGGCCGGTGGGCTCCTCGGCTGCCTGGAGGAGACTCTAGTACCTAACAGCAGAGAATAACAGAATCTATTATGTTGGAAAAGAGCTCTAAGATCATCGAGTCCAACCTCTGACCGAAAGTCTCTGTCAAATGGACCATCTAAGTGCCACGTCCAGTCTAAACACCCAGGAACATTAACTACACCAGCTCCCTGGGCAGTCCCTTCCAATATCTGATCACCCTTTCTGTGAAGAAACTCCCTTATGTCCAGCCTAAACCTCACCTGCTGCAGCTTGTGGCCATTTCCTCTCATCCTGCCACTTGTTACCTGGGAGAAGAAGCCAACCCTCACCTGGTAACACCTTCCTTTCACGGGGTTGTAGAGAGTGATAAGGTCACTCCTGAGCCTCCTCTTCTCCAGGCTAAACAACCCCAGCTCCCTCAGCTGCTCCTCACAAGACTTGTGCTCCAGAGCCTTTACCAGATCTATTGTCCTTCTCTGGTTGGAGAATGGAAAAAGCCTCCAGTTCCAGAACAAAATCCCACAATGCAGACCAAAAATAGTTCTATTTCTCCCACTCCCAAACATGGTTTCCCCTGCAGCCTTGTGCTCTCTCTGTTCTGCCCCAACCACAGCCCCAGTGCACCCCACTGGAGGTACCCCACCACTCGAGAATCCCTAGGGAATGCTCCCTGCAGCACAACCCCAAGGACATGCACTTGGCTCCTGCTAATGCTAGAAGAATCCATATACTACATACTCTGTGGATAAAGTGTGGTAGTCTCCAGCCCAAGAGCGAAACAATTGTAAAACCAGAATTTCATCCCAACCTACTTAAGTAGAACAGCGAGCTATCATTAGAGGAGAGACCCTGTTTCTCAGTGCAATTGTCATTATCAAGCAAAAGTTAAAAGACACACATGGAACTCTGGCCATGTAAGTCCTAAATCCCCTAAAGAACACAACTCAAGTACTCTAAACAAAGCTGAGCCCTCAGCCCAAACACGGCTTGCAAAAACAGGGGCTGAAAATAGCTCATCCAGAAAATAAAATTTCAAAACCTATGAATTTTGTTCAGTCACGAGGCTGCAGGCTTCGAGAAATTCAATAGCAGAAGTCACAGCGGCTGCACTGAGCACCACTTTTTATGACCCAAGGGATCTTACCTACTTTGCTAAGCAGTAGTTGCAACTCTGATCTGCCGCTTACCTACTTTGCTGAAGACCTTCACTAAATGCAGGGCCATCATTTCCAAGACAAATGAAAAGCAAACAACAAGATAGAAAAGAAATTTTATTGAATGAACAAAAGTCTAAAAGTCTCCCATTTTTGGTTAACAAAAGCAGCAACCTACAAAACCCCTGCATTCCATGACAAATATTTTTATGTCAAAAAATTAATCTTTGAGCAGGTATGAACATTTGTACACAGACCAATACAACTGTTGAGAGGTGTTTGGGTAAACAACTGGATTTTTCAGGGAAAGAGAAAAAAGGAAAAAAAAGAATTCACTTGGGACACCTGAAAAAGCTTGAATTGTGTGCTGGCTGAGAGGTATATCATCGGGGCTGCCAGCAATTTTCAGCACTTGCATCCCCTTCACACAAAATGAAAAAAGCAGCAGACAAAGGACAGAGATTAAGACTGAACAAGGAAAAGAACTGCCAACAGAACTCAGTGTTCAGCTAGCTCATTTGGCTAATGGTAAATGCAGCTTTTAATATTGAATTTCATAAGCTTGTGTTAAGTGAGTCCATGCTCTCAGGAGGCTCCAGGGTAAGAATTCAGCCACTTTACCCACAGAGCAAAAATAATAGAGAAGGTCCATCCTCAAACAGTTAATTCCTCAAAGTCAAAAACAGGCAACCAGATAAAGGAAAAGAAGCTGAGACCTGCTTGACAAGATATGATTATCTGACTGACAGAAGTCAAATAGGAATTAAACAGAGAATGTACATTCTCTTTGTAAATCCAACAAGGTTTTCTAACCTATGTGATTTTTTTTTTCATTTGCACTGGATATGGGCAGCTTTACTAAAATGAAGTGCTAAAAACAATGGCAATGCTTACTTTTATCCTTATACCATTTGCAGAATAACCCTTTTTTTTAATAATGTCATACCATAATTTTTCATGCTTTTGAACAACAAATATATTCAATGAAGTCTGTTTATTACACTGACTGATTTCAACCTGCTCTTTTCACAGATCAGGACATAGTACAATTATTTCAAAAGAAATGATTGATTTTGCTATCATATCCACCTTTAATTGCAAAATTACAACAATCTGTGCTTATCTGTCACTTTATACATCAGATCTCATCTATTGCAACCATATCAACATATTTATTTAATAATTATGAAGCTGTATCTTATACCATAATTTCTATTCTTATGTGTTCTAGGACTAATAAATACCTAATATTTTTTGATTAAAACTAACTTTAATATATCAACTCTATCATCTAAAGTTAATTTTAATCATTTCCATCATAATCATTATAACTCTGATACCCACTGTTCCTCCTCTCCCGATGATTAGATTTCTTCCACGTGGATTCTTGATGAAAGCTAGCACTGAAAGATCGACCCAGTCGCCCATGTTGTTTCTTAGATATATTGTCTTCACTCTCAGATTTGGAAATTCCTTGTCCTTGTGTTTGGGATTGTTTATTCTGTCTAACATTCCCAAATGGAAAATTCCAAGGACCAAATCTTTGCCAGTTAAGTCTCTGAAAGGCAATGATGCAATGAAGATTTCCTCCAACCTAATGAAAGTAAAAGAGATTCTTTGTTAAATATACACCACAGGCACATTTCTAACACACACAGATACTTGACATCAACATTTTGGCAAGTAACATGATACTTTCAAAAAGAAAGCAAACAAGGAGCGCCACAACATACAAACCAAGAGAAAAAATAAATTCAACAAACAACAAAACACCACAAAATCATATACAGAAATAAATATACAACTTGCATCAATCAGTTATGATTATTTCCCAGATTCAATTACTACTTTCTTATTCATCTTTTTAATCTTCTTAAGGTATCAATTATATCCTTCATAGGCCAGTATCACTTATCTTCTGCTAGTCTTTTTTTTACTTTCTAGCTATCTTCTCAGCAATTATCTGTTCTGGTCCATTCTGATCTTGCTGACACAGTCTTCCATAGGGTCTTCACATCTGAAATAATCTCTTCAGTCTATTATTTCTCATAGAGTTTCAATTTGCAAATCACAAACACATCCTCCACCCATTAGATACAGCCCTACCTAGAGGAAAGGAAGCCACATGCATTGACAGTATCTCCACTAAAGGAAGACACACACATGCATTTATGCCTGATCCTACTCAACTGTACTTTCTTTCCTATTTAGATGTTATTGGAGGCTCATACCCCAAAGACTCTGTAATTTATCTGCAAAACTTTCCTATACTCACTGCAGCTACATTTTAAACCAACAAAGTTAAATATTCTTACCAAGTACATTCTGTATACACAGGTATCCTGGTTCATCCTGGCATATATCAAGCTACTGATGTTTAATATCTTATCCAGCAAGTAAATCTAAATGACTTTGGTATGCAAGAACCCACATTATACTTTTGTCTTCAGCAACACTTCATAACAGAGCAAATTCCTTTAGTGAAGTTATCTTACACTGCTGAAGTATGAGAAAGTTTGCAAAAAAACCTACCATGAGTTTCCTCCCATTTAGTGAGTTTACCTTACCTTCTTTGTTTTTCGATGTTGCAATCCTCTCTCAAGGTGTCGAATATCTAGATATTCTGGGTTTTGAGTGTTTAGGTCAGTGACAATATCTGTCCACCTACAGAATAAAATCATTACTACTCAGCTGATATTTATGAAACCTCAGCTGCACAAAGACTCATGCACACATACACAAATACACAAATCAAGTGCAATTACAGACCTGTAGCTTTAAAGTGTCTTATCAGTGATTCATTTAAAGATAAATGAATGTGTAAAGTTACAAAAGCCTCAGTATTAAAGACATTAAGCTAGATGTAAAAGTGTCACTTTTAATCAAAGCATTCACAGTGATTATTCCTGCTCTTGGGAAACACCTTCCAAAATGAGTAAGAGCACCATGAGTCATAGTTACATTCCTTACACTTAGCAATTCATCAGTTTGGAAAAGAAAGAAGCAAAGTGTGGTTCAGGCAAGGAGAAACATTAGCCTTTTTTAAATTTAAACCTCTCCTACACTTTTGTATTATTTTGTTCAGTTCCTTGGTTTCTTTTGCACACTAAATGTGCTTTTACCAGACAGCTCTCATCATAACTCACTCCTACATTTTATTTAATTCTAAACTATCAATTCAATCATTCCCAATTCACTCAGCTTTTCAAAGATTCATAATTCCTTCTAGCCCAACTGAAACACATACTTTCACATTCCAGACCTCCAGCACTCTCTAGTTCTCATAGTCTATACGTCTAGTTAAGACACCAACTTTGTTTGAGTCAAATCTCATCTTAAATGTACGGTTTGAATGCACAGATAAGCAAGTAACACAATAGAGTACAGGCTGCACTTGCACCTGAGCTAGGAGAATATTCTGTGCACAATCTCATCAGCAGAAGAATATTCTGTGCACATCCCAGACACAGCCTGTGGATGTCCTCAGGTCCAGTGCAAACTCCTCCAAGGGCCATGCAGTCTGTAAGTCACAACTGGCACAACAACAGCAGAAACTGCCTTTTCTTCCTGGCTAATATGAGCTGTGTCACACTCAAACAAGAGATGAGGGCTCTTGGCAGCCCACATATGTTCTGACAGGTGATATAAAACTGCAGAGCCAGCCTTGATGTCAAAACACACAGCTAGTCACTAAAGCAGCATCTGTTTCTATTAGATACATATATAGACACATGTATACAATTCATTCCAGAGAACTAAAAAGTCACTCAGTGACTCTTGAGAACTACAAACTGTTTTGAGAGAAAACATTCTTTTACATTCTTACCAAGTAACATACCTTTTACAATGTATTGTTGGATGCTTTCTGCTGGGCTCTCCAATTAAGATCCAATATTCTACTTCTTGCTGCAAGACACGCCCTCTGTTCAATAGAAGATACAATCCTAGTAAGATTTATTGTGCATATTAAAAAGAAAAAGATAATATCACTCTCTTGTTCTTTTTAGGAGTTTCTAACATTTAAAATTGTTTCCTCAGCCAAACTAAAAACCAGCTCCTGTGCTATAGTGCTCACAATTGCGTACAGGGAACCTTTTGTTCCACAAGGCCTGAAAGCAAACCTTGGGGATGCTACTACATGTCATTTGAGAGGAAGACAGATTTTCACTAAAAGCAGTTTTATTTGGATGAATCATCCAAATGGTACATGATATAAATATAAATATATAAGAAACAATACAAATAAGAGTTGTGAAAAGCCACATAAATGTGGTACAAACAGCTTCCTCCCCATCTGTGATGTCTAACAGACATGAAAGAGTCCTTTCCACTATTTTTAAACTATACCTTGGCTGGCAGTTGTTACTAAGAGCTGTAGGGTAATCTGTAAGAACAAAACTGGCAACTTCCAATGCTTACTTCTAAACATCCAATACCAGATACTAAAATCCAAACCTTTCAATTAATACCACTTTGCAATCAACTTCCAAGAAGCTCAAAGCCTGCAGTAACCTTGTTAAAGAAAATTTCTGACAGGTTTAGGGCAAAACTGACGAGATACACAGGACTACTCTGTGACTTCCTGCATATAATTATTTCATGAAAAAACTACATCAGTTTCAACTGTGACAAAACCTGACATTTTTCTGCCTAGGGTATTAGACAGCATATGGCATTATTGCTTGGAACAATTTGTTTACTTCCAAAAAATTCCCTGTAAAATAACAATGTATTCCATCAGTGCACAGATGGGAAACCAAGACACGGGATAGATTGATTGACTTACCTAAAGTCACACTGGAAGTCTGTGGTTGAACTGGGAACTGAACCCAGGTCTCCCGAGTCCAAATCCAGCAACCTAAGATCATACAGGAAGTCTGTGGGTGACCTAAGAACTGTCTCTAAGCTCAGCCTAGCAACCTATCCACCCACTTCTTTTGGGACCTAAAATGTTTATTGGCTTGATTTTTAAATAAAAACTTTACTTTTTAAGTAGAGTGCAAAAACAGGCAAACAAGAACTGCTCCAGAATCTACTGGTAGTCCTCCTGAAAACAAAGCTTTTTTTTTTCCTTAGTAGGACCAGAAAATTCAAAGAAAACAGGATGCTCATCTGGTCTGACCTCCAGCCTACAGTAAGGCTATAAAAGCTTATTGAACTTAATATTTCATGCTACATTGTTAGAAGAGAACTGTTGTTAAGAAAGAAAACTACTATCAACTTAAAAATAACATCACTAGTGACTAAGAATCCATTTCAGCCTGTGGGTAAAGAATAGAAGTTGCTCTCACTCATTACTAAACAACATAAATTTAAATTAGTTAAAAGGCATGTTATGTTTCCACACACTGGACCATATTATTTCTCAGATTGTATTTTTGATCTAGTAAACTTCTTTTTTTACTTTGGTCTTCTAGTGCAGATTCTTTCTAACTGATTAAGTAAGAGATTAACATTTTGTTAAACTGAAGTAGACTGATGTGCTGGATTTCTGCTTGGGGAATATATTTTTACACTCTTCTCACAAACTTGGCAAGTCAGTGAACTCTCAATAAAAAACTGTATTCATTTGTTCATACATTAAAAGCTTTAATTAACCCTATCATAATCTTCACACTGGGAACGAATTAGATTTGGATGCTTATGTTTTACCACGCCAATCAATGACCACTTTGAACTTCAAAAGCAGAGCTAGCATTCTCTATTCCTTGATGTGACCCTACCTCAAAGTCAGACTGCACAGCAAGCAAATAGGCAGAAGTTCACCTTATACTAGTGACCTACACTTTTCATCATTTAACATTCCCCAGTTCTGGTATCTGCTAATTTTCTCAAGGATTGACTACTTATGCTCTATGAGAATACTAATAAATACTGACCAATGGCTGAACACAAAGTCCAACAGAATCCTTTAATACATACCATGTTCGCAACCACTTTGAGAGAGGAAAAACGGCTTAATGTGACTCAGTGAATGAGGTAAAACAAACTACTCTCCTCAAGAGAGTGCACAGAATGCTGTACAACACATAGCACCCTACATCAAACAGCAAGGTAAATACCTTACAAAAGCTAATATGTATCTCAAGAATTAACATTTTCAAAGTTAAAATTTGTAGTTTTAATGCAAGACTCTCCCCAAATTCTGTATGAATATTAATGCTATTGCCTTTTTTTTAATCTGTATTTAATTGAAAACTCTATCAACTGTTGTGTTATATTATCCTAGTACTTCACTCTGACAAATCTGAAGGTATTATACAGGGAACTGTATTTTTATTCTAAAATAACTGGCATATTAAGCTTTTAGAAGTACTCCAGCATTTCAAGCATTGTTAAAAAAGCCAAACCTAATATCTTAGCCCAAAGATCTCTTCTAGCTTTTCTCCCCCATTCCCTCCCAATTCCTGGTAACAAATTCTTCACATATCTTTACTTTTCTATGCCTTACATGCCAGTAGTTGGAGTTTAT
Organism: Serinus canaria; assembly: GCF_022539315.1. Taxonomy (NCBI): domain Eukaryota; kingdom Metazoa; phylum Chordata; class Aves; order Passeriformes; family Fringillidae; genus Serinus; species Serinus canaria. Next base: position 77,276,438 of record NC_066313.1, on the reverse strand, counting down.
GATCACCATTATTAGTCAACATTATTACAACAAAAGTACTTAACCAGCATCCTGTGATACCTACACAACCCCTGCTATTGCCATACTCAAGCACTGGTTTCTAAATGTAAATTTCATCACATCCACCTCATGAAGGAGTAATATCACAATAGACTTTTTGCTTCTAGTTTATAAAGGAAAATCGCAACATACACACACTTTCTTTGTTTTCCCTTCCAAGCTCTCTAGAAACAGACTCTCCCCATAATTACCAGGCTTTTTATTGTTTAGCCTTAAAAAAACCCCACCTGGCCTTTTTTCAGACCATATGTTTTTATTTTTCAGATTAGTTACCTTCACTTGCCCTTCAATAAAATAACTACCTTCTCTCTACATGGCTAGAAGGTCTTAAAAAACCAATTTCTTAATACCACTTAAACGTTTCTGTTTTTAATTCCCTCAATGTAGTCAGTTTAGTCATGTTACATTTTAAGTCAGTCCCTTCAAATCACAATGCGATGTTTTTCTAGCTCAGACAGATGCCTATATGACACAACCTGAACCATTATTTATGGAGAAAAATTGTATAAATTTTTTTCTGTATATTTCTTCCACTAAAATAAGCATAAACACAGTATCTTACCTATAGGCTTTACTAGCTTTTACTGGGGTTGCTTCAAATCCAATTGGGCAAAAATAATGGTTTTGGCAATGGTAGATGTAGGCCATTGATTCGTCTTTCAGTCCACGTGTTAGCTTTGCTAGGGCCCCTGCAGCTACACAGAAAGATCAGGTTACAGGCCAGGGTGCTTTGGATCCTGTGTAACACAGTCAGCAGGAAAAAATAAAACTATTTTAAAAGCAGCATAACTACTTGGTTGTTAAGTGTGAGGACATGACCTGACAGGCACGCACAAAATAGACTTTTGATTTTGAATTTATTACTTTTTTGTACCAGGCAGGAAATTAAATACTGTCTGCTGCACATTCTGTACCAGGGAAATGCAAAATAAAGTATTATGTTTAGATCAAAATCAAACTTAAAAAAAGAACCAGAAGTATCTCTTAACCCAGGAAATACAGACTGCAACAGAAAGCAGTCCCAGCTGCCCTAGGTCAGATGTGGCACCCATTGATGATAATATTGAAACCACTGAAAACACTCAAACATTTTGGTGTCATGAGCCTCTTGGAGCTTCCTAGTCTCAGGAACACAGAGAGGCATGCAATGTGACCACAGTGCTCAGTTTCAGGAGAAGACTAGAAAAGGCACTGAAACATGACAATTTTCAAGCGGGATGTCAAGAAAAAAAAAATCCATTATAATAATATCTAAAACTTTTCAGCGTGATTTTGTGCTTTCAAAGAACCTGTCAGTTAGAAGGCAATTAGCAAGCTATACCAAAGGCTAATAAACGGCACATGAAAGTAAAATTTTTTAAACAGCATACCTAAAAAGTAGACCAAAATGCAGCTTCACAAGCAGAGTAAGAATCATCACCTAACTTTAGAGAGAGATGTTAGCTACAGCCAGGCAGCACAGGTAAGTTCATTACCTTTAAAACTGGGCTTTTTAAAAGCACAAAACATTAAGTAAGCATAAATTCTTTTTGTTCTCCCAGTGGATGACACCAAAGAAATCTTCCCACACACCAACACAGAACTGGAAATGCAGTTATTTCCCTGGATATCTTAAAATTCATGTTCTGTGACAGCAGAATACATGGCACAGAATGTATTTTATCATAATAAAAAGTATAAATGAAATTTTTAGCTAAATAAGAGGAAAAGTAAAACCAGAAAAATCAGCCAACTTGGAGCTATTTGATACCTCATATTGGATTGGAAGTACTACTTACAGACTTTGTCCTGTCAAATGCTACACACTGCAGGATTTTTCAATTTATACACTCTAAGATGAATACTTTAGCATTAGCTACGTACCAGTTTCTCCAGCTGTCTTGTTCTTCCCATGAGGTTTATACAGAACATATGAGCATCCCTTGATATGGAAGTGATCATTTATTTGCCTAAACCATCTGAAACAATAAGCTTAAAGATTATAGTAACTCAAGAGTTATAAAATGCAATTTCATTTTTCACATGTTTCCTGTGCTTTGACAGTTTAGGAAAAAAGTTTTGGTGTGCTACTAAGTACCTACCTCACTAATATTTAGACTGTAGATGATCACAACACCCAATACAAAACTTAACATATCCTAAGGAGAGGCAAATACACAGAGCCTTTTCCTTCATTTTGCTTTTCCAGACTTGACATAGATACATAATAACCAAAGATCTGAATGTGAAATGTTTGTCCTATTGTATTTAGCCTAGTCACCTCTAATGTTCATTTACTCAGCCTTTAGAAAGACACACAAATTCTGAGGTACCAAACTTCAACAGTGATTTGTAGGGTACACAAATGAAATCTAAGACACCAGAAGGGACCCTCCAAGTGAGACTTTCTGCTTAGCCTGTTGGGTTTCTCTCACCTAAATTTCACAAAGCCTGAGCATTACAGGAGCCTCATACTGCAACTCCTCACCGCAGCACTAAGTGAGGACAGGCCAGCAATTTTTCCACACCAGAAGATTCAAATTCACATGTTTGAAGATAATACCTCAATCATAAAGCTATGTTGGGTAATGGGGCTGGCTTCCAGCCCTCCTGTTTCCCAACCTGCTAAGCACTTCAAAATTATTGGACAAGGCAGGGGGAAAAAAAAAAAAGAAAACAAGAAGATTGGTAACTTCTCTGCTGCATAGAGAATGCTGAAAGAGGAAATCAAATAAGAATTATAAATTAAACTTTTGTCTGTAGAGACTGTTGACACTAAGAGACAGAACATTGTATCAGCTTGGTCTACAAGCGTTGCTATACGATAGAGTTGCTACACCCTGACATACTCCTGAAGAGATACAAATCCTGGATCTGAATTTCCTACAGCAGGTAAGGAAATTTTCCTGACATTTCCCAACGATCTAGCCAGTATGCTAGATGGAGAATAGACTGCTGCCACATTTTCATATCCAGCACAACCCTGATCTGCCAAATACTATATATTGTCCTAGAAAAAAAAAAAAAAAAAAAACAAACCTAAATCAAATACAACTTATGAAGCAAGCAAGAATACTACAAAAGTTTCTAATCTCACCAAAAGGTAACAAACCAAAGCCCTGTCAAAATGCTCAGCACTCTAGTACAAGATGCTTCTTGGCTCTGTTTAATCCTAGAATGTCTTATTAATTTAATGCAAAAAAAACCCGAACTACAAAGAATTTAGGTCCAACCTTTAAGTATCAGGAACCAGTACAGCAGAAGTGACAAAAAATTTCAAAGCCTTTTGTGACTCCAGCCCCATGTTTTGGTTCCTGAACAGCTCCAATGCAGCAAGGATTCAGCACTACCTCATTTTCAGTTCTTAAATTACATTTTACATTAAGCTAATAGTGTATCAATTGTCTTTGCAGACCATTTCAGTGATATTAACAAGCATTTAACATGCATTTTCAAAAATAGAAAAATAAGTGTAAAGAGAAAGTTTTCTAACCAGGAGACCAGACTCATTAGAGTATTATATAACAATTACACAAACTGAACCAAAAACCAAATAGAATTTCACATTGATCTGACCTGTGTAACAACATCACACCATTCAAAATGGCCTGAGCAAACAACTCTTTGAGAAGTTTCATTGTCAGAGTACTCAGGTATGCTTCATTATTTTAAAACTTAAGAGAATTATCATGTCAGCCCCTTTGTTTTTAAGTAAATGAACTACTACCATATTTTTAAAGGTTCTATCTCTTAGCTGCATCAAAAGAACCAAACATACCTCATTAGAGTTGTATTTCCAGTGAAGGGACCAAACCTAATCTCCTCAAATGGGGGCTGAAAGCCCAGTATATGCAAGGCTTCTTCTTGAGTGATGGGGGGTAAACTTAAAAAAAGCAAAAGTGTTGTAATTAGAAACATAGTTTTGACACTCCAGAGGCAAAGCAAAGCAGTCTATGTGTGACTTTACCTTCCAGCTCCCAGTGTACTATATAAGAAATTCCAGCAAGACACTAAGGATGAAATTCCACAGGAAGTCTTGTATTGAGGTCGGCTAACACAATACCTTAAACAA